>NW_004955435.1:5431270-5462686 GCF_000276665.1 Chinchilla lanigera
CTCCCTCCCTCTCTCCCTCTTCCTTGCCTTTGACCCAAGGTCTCACTGTGTTGGTAAGTTGTCAGGATGAGCTTAAACTTATCTCACTGAACTTCTTCCAGGTAAGTGAGATCATGTTGAATGTAAATGGCCTCAATCTTCAGAGGACTCTGGTTGAACCAAGGGGTCAAGGTATACAGACGCAGCAGCAAAAAGCAGGACATTTCAAACTGCAGTTCTTATAAGCAAGGGCAAAGACAGCAGAGACGGTAGGCTGTGTTCTGGGGAAGGGAGTGGTCCCACCAGAGCAGAGAATCACATCCAATTACTTAAAAAAGAAATGAGTAATTCTGTAGTAATCCTGGTGAATGGAGGCAGATTGCCAGAGAGGAACAGGGAGTTTGATATGGACCTTTGTTAAGATTCCAATGCTTCTGAATAAAAATGAAGCAGTAAAAGCCACGATTTGAAAAGGGAAAGACTGTTATGCCAAATTAAACTAATTTTCACTTCTCACCAAGTCTGTAAATAAGGAAAATGTGATAGACATGACAAAACCATAATCTTTCAGGCAGATGCGGAACAGTCACAGTAATGGATTAAATGACGATACCCTGGTGAAAGGGTCAGTTACAGAAAGGAAAGTTTCCTACATGAGGGAATCTGCCTCAGCAGGAGTTGAGAGGCACAGAGGCGTGTGTCGAGCAGATACTATAGACATATGAGATACAAATACTGAAAAGCAAGTTAGCATGGGTTCAAGGTCTTCTCTGTAGTAGCTATCCGGTTCATTGGCTTTCAGGTGGTCCAGGTGAATGAGGGAAAAGGAGAGGAATTAAAATTAGCAAGAAGAAATGGGCATAACCTTCACATGCTCTTAAAGCATGCGCTCACACTCACAGCAATGTGTCATCTGTACTGTTTCTTGGAGAACTGTTGGCCTTATGGATAAAGCATTGTTCTCTCTGATGCCAACATCATGATTTGGGCCTGAGAGGAGGCTGAAGTCGGTAGTAGCTCATATTTTGACTCCAGAAGAAAAAGCAAGCTTTTAAGCAATCTCAACCTGCGTCATGAAAAAGAACAGGGAAGTAATATTCATCGCAAACAATATCAAGTTCCATTTTTATCCACACTTGTCAGAACATAATTAGCTCATTGTTTTGTAAAAAGGGCAATCATTAAGTGATGGTAATCTAGAGGAAATCAGACTTCAGACGGTGATTAAAGGAACTGAAACTTTTAGATTAGAAAGAGACGGCTGGGGATACGAAGTCCATCTTCAAATATAGGAAGTGCTGTTGTAAGAATGAAAAACTAACAGAGTAGAGGGCTTTCCACTGAGATAGTGATGGTACTGACATAGACTTTAGGATTCCTTTTAAACCTGAGATTCTAGGAAATCTATAGTGTGATTTTATCAGAAATCAGAAGGGCTGGGTTTGGAATGCCCAGAGCCCACCCCTTTGGTATCAAAAGCAAAAAATAAAGCAGAGCCCAAACTGCTGGAACCAGCGCCAGCAAGGGTTCCTGTAGAGGCAATGCTAAGGAGGGCGTCAAGAGGACAAACCAAAGAGCCGGTTAACAAACAGGAAAGTTGGACAGATGCCATACAGTTGAAAAAACAAACTCAAAAAAAAAAAAATACTAAGATGGCATTACAGAAGGCAAATTACAGAAGGCAAATTACAGAAGGCAAAAAAAATCAGGATGCTACAACCAGGGTACTGCCCTCAAAGGGAGTGAAATAATGGAGCTGATGGTGGGAATGTGGCTGAGTGACACAGGAAAGGCAGGCTAGGACAGAGTTTACCTCAGGTCAAATCTTGTGACCACAATATTAGGGACAATTTATGCTCAGGGCAGAGTAAGCCCTCACTAAGCGTGAACTATTATTATCCGTAGCATTGTCCTGATCAACAGAGACAGGACCAGGTTTTTAAAATGATCAGGACATGGTAAGACAGGACCACATCATGGAGGCTGGGGATAGAGCCAACATGCTCAACGCAAAGACATTCGCACAGTGCTCCGACCCCGGCTATGACAGAGCAGGCTGAAAGCAACCAACCCCGTCAAGCTCTGCTCTTTCCAGCTGATCCCAAAAGGAGGGAGATTCTTAAACTAGCATTAAATTTCAAGCACTTGAAACTTAAAGCTTTGGGGCTTTTTCCATGGTCTCTTTTTCTCATTCAAGTGCATGGGAGAAGAAAGCTAAATTTGAAATTCTATTGAATCTGAGTGAGTCAGGAGTTATTTGGTATAGAGATAAGGAATAGAAAGAAAGAAAATTTGTTCTCACAGGGGCTAAAGGAAGACAAGTATCAAGGACACGCTGCTCCACAGTTTCGGACGCTGCAAACCTGTAATCTAAAGGCTGATGAGTGGCCAAGTATTCAGAATCAAGGCATATGGCCTACAGATTTACATACTGACACCAGGACCATAGGAAATGACCTGAGCTTTTACATATGTGGCTGTTAATAAAATCTCGTGATCATTACTAAGGCTTGAACAGACAGAATTCAAAGTTAGAATATAATAAAGGAAAGATACTTTAAACAATGCAATGGACTACTTCATGAGACAGAAAAACTTAGTAAGGAAAAACCCTTGGAAGGTATAGACATCTAAGCATAGATCTAAAGGCACAGAGGATATCGGGAACATTTACATGAGTTCAGTATGGAGATTAACTGATTCAGTGAGTGCAGGGTTAACTTTTGACACATTCTTATCAAATCATTTCAGAATTAAATTGTGATTAGGGCTTGTCTGAGGCCTAGCATCTTGCCATGTGAGCTGGCTATGGGATGCGGAGACATAACCCCATGTGCCTCCGGTCACAGTGGAGGCCTTGGAGTCTGGAGAGGGTGTGATGCCCCAGGCAAGACGACGTCAGTTGATGATGTCCGCTTCCTTGAGAACGGAGTAGTAATAAAAAAAATTTCACCTGGGGAAAAGGACAAACTTCCTTATTATCCTACTGTCTCTCCCCCTGCCTCATTGACATTAGATCCTCACCAGTTTAAGATCACCATGGCCTTCTGTGTTGTCCAAAGTGATCCTCATCAACATAAGATCCTTCTCAGCATAAGACCACTGCCGCCTTCTGAGTCATCCAATAATTCCCTCCTCAGCGTAACTGTGATCAATAAATACCGAGGTTCTGGCTGCCTAGTGGCCTTCTGTTCCCCGTGAACAACTGGCCATCCCAGATCCCCGCTGCACTGCTATTTGTCTCTTGCTCTTTCATTTTGACATGTGTCCTAACACCTTGCAGAAATTGGGGACTCACCTCAGGGGTCCCCGGTAAGAGGCAGAAAGGGGGAGTGTAGGAGAAGATAGTAAGGTGGATGAACAGGATCAAAGCACGATATATGCACTGTGGAAATGTCAGTAAAATCTATGAATTTGTACAATTAATTTATGTCAATAACTATAACAATAATAATAATGCATTAGAATCTCTCCTATGTCATTTTATGCTTAGGGGCTCATTTCCTTATGTTGCTGAATAGCATGTTGTGTGTAGACAAATCGCAGCTTGTTCACACATTCAGACATTCTGCCTGCTTCCAGGTTTTGGTGACTATGAGTAAATCACTCTAAACAGAAAAGGAAGATGGCTGGGAGGAACCTTCTAGGCAAAAGTTCTGAGTCAAGAGGAACCAATGGAAGTGTGGCTGTGAAAGTGAACTCCCTGGTTGCAGATGGCAGAAAACCCATTTAATCTGGTAAATGAGGAATGCTTGGAACCGAAATAACTGAACCTTGGGAAGAGCGGGTTTATGTCATCGGACCCGCAAACCCACAATTCTTCTTTCCTCCAGTTTCATCTCTGCTCTTCTCTGTGAGCCAAATTCCTACTCTCAGATGATATCCTTTGTAAGATGGAAGAATGGGACCGGTGGTTGGAAGCTCTTACCTCAGTCAGGTCTTATAGGTTTCTGACAGGAAAGAAAAGATCCTTCCTTTACTTTTGCTTTGAAGGTTCCTAGGGGAAAAAGCCTAATTAAATGAGATTAATCCTCCCCTATGACTATTCTAAAACGGGTTGAATCTTCTCATTGATAAATAACCATGGTGAGAAATACACCCGCTCCCTTAGGGAGCTGGTACCAGGCTTCTCTGCTTGTTCCAATGGAGTATTTTCAGGGATTTAAATAACACATTATGACCAAATCTTAGGTAGGGTTGGCATAGGCATTCTTGTTACAAGGTGATTGTACTATTACAAGTAGAAAATGTATGACGGCTTGATCTAAGGAAGTGATAGTTCAGCAAAAGGTATGGGTAAGAGATGAATGGGTAAGTATGAGTAAGTATGGGTAAGAGAGAATTTAGAAAGAAGAAGTGCTGACTTCGTGACTTGGAAACTTGGTGACATTCAATGTAAAAAATGGGGAGAAGCTCAATTAAGAAAAAATCCAAGGGTCCAACCCTGATAAAGGGAAGAGAGGGAGAATAGTCATCAAAAGGGAATTAAATTAGATCTAATGACAAGATACTGGATTATATAAATAAAGCTATCAATTGTATGGGTGAATATACAGATCAGAACTAAAAAACCAGAGGTAAGAATATAATCAGTTATGATCATTTAACCACAGGGGAAATTTCCAAGCAGGGAAAATGGTCAAAGACACCATATGTTGCCATGAAATCAATAAAACAATGACTGAAGAGTGGTCATTGCTCTTGGTAGCTGAGCTGTCTTAAATAATTTCAAGAGAATCAAGAACGGTGCTTGATAACAGTGATTTTAGGAATAAAGGAGAGACGTGTGTGGAAATAGCAAGCACACATTAACATTTAACCTCTGTCTATGAAAATATTATATAAACAGTCACAACCACCACCAAGTGTGTTTTATTTTCTCTTAAATAAAAAATAGGAGTATGTTGCTGGGTCATGGGTTGGCATATGTTTAACTTTATTTTTAAAAAACTATCAAATTGTGTGGTTGGCATATGTTTAACTATATTAAAAAGTATCAAATGATGTTCCAAAGTGGTCATCCATGTCTTGCCAGCTACAAAGTGTGAGAATCCCTCCATGTCCTCGTCAACACTTGGTAGTGTTGGCCTTTTTAATTTTAACCATGCTAGTGGATGCGAGTGGCATCTCGTTGTAGCTTCAGTCTGCCTGTCACTGAACACTAGAGATGCTGAGTCCCTTTTCTGAGTCTATTGGGCACTCATAGAGTCTCTTTCTTGAACTGCCTCTTCGAATCTTCTATTTTTAAAAACTAGGCTGTGGGTTTTTAAAATTGTTGTTATTGTTTAGTAGGGTATTTCTTTATATATTTAGAACTAAGTCCTTTGTTAGATAAACATAATGAAAACATTTTCTCCTAGTCTGGGGCTCACATCTTCACTTTACTATAAGTGTGTTACCACTGAAAACATGTCTTTAACAGTCATAAATTATATGATGTCAAATTGTTATGGTTATTGCTATTAGAGTTCTACGAAATTTGTGTGTATTTTATATAGGAAGATGTCTCCTATGGGTTTTTCCCTAGAAGCTTTATAATTTCAACTTTTTTAGCTTAATCTTACAATCCATTTCAAATAAATATTTATGTATCATGTGATATAGTAGTTGAGATTCATTTCTTCCATACAAATACTGTTACTTTAGCAACATTTGTTGAAAAAATTTCCTTTCTCTATTTAATTGTCTTGGCACCTTGTCAAAACTTGAGTTTTTGAAAATATTTTTGAGTATATTTTTCACCTCTCTACCCAGTTTTATTGATTTGCTTATCTATATTTTTGTCACTACTTTACTATTTATTATGTAGTTTTTTAATTAGTAAGTTCTGGAGTCAGTGTAACACCTACAATTTTACTCTTCCATTTAGAGATTATATTCTAGTAAAATTTGGTTTATTGGCTTCTATACTATTAAAAAACCCTCCGCTTAGAATTTAGATGAGGTAGCTTTGAATCTATGCATGACTACAGGGAGGAGGACTGATATCTTAACAATTTATCTTCAAACTCATGTGTCCATAGACACAAAAGATCTTAGCAAATCGAATCCATTATAGGTAAAACAAATCTGTTTATTTCTCCCTAGAATTCTGTCAAATTTTGTTTCATGTCATTTTAAAACCCTGTTATTAGGATCAAATACATTTAAGGTCATTAGATTTTCTTAATGAATTGACTTTTTATCATTATGAAACAATTGCATTCTTGATAATATTCCTTGTGTTGAAGACTCTTTTTTTTTGCTACTAATAGACAGATGAAACTGTAATACTGGCTATTTTTATTGCTTATTTTTCCATCCTTTATTTTCAATTTGTTTGTGTATTTATACTTAAATGTTATCCCTTTTAAGTCATATATAATGGGTTTTGCTTTTAAAAAAATCATCTGCAATCTTTGTCTTTAAACATATTAGTTCATTTGTTAACATCATCAGTTTTGAACCATCTTGCTACTTGTTTTCTGTTGTTTTGTGGATTTCTGTTCATCCTTCTATTTTTCATATTTTAAAAATTCTCATTC
This sequence comes from Chinchilla lanigera, assembly GCF_000276665.1. Taxonomy (NCBI): domain Eukaryota; kingdom Metazoa; phylum Chordata; class Mammalia; order Rodentia; family Chinchillidae; genus Chinchilla; species Chinchilla lanigera. Next base: position 5,437,774 of record NW_004955435.1, read on the forward strand.
TGCTTTTGTGTTTTCTAGCCACCTTGTATTATTGTACAGTGATACCTTGGTTCATGCATCTAATTTGTTCCATTCTTCTGGGGAAGATGGCCATGGTCTCACCCATGTGGAGTTCTCCAATGGAAGCAAAATTTAGCAAAACACTTCTGTTTGCAAACAGAATTGTTTGCAAACAGAAGTGTTCATGAACCAAGAATTACTATATCTGGTGGTTTCTCTAAGGATTATAATATTCATCCTCAATTTATCACAATCTATGTGTATTTAAGAGTATATTATTTCGGGGCTGGGGATTTAGCTCAGCGGCAAAGCGCCTGCCTGGCAAGCGCAAGGTTGTGAGTTCAGTTCCTGGTACCGGAGAAAAACCAAAAAAAAAAAAAAAAAAAAAAAAGAGTATATTATTTCATATATAATATAAGAAGAACCTTACAGCAGTACAATTTCACTTACATTCCTTCCTACCACTCATGTGTTATTGTGATACATTTTACCTCTAATTATATTTGAAACCCAAAATACATCTTAAAATTACCTTTATTGCAATCAATTAATTTTTAAAGAAATTAAGAAGAGACAGATCCTTAAACTTACCTTTCTACCCTCATTTTCATCCATATTTCCATTTTGCATCATTTCCTTTCAGTCTGAAAAGATTCTTTAGACATGTTTTGTAGTGTGGAGATACTAAAAAGAAATAGTAACTCTATTTTTGACTATCTAAAAGCCTTTTTTTTTTTGCTTTCCTTTAGTTTTACACTTCTCTTTGAAATTTTTTCTTTATAGATATATGTTACAATTTTAACCATTTTTAATTTTATATTATATAATTCATACTATTGTACAACTATCACCACTATTTTCAAACTTTTAAAAGTCACCCCCAAAAATCTCTGTAACCAACCATTAAGCTGTAACTTTCTATTTCATCTTTCTCCCAGCCTCTGGCTACCTCTAATCTGCTTGTGTCTCTGTTCTAAATACCTCCTATAACTGCAGTCATACAATGTTTACCTTTTTAGTTTGGTTTGTTTGGTGTATTTTTTTTTTAATTTTAAAGAGAGTAGTTAATGAGAAACAAACAACAAAATAGCACAGTAGCAGCATACCAGTATCACAAACATAAACAGATCAAAGCAGAAACATTCAAAGTGATACAGTCTCAAGACAAAATAATACAATCAACAGTGGTTGTTACATTACATATCACTGTCCTCAACTACATTGCTCACATCACCAGATGTAAGAATGAAAGATTGCTCAAACCATTATAGGGAATAAGAAAACAATCCTTCAATAAAGCAGTAGAGATAATACAGACTTTCACTAGACAAGATGGTAGGAGCTCACCACTGTAATTCCAGTGCATATTATTACCTTCAAATCAGTTGCTCAGACCACCAGACACAGCATGCACAATCGATCAGAACATAAAAAATTGTAATCACTAACTGTTCATTTCAATACACCCTCAGACATCAGCAATACAGTTACCACAGCTACTCATATATATATTTATATTTTGCGTTCCTTCTTTTTCTCTCTTCTTTCCCTCATCCCGGTTGTTCTTTCCTTTGAGCAATTTCTTTTCCTTTCCTATCATCTATTGTACCCAGTGATGTATGTGCACCCATGTTTATTGCAGCACAATTTGTTATAGCTAAATCTTGGAAACAACCCATATGCCCATCCACTGAGGAATGGATAAAAAAGATGTATTTTTATACAATGGAGTATTACTCAGCTATTAAAAAAGATACTCTCGAGGCTTTTGTAGGTGAATGGATGCAACTAAAGACGACACTCATAAGTGAAATAAATGGGACCCAGGTGGGTAAACATCATATTGTCTCCTTGGTGTAGGAACTTGAAAGACTAGGCAAAACTCAAAATGTTTGGTGTATTTTCAAGGTTTGCTCATGCTATAAACTTATAAGAATTTAATTTCTTTTTTTAATCATTGGTTTATATAATACATTTTATCTACCCATTCTTCTGTTGACAAAATACTTGGCTTATTTATACTTTTTGTCTTTATGAATAATATTAAAATAAATATGATGTACAAATATCTGCTACTTTCAGTATTTTGGGGTATGTATGTAATAATGGATTTGCTGGATTATATGGTAATTCTATACTTACCTGTTTGAGGAAAGACTGAACTGATTTTCACAGTAGCTGTATCATTTACATTTCCATTGACAGTGTACAAAAGTCAGGTTTTTCATATCCTTGCCAACACTTGTTATTTTCTTTTGTTTAAGTTTTAAAACATAACCATCCTACTGTATGTGAGCTGCTGCCTCTGGTCTTTATTTATATTGCTGTAATGACTGATGATGTTGAGCATCTTTTTATACGCTTACTGGCTATAGTCTTCTTGGGCAAAATGTCTTCTCAATCCTTTCTCCATTATAAAATTAGGTTGTTTGTCTTTTTGATGTTAAAATAGGTACATATTCAAGATAATAAAGCCTGTCAGATACGACTTGAAAATATTTGCTGCCATCTACTTCGTTTTCTTGATAATGTCCTTTGATGCACAAAAATTTTCAATGTTGAAATAAAAAATTATCTTTCTTTGTTTCTTTGGTGTTTTTTGGTTTCATGGTGTTATGGTTTATATCTGGATGCACCCCTCCCCATAATCTCATGTGTTCGTAGGTGGGGCTTTTGGGGGCTGATTGGCTCATAGGAGGAGGATACTCATCAGTGGACTGGTTCACTGATGAGTTTGTGGCTAGACTTGATGTTGGGAACTGAAGCCTGGTTGGAGGAGGTGGATCACTGGGGGCACAGCCCAGAAGGTTCTGTCTCCCCCCTCCCTCCCTGGTCTCCTCTGCTTCCTGTTTTCCCTGCCATGGACTGTTCCTCCTCTGCTGTCTCCTCCTGTCATGATGCTCTCCTTCAGAGTCAGCCGACTGTGGAATGAAAACTCTACAAACTGAGCCAAAGTAAACCTCTCCTCCTTTAACTTGTGAGTATCAGGTATTTTGTCCCAGCAACAAAAAAGTAACTAAGACACATGGCTAAGAATACATTGTCAAATCTAAGTCATGATGATTTACTCTTATGTCTTCTTCTAAGAGTTTCATAATTTTAACTCTTACATATAGGTCATTCTGAGTTAATTTTTGTTTGTACTGTGACACAGGGATCCAACATTACTGTTTTACAAATTTCATCACCTCAGCACAATTTGTTGAGAGACTCATTTTTTCCATATTGAATGAACTTACCATTCATGCCTATATTGTTTATCAGCTCTTCATGCCTATACCTTGTAGTATGAGCAACTACTTTGAAGATAACAATACGCAATGTGCTAACCATTGTTACTCTCCTACAATCTTGTTTTGAAATTTTATACCATTGTTTTTATTGTTTATTTTTCTTTTCCTTAAAATAGAAAAAAAACCAATTGGACATAGATGAATGGGTGTGCTTCCAAATTCTCCATTTTATTCCTTTGTCTTAGATCTCTACCCTATAGTCAGTACCACTCTGTTTCCATTACCGTAGCTCTGAAGTAAGTTTGAAATTGGAAAGCACGAGTCTTCTTATTTTGCTCTTCCTTTTCAAATTTGTTTCAGCTACTCTGGGTTCCTTGCAAGCGCATATGAATTTGAAAATCAGCTTTTCCATTTCTGCAAAAAAAAAAAACCTAATGGAATTTTGACAACAATTGTATTTAGAGTTTTCTTGTCTGATATTCATGATAATTTCCTTAGTATAGAATTTTAAATTGACAATTTATTTTTTCCTTTAGTAGTTTAAAGATATAATTCCATTTTCTTCTAATCTCCAATATATTACTGAATTTGTTTTTAATCTCTAATTTTCAGCAGTTTGATTATGACATGCCTGCTGGTTTTCTTCGTTTTTGTTCTGCTTGGCTTTACAGAGATTCTTAAATACATGGGTTGCTTTATTTGAGAAAACTTGGAAAAATTTCGGATAGTTCTCCCCACACCTGTCTGCCCTGTACATTCTCTGTAGTACATTCTTCTGGGTCCCCATTACACAAACATTTTACTGCTTGTTACTTCTAACAAACCATTTAGTACATATTTATTCATTTTTCATTTAAATTTTTTCTTTGTGTACTTCATCTTATTTTTTTATTGTCTTGACATCAAATTTATAGATTTTTTTAATGTTTCATCTAACATTGTTAATGTCATCCAAAATTACTGATTTTAGATGTTGTACTTTTCATTTTTAGGATTTCCATTGTGTTGATTTTTAATTTTGAAATATTTTCTGAAATTCTTTCCTTCATCTGCTGTATTTATCTTTTCCTACAGAGTAACATATTTACCATTGTTATTTTAAAGTCTTGCTTCTAACTGCATATATGGTCTTTCTGTTGATTGATTTCCCTCTCTCTTGATCTTTTTATATCTAATAATTTTGATTATCTTAGCACACTGCAAATAATAAACTGTAAAGACTTTGGATATTGTTCTTTTCATATGAAGAGTATTTTGTTTTATTCTAACAGGCAGTTAATGACCTTAACTTGTGGAAGACTGTATAATTTTGACAGAGAAATCCGTTTCAGTTTTGCCTTTAATCTTACAGTAAATTTATTTATCTTAGGATGTAGTTATTCCCTAAGGCATAATCCTTATGAACTTTCATTTAGGAAACCAAAATGATAATCAAATTCTCCTAATTTGGTAGAACCTGAACTCCAAATGTTGTTTGAAGGAACAATAATTAAACTCTTGGTTCAGCTTTCTTGGCATTCATGCTATTATTGGAATATTGTCTATGCATGTGCAGTCATAGTCAGTGAAGAGTTATTTTTGATTACTCAACTTTCCAGTCCTGGAAACAATACCGACACCCCCGATTTAAAGGAGGTGTGGTTTAATTTGGCTTACGTTTTCAGAGAGCTCACTCCAAGGTTAGCTGACTCCAGGGCAGAAACATTACGGCGGAAGGGTACAGGGGATCAGAACTTCTTAGTGTATGATGACTGAGAAGCAGAGCAGGGAAGGAGTGCCAGAGAGGAAGAGGAGAGGGACCAGACAGAGACGTGGAGATGCGCCGTGGTTTGTGTCTGAAGGCTCCCCTAAAGCCTCTTGTCATCGTGGGGGATGGGCTTTTCATAGGTGGTCAGATTTAGAGTTTGTGATTGATTCATGGTCTAATGCTGGGATTAAGGGTATGGCGAGTGTTACACCTGCCCTATGGCAGGTAACCTAACTGCAACATAAAGGGGCTTTCCCCCCCCCTCTCTCTGTCTTTCTCTGTCTCTCTGTCTTTGTTTCTCTCTCTCTCAATTGCTTTTGCTGTCTTCTGCTGTCATGAATAGTTGCTTTTGTGCCATATGCTACCCTGCCTTGTAGCCAGCTGATTATGGACTGAAACCTCTGCAAACCGTAAACTAAATAAAACTTTCCCCTTTAACTTTGATGTTGGGTATTTCGTCTCAGCAATGAGAGAAAAGTAAGACAACATGCTTCTGCACCCCACCCAGAAGTGTGCTCCACCAGTCTCCCAGGTGTATCTGAAAGTCAATCAAATTAACAATCCACCCTAACCACCATATCCCACCCTTTGTCAATGTCATACCCAAACATTCCTCCTTAAGCAATACTTTTTCTCCAAATAAAGACAGCTGCAAGTTCATAATTCTGCCTGACTACCCTGTGTACAACCAGAAACACAATAAGCCCTTCCCAGAGGTCTCAGCAGTTCCAACTTTTTAAAAAAAATCCAAGTCAAAGTCTTTTCTGAGACTCAAGACCAACTCTTAACTGTGAACCTCTGGAAAAATGCAAGAACAAGTTGCATGGTCCCAAGGAACAATGGTACAAGATAAACATTCCCATTCCAAAAGAGGAATCAGGGCATAAGAAAGAATCAGACCAAAGCAAGACGGAATCTCAACAGGGAAAGCGTAAGTCTTACAGTTCCATATCCATCATCTTATAGTTCCATATCCCTCATCTGGGGCACACAGTGTAAAACATGAGTTCCAAAGGCCTTGGGAAGACTTACCCCTATGGCTTTACTAGTTGCAGCCCACATGACCTCTCTGTAGGGTTGACACGGTCTCTCTGCTCAGTGGCCCACAGATTTCCTAGCTGATGTTCCAAAATCCTGGCATCTCTGACTTTCTGGTGTCTCCACTGCACTTTTGGCTTCATTCCCATAGCTTCATATACTTCCTTCTCACAGGGCTCCTTATTTGACCTCCCAGGCTTTCCTTTCAAATCTGGGTGGAAGTCTTCTTGATCCCAAAAGCCTGGAATTCTAATGCTGGTTTTAAAAAAAAGTATCACACAGATATTACCAAGATCCTCTGCTCTCTTGGTCTATTGCTGCAGCTGCCTGTGAGTGCCAGGATGGCTGAGCACCCCAAGGTGAATCCTAGGAAACTGATGCCCCAGGTCTCTCCTCTCAAATGAAAAGTTTATGCTTTTGTGTGCTTGAGCCCACCATGGGTAGGGTCCTGCTGATTTCTGAGTTGCCAAGTCATCTTTTCTCTTGTCCCTGTAAAAATACTGGGTTTCTTCCCAAGGTTGCTAATCTCTTCAACTACCGTACTCCTTTGCCCTTAGCTTCATACATAATTCCTTTTGGGTCAAGTTTAAGGTTTTCAAACGTTTCTTCTCTGCCTTAGCCCTTGATTGTCACTATAAATCTGGATAAAAATACCCAGCAGGACCCATACCACAGCCTGATTATTAGGCTATTTTGAGAGTTCCTCCACCAGCTCAGTTAGTCCATTTCCTTTAAATTCAGTTTCCTGCAAAGTCTTAGGAAATGGGCAGAATACAGACAAATTTTAGGCCAGAATGTAACACATATGACCTCTAGTCCAGCAACCAAAAGGGTCATTGTTTCCAGCTGAAACATCCTGAGCCTGGCTTTTACTGTTTGCATTCCCATCAGCAGCATTCTGGTCTCTTGAGCTCCAATCAGAATCACCCTGGTGAACTCTCTTTAAGTTGGACCTCCTCTGAGAAGCTTTCTGTATCTAAAGTACAATCTCACACGACTGTTTATTGTTACTCTAACCTTTGCCCTACTTTGCTTTTCTTCATAGCACTCACTACTCCCTGAAATTACATTATGAATTTCTTCTTTCTTATATGTTTCCCCAGATGGAATATCAGCTCCTTGAGGACAGGTTATCTTGTTACTGCTCTCTCTCCACGTTCTAGCATAAGTGTTCAATAAAGATTTGTTGATTGTGTCAGTGTAGTAGTTTGAGGTTTTTGCAAGGGGAACAGTATAATACAGGATGCATACTTTATAAGATTATTTATAATAACCACCCAAAGAATCATGTATAAAGAGAATGCAGGAAATCTGTCCACACACTAAAGACTAGAGTCTAGCTGAGGGCCTGGATCCCACAGTACTGTCTTGCATTAGTCCACCTTAAGACCTAAAGCCCATAACAATGCCTTCCACAAGTCCAACTGGAGGCCAAGAACCCATGACAATGTCTCATGCAGGTCTATTTCATGGATCTGTGCTGGGAAAGCTCAAAGTTCAGTGGTGGAAGCTAGAAAGTCTGTGCCAGTGGGATGAAGGATCTGTGCTAGCAGGCTGAGGGATCTGCACTGGAGCCAGGAAGCAAGGCTCAAAGAACCACGACTCCCCTAAAAAGTACCACAGCCATTCTCAGCAACAGTGAGTTCCCAAGCTCCTCCAATGATGAGGAAAGCCAAGTTCCCATCAAGGAAGCCAGTGCAATAATCTTCTCCAGGAGACTGAGCAGTGCACCATCTTTCACTCCAGAGCCAGGAAGAGATACTCAAAGGGAGGACCAGAGCTCCTGCAAAGTGAACCAAAGCCATTCTCAGAGACAAGGTCCCAAGCTCCTCAGACTATGAAAACAGCCAAGTTCATCAAGAAAGCCAGGATGACAAGCTCCTCGAAGAGAACCAACAGCTTACAGCTTCTAACAGCACCCAACAGCTTCTACCAGCTCCCAACAAGCTCAAAAATTCCTCTCCAGTTCTACCTCTTATGCTGCTGGCAACAGTCCTCAGGTGGGCCTCCCACACCTAGCACCACACTAGTTCAGTTCAGCTGGATGTTGTTACAAGTTGAGCACCAGTTGTCAATCCACCACAGTCAGTATATTTAGATATAATTTTGTTACTGTTTGGTTTAATTACCTACTAATTAATTAAGATGAGATGAACATTCAAATACCTCCACTTTTGCCGAATAAAATTTTGTTGTATTTTACATAACAGTAGTATTGGAGATATCTGAAAGAATGAAGTTATTTAGTTTGACTAATAAATATCTGAATTGTTCTGATCTGTTTTGTTTTCTGTAGAGAATGTTGATGTCAAGAACAACTTCCTTGAACTTCTCATTTGGCCCTTTGCCCTTCAAATGAAAGGACACAGGACCATTTCTGCTTTCTCAGCTTATATTATACTTCTTGTTTGTAGAAATGCTGAACTCATGCTGGAATCTGTCTATAAAGCATTAGTAGATTAACTGCCAAATCAGTGGATTTACCACATGACATCTAGGTTTTATTAAATAGGATTTATCCAATCTATTCAATTTAAAATCTTCACATAGAATTCTGTAATAAACTTACCTAAATCTGAATTATTATATATATCTTTACTTCATTTGCATAGATTTGAATTTAATCTATGATTTAGAAACTTGAAGATGTGAATTACTTTGTGTCCATGTATTTGTTAATATATACATCAGTGCTAATTAACAATGAAAAGGTAAGCATCATATTTTTCATCACAGTGACACTGTGCTAAATACAAGTGCCATAAGTTGTTACAACTATTGCATTATAAGTGCAAGAATTCATTATAAATTCTTTCTGGGTATATCTAGCTGGATACTATTTTTCTCAAATTAGGTAACTGGACTGAGAAAGATTCAGTGCGGGATTTTTCAATGGGCAAAAGGGTAAAATTTATGTGTTGCATTCCACATGTAAATATAATTTCAGATCTGTTCCCATGCATTGACACCTTAGTGTCAGAAAGACTTTAGACCAGATGCTAGTTCTACCTTTTCCCTCTGCCCTTGATATTTTGTCCATATGCAATGCATTGACTCAGTTTGTAGTTTTTAAATACAAATGGTTATTTTTCTAATGCTAAAAGTAATATATGTATGAAAAATTTGAAAACAGTAATAAAATGCAAAAAATGAAATTTTGCCTGCAAGTAGCTATATTTAGTCCCTGCTACATCTTTGTGTTTTTAATATAATTTCAAATACTGATTTTTTTTCTAAACATTAGATGTCTTTCCTGTACTAGTTAAAAAGTTCTGTATACATTTTAAAATTTTACATAATTCCATGCATGTATGCACTATATTTATACTACCCCTAATGCTTGAAATATTGTTCCTGAATTTAAATTTTCTAAATAATATTGAATGCATAAATTTTATCACTATCTCTGGTTATTAATTTAAATAAATTAATGAGTTAGATAGCCTAGAAAAATGCACTTTGTTACATATTACCAAACTGCTATCCATATCAGCTCTACTAAATCATAGTTCTAACAAGATTAGATGAAAGAATTCGTTTCTTCATGTGTCATCAGAACTGTCCCTAAACTTTTTCAATAAATGTGATGAATAGCAATGATGTCCTTTATTACTTTATTTTCATTATGTATTTATAAAGGTGAACATTTTAGTTATTTTTCTTTTGTAAATAATATTGATCTTTCATCTGTTTAGAATTTTTATCAAGAATGTTAACCTTGTTACATTTTTTCTCAAAAACACTTTCCAACAGTTTGTAGAATGTATATTGTGAGAATCCTTTTAGTATATTAACACATCATTATCTCTAGGTGGGTGTCACTACAATTGATACGATAAAATTAGTAGTCTTTTTACCTCTTTTAGGTGAAAACAATCTTAACTAAAAATTTAAGTGAATTATTATAAGACCTATTCATTTTGGTGGCATAACTAAAGGAATAGCTTTTAAATGGGATTTTGCTCTTCAGGGGATCCCTGTCTAGTCTCTATAGGCATGAAGGAACCTGATCTGAAAGGATTTGAGAGTTGAAGGGATTTGAGAATGAAGAAAAGCAACAAACTCTGCTTTGCCAAATAATGTGAAATACTAATTCTACGTGAAAATGTTGAGGCATTTAAGGCTATCTGTGTTGGTTACTTTTCTCTCATTGCTGAGACAAAATACCTAACACATAGAATTAAAGAAAGAAAGATTTATTTAGCTCACAATTTGTGGAGGTTTCAGTCCATACTTGGCTGGCTCCAAGGCAGAGTGGACCATGGCAGAGGGCAAAAGTTCATGGTGGTAGAAGACAGCAAAAGCAGCAACAGCAAAAACGGAGGAGTGCAGCAGAGAGCAAGCCTCTCTCCCTCCCTTACATTGTATTCAAACTACCTGCCCCAGGGTGGGTATAGCACTCATACCCACAATCCCAGCAATGGACCATGACTCAATCAGAAACTCTAGAAGTCTGCCCCACGACTGCATGAGGCTTTGGGAGGACATCTAGACACAAGCAATAGCACTGTATTTCCATTCTTCTTGAATAGTTCGTTCATTCTAGACATTGTACAGTCTTTGAGAATTAGTATTTTACTTTGAATATGTTTGTGTCCATGGGTCCCCTTACTTTGTGTGTTTGGCTGAATCCTTACTCAGTGTGAAAGCTTGCCATATGACTCTGTAAACAGCCTATGTAAATCTGGATTATATATGGTCTCTCATTAATGAGAGTATATTGAGAAAAAAAGAAGTCTTTGATTTGTGTTGGTAATCTTGAAGGGCGCTAATTTGGAGTGCCCATCCACCTCTGACCCACTGGGCTCGTTTTGTGTAACTTCACATGTCAATAACTAACACTTGATTATTCTCTGAAGGCCTCCTAGGAAGTTTTACTCTGAACTTATAAATCCATTATACCACCATGTATTTTCCTCTTAAAAATAAGTTTCATACTGGTGGTCAGAAGAAATAATTTTCAAGAAAAACAAAACGTGAAGCTAAGAAACCAGATCAGGAAATAAGTATTGTACAAGCATGAAGTCCCTCTAAAAGTTTCACTCTTTGGCTGCTGTTTTCCCTAAACCTTAGACATAAATAGAATAAATGTTGCAATGAGACATACAGGTAGAAATAGGAAGTCATTCTACAGAATATTCAGCTGGAATATTCTACCGCATTTTACATTTCCGTTAATGTCCTCGCCTCAGTAACATCTGTATTGTGGAGGACACGGAGATAGGGTGAAAAGAGAATGTAGCGCAATCCCCATTAGCCTCTGTGCAGCTTAGTAGGGAGGGAAAATAGCGCCCTGTTGAAGGTTTCTAAGGGTTCCAGAGGGTGACCAGTAGCCACATGCATGTGGTCTAAGGAAAGCACATGACATTAAGATACTCTGCTGGAGAGGTACTTCTCTGAGGAAACCATCACTAAGGAAAACCTCTTTTTCCCTGACATACGTTTCTAATGAGCTGTTACCCTGTGCGAACAAGAGAGGGCATGAGCCTGGTGGGGATACTAGGAGTTTGCGTGTGTATGTGTGTAGAAAAGCTGTCCACAAACCATCAACAGTAGCAAGGAGTGGCCTCAATGAGGAAGAAAGTCACTTTCGCTTTTCTGCATATATCCTCAAAATCACTCAGATTTTATAATAAACATACATTAATATGATAATGCACAAATATGTTGCATATTAAGATATATTTCTCATAACTTACTATCTTCTCTTAATATTTAGTTTTATATACAGCAGCCCTTTATATGGTATATTTATGTTTCTTTGTTATTTCTTGAGTTATATTTAAGCTTTTTCTATGGATAAATCGCATTCTTATTGCATATCTATGGTTATGTGACCAACTCCGTGTCCTATGGAAAGTAAAAATTGCAGTAAAACACCATCTGTGATCTGTCAAGCAATGCATTTAAAAGCCCTATTACAGGGGCTGGGGATTTAGCTCAGTGGCAAAAGCGCCTGGCTGGCAAGCACAAGGTCGTGAGTTAGGTTCCTGGCACCGGAGAAAAACCAAAAAAAAAAATAAAATAAAATAAAAGCCCTATTAGCAACACAGGATAAAATGACATGATTATAAGTGGACATACATGATTATAATGAATGAATTTTAGGCCAGTGACCATACAACCCCAAAGGGCTGTGAGGAGGCCAGTAGTCTCCTAGGAAAGATATTATTTTATGGGCTGTTTTTGAAAGTCCTTTGTTACACAAATCTGGCCCCCCTTGGGAGAAGTCTACCAACTTGCCAAAGCTACACATGGAGTCTCCCACCAACTTAAACTCTTTGTTCTCTGCAGCAGAAGTCGAAGGAAGGCAGAAGAACTCAGAAGTCAGCATCAGAAGAGGAGAAAAACAACCCACTTCCAACCGTACATTCCGACCAGCAATCTCTTATTTCCAGCCATATGTCTCACTGCAAAATTTATGAGCCTACTGAGGTCTGTGGCCAAATATTTTCCTGCTACTGTTATAATTCTTCCTATTCTGCTTCTCTTGCCTTTCATCTCTCTTTCCCAAGGTTTCTCATAATCCCCTCCTTCCTACAGTTTTTGACTTTTCCATGGTATTTTGTTTGTTTTTGTTGCTGTCTTAAATTTGATATTCTCTTTTTCCTCTCCTCCAGCCCCCTATTTTGAAGTCACAGCTCATACTATTCTTCCTTTTTAAAATCTTCTTTCTTTGCTGATTTTTATTCTTGTTCTTATCCACTGAGTTTCATATCAAATTTTGTTAGTGTTTAAATTTTGTTGTTGTTACCTTTGACTGACTACAAATTCCATAGTAGCAAGAAATATTCAGATGTGGTTAGTATTTATATTGTTGAACTACCATTACATTAAATCTCCTTGCTATTGTTGAGCTGTAGGTTTCATCATGTTAGGCACTTTTCAACAAAAATGAAAGTAATTGTGATTATCTGTCAACCATAAAGCAATCTCAGGACCCACTCCCACAGAGCTGAAAATTTTCTTCTTCCTATTATGGTCTGAATGACTTGGTGTTTATGTAGAATTCCTTGAAAAACTTCTGGTTTTGAGAAATAGACCTAATCGTTCCGTGAGAGCTGAAAAGCTTAGCAGACTACTAGTTTTATTCTGCTCTATAATATACAAAATAGAATCATGTTTGTTATCTATAGAGATAGCTGATACCTAAATGGAAGACTTTTCTAATTAATCAAACTAGTCATTTATCAAAGAAGTAAAGTGAGGCTGGGGATTTAGCTCAGGGGCACAGCTGCTTGGCAAGTGCGAGGTCGTGATTTAGCTGCTTGGCAAGCATGAGGTCCTGAGTTCGATTCCCTTACCGGAAACCCACCCCCCGCCCAGCAAAAGAAGAAGTAAAGCTTTCTCTTGAATGGTTTTATTACTTGACCCATTTTTCCAGGCAAGCTGCTCCATTTCCCCTGTGTGCGTGCAAGCCAATCCTCTTCCTTTCCTCTTGGCCTTATCCACCTCAGCCTCTAATGGATTTCTTCTCCTTCACATGTGTGCTACTTTTACCCTAGAGATAACCATGACAAGCTTTATAAGGAAAGATGCTCTCCATTTCTATCTACCCTCCCTTCCTCCAGGCACACTTTTGTCTTACTTTATTCATGAAAATCAGATAAAATCTGCCTTCTTGTTCCTCTCTTTAAGAGCTATGTTGGCACTTTAGTGTAACCAAAAATTCCCACTGAATGTCATGCATCAATACCAAATGACAGGACAATATTGGGACACCAATCTCACTTTTACTTTACCTTATTTTGATTGAGAAATATTGGAAAAAATTGTTACAGGGAAATGAACTCTTAGCAACTTAGTCAACTCTCAGTGTATTTAGACTGCCATGCAAAATACAATAAATTGGATGTGTTGTAAACAACAGAAATTTATTTCTCTCAGTTCTGGAGGCTGGAAAGGCTAAGATCAAGGCATCAACAAATTCAGTGTCTGGTGGAATCCCACTTTCTGGTTCACAGATGACACCTTCTCACTGGGTCCTCACTTGGTAGAACAGTAAAGTCCCTTATAATGGCACTAATCCCATTCATGAGGCATCTGCCTTAACCTGATCACTTCTAAAGGGCCTTACCTCTTAGCACAATGACCTTGTAGGTTAGGATTTCAACATATACACCTGAGGGGAGTGCGAACATACTAAGACCTCCATGAGAAAGTCTCCAGTCAGAAGTGAAGTTCATTGATGGGAGCCAACTGTGTTAATTTCATTCTCCTTGCCAGTGACACGTTTGGCATGGATATTTTATGTCACCTTGACCAATTAGAGAAAGAAGAGACACCTTAGAGGTTAGTAAACCAGAAGCCCACTACTGTTCCTATGCTGGAGGCACGGAATGAGGAAGTGACGTTATGAGATCCTAAGGACAGGGTCCATATGCTAGAGTTTAGAATGTTGGAGCTCCATGCACGGGGAGGCTAAAAAGGCAGTCACTGCTGAGACTTACTTAGGACCGTTGGGCCCGAGACAGAAGGGGGAAAGACTTTGGCTGCTCTGCTTCTTTTTCCTGTCTTCCATCCTGCTGCCTTTGCCCCTGTGGGAACTATAGCCGGAAGCTGGCTGCATGGACAGACCCTGGAATGCACAGCCTGCAGCGGTTAGTTCCTGTAGACACAAAACAAACCAGGCAAAGGTAAGGATTGGACTTGAAGGAGAAAAGGTGAAGATGTAGAATTTGGAAAATGAGGGAAAGAAAGAATCAAGAATGACTCTCAAGTCACTGGTTTGTGGGTATGAGGATGTGACGCGCCATTTTCTGAGACAGAGCATACTAAGGAAATAGTTGTTGAGAGAAATGAACTCAGAAGCCTTGTTTTGTATGTGTGAAGTTTTCCATGTCTGCTATAAATATCTGAGTGAAGCTATTCAGAGGGTCCAGTCAGTCTAGAAGATTATCTTTGACCACTAAAGAAGGAAAAAGCAAAGCGGAGCAGAGAAAAGCACAAGCGAAGGAGAAAGAGGAGCTGGCCCCAGGGAAAGAAACTCTTGTGTCCTAGGGGCAGGACCAGCTAAGTCTGATTTCTAACTGTGTTAAAAGGAAGGTAGCCAGCCCCCAATGGGAGAAGATGGGTGTTCCTAAACTTAACAAAATATTTTTGTTGCCAAGAACTGAGACACAGAATCAAGACAAACTTAAAGACACATACTGTAGGGTTGGTGAGAACTCAGCAGTCCCTTGGAAGGACAACTGTCCAACTACCAAATGCACTCCTCTTTCCCCTATACTCTAGACATAGTTGTGCTCCACAAACCTGAGGTTACGGGCTTTGGGGAGGAGCACAGAAGGGGACTGAGGTGCCTCCAGCCCACGTATGTGGAGATTCAGAGACAAAAATATGTTTGCATGAGAACTCCTCTCTTTTTGCTTCCAGACAGTTTGTGGGATACAAAGTCCTCCACAATGCAGCTTTCAAAGATTGATTTACTTAGTTTGGCTTGACCCCCTGGCCGGCCTTTAACAAAAAGGTCCAGAGGATCTTGGGCACTGTGAGCGTGATCCCCTTTGAAATCTCACAGTGTGAGATTCAAAACAAAGCAAAACAAAACAAAAATAAAAACAATATTTTTGTGCAGTGTAAGTCAGTGAGCCAAACACACATACAGGCACAAAAGTCTCCCAAGATACATATTTATTCTCACAAATCATTTAATCTTGTTCAATATTATATGAATGCAGACACTTTTCCTACATGCAATAAAATCCATACAGATTCCTGCCCGTGAAAGGAACAGCCTTTTACAGTATGAGCAAAAGTGTTAGTGATATCCACTGACTTAACTTGTTGTTTTGCTTCTCCTTTCTCTGATTTCTTCGCTGTGGTTAGGGGCTAATCTGAGTAAGCCAGTGCTCCTTTAGAATCTATCTACCTATGAAAGACCTTGCCAAACAAAATTCTAGTTACCATTTTTGATCATTTAAGGTCAAATAACATTTCTAGACAGGGCATATCCTTATTGTTCTTTTTAAATTCAAGGGAGGCCATTTGGATGTAGGAACTCTATATGTTCAATACATCCAGGTATAGGTAAAGGGGAAGAACTACCTTCTCCAGTTACATGTGCTTGTGTATGATTTTAAAATTTCTCAAAGGATTCAAGACCAAAGTAATAACAACTTACACACCACTTTGTATCCAATCTTCTTGCTTTAAAGCTTTAAAATTTTAGAAAACTAAAAATTTCAAAATCCCACAATCTGGTTTTCCTAGACCTATAATGTGGGCATTCTAACTCCTAATCCACTAATATATTACTCTTTGGTATAAAAATTGTTCTTAGCAATGGTATTTCTGGTAACCCAATTATGTAGTGAGACCTAATACCCACTTTCATCAGAGAACAAAGAAATTAGCCGTATATTTCACCTTATTCACTGTACAAAATAAAATTCTTCAAAACGCATCTTCTAATTTTAATAGGAAACTTAGACTGCTGTTGTTTGCATACGATGTTGTATCATGAAAATGCTGCTAAGCTAGCACAATGTAGCAACATGCTTTTATATGCTGAGCTGATTAATGACCTCCATAGCATGCTTGCTATCTAAAACCAGAAGTGTAGGAATAAATAGCTATAAACATAAAATTAACCATGATAATAATTGTTCCCAAATATTCTGGCCATGTAAGCAATGAAAATAATCAGCTATCTCATTTAAAGGTTTAATCGGCTAAGGCAAACTTGATTCTGAACAGGCTACAGCAGAATGAGTCAATCCATATGTTCCCTGTCACTGGAATGTGAGCGTATAAACACACTTGGCTACTAGGGGAAAACTCACAGATGACTGATGAGGGAATGTTGGCAGTGGATTACGATCACAATTGGCAATAACTGGGGAAAACATTGACACTGGTGAGCTTCGAACCCTTGGAAAGAGCAACTCTGAGTCTATGTCATACTCAAACTGTAATTGAGCAGCTCAGAAGCCTTCTGGACCAGAGAGCTTTTAAATGGAGCTTTTATGATAGGAAAACAATGACAAATGGATGCAAGATATTTTTAGGAATGTGTCCAAAGTAAGTGACTGTAGGTGTGTGTGGTTTTTTCATTCCTACTTTTTCTCTTTGGTTTTGAACAGAGATGCCCGTGCGTGTATGTGATTGTGTGTCTGTGTTGATGTTAATGAATATTCACGCTCTAAGGAAAGAAAGGATTATGTCAACCTGTAGCTACAAAGCTTATCTGTCACAATCCTACACGAGGACTGTGCCATCTGTCCGCATTTTCTCTGAATCAGGATGCCTAGCACAGTGGAGAGAGCCTTCTCTCAGGGCCGTGGGTAACAAGAAAATAAACAGCGCTGGCGGCTCACAGAGCTTGAATTCCTAAGTCATCAGCACCAACACAGAGTTCATTCTCTTGTTCTGGAGACAAGTGGGAGATGACAGGGGCCCAAAATAACAAAGCTGCTTACCTAGCTATTTGTGTCAAACTCTTGTGGGAGAACTGCCTGTTTTGTTTCAGTGGAACACTTGTGAAAATTCAGTTATCAGAAACACAAGTTATTGTGAGGGGACCACTACATTTGTTTCTTCTGATTGAGTTATCATTGGAGACTAGCTATTTATATACTTACAAATTAAGGAAATAAAATTTTCTTTTATTCAGCAAATATCTTCAAAGATTTGCAATATACAAAGCTCTATGACAGAGTACAAAGATGCACAAGCTGTTATAGGTTCTGCTCCAAATTTAGTAGAAAAAAGGCATATAAAGAGATAAATTAAAACACAATGAAATTCATGTAATAAGTGAGAACAAAGTGCTTTGCTGGCCCCACGAGGAGATTGATGAACTTTGCCCATGGCTCCTGGGAACAGCTTCTTGGAAGAGCTGATGTTTGAATTGGCTTTGAAATTATTTTCTAGGGGCTAGGGATTTAGCTCAGCGGCACAGCACCTGCCTGGCAAGCACAAGGTTGTGAGCTCGATTTCTGGTACCGGAAAAAAAAACAAAACAAGACAAAACAAAAAAAAGGAAAATATTTTCTAGATGGAAAAGTGAAGGAAATGGCGGGGATAGGTATGTTTATGCCTTTGATTGTGGTGGTGATTTCATGGGTGTATATTTATTTCCAAACTCATCAAATTGTAGGCATTAAACACGTAGGGATTTTTGGATGTCAGTTGTACCTCAAATGCAAAGTTTTAAACAGAAAAGTTCAAAAAGTGCTCCAGCCATGTCCCAAACCACACTGATTTGAAAAATCATGATTTAGACTAGAAAGAGAAAGGCATTTTGTGACTAGCCTGTCAGGGAGGAAAGAGAGAAAGGAAAGGATTCTGACTGGATGGCAAGAAAGGAAGTGTGAGAAGAAGCCCAAGACCGGGCTGCAAGGTGCGTTGCATGGCAGGTTAAGATGCCCGGTATTTTTCCCTGCAGGGAGCAGGAAGCCAATGAACGTTTATACAACTGAAAGGGGCATTATTGGATTTATGTTTTAGGAAGCAAAGCTAGATCACAATGTAAAATGAACTACATGCAGAACACTGATGGCCTGAGGAACGTAAGGGCTGAAATTGGGCATACATGATGACAACAGAGAAGCCACTGAACTTAAAGAATAGTTGGTGTAGAAAGTTTCAGAACAGTGTGCAGATAGGAAGAGATGTGTTTGAGAACCCAGCAAGAGATATGGAGGACAAATAAAAGGAGAAGAGTTCACCCATGTCAATGGCGCACTCGTCCACCTTTATAGCTCTAGCAGCTCTCAAGTCTACATTCAAACTAAGTTTCAGAGTGACTCAGCCACAGGCATCTGCTCACACTGTATGGGTGCAGTTAGGGAGGAGAAATAATCACTTGCAAGTAAAGGTGGAGTGATGTCTCTGCTGTACTACCAGAAGTGTTCTCACATGACTACGTTCTCAGCCTCAGGTTCGAGTTGGGTAAATGAGAAAGAACAAAGGTGCTGAGAGGGTCACGGGTGGATGCAAGAGCAGCCGAGATTCAGTGCACGGGAGGAGGGATAAAGTAACTGGCCCTTAGTTCATGCGTAATTGTTCCTTCTTAAATAAAATTAATGGTCATCTGTCACTGATGAGATGCTCTGGTTTCAGCAGAGGAAAGATGGGGGAAAATCTCAGAGGAACAGTATTCTATGCAAAGAACTTACTGGCTATGTTTTCCTTACTTTGCCTGAGGTTTTCACAGTTTCATATTATGAAAGATCTGTGGTATTTATTCATCTTTCCAGCAGACATGAAATTCTTGCAAAGCATAGCTCCTCTGTAGCATTCACAATACCGAGCAATTATACACACTTTGAAATTAGACCTAGATATGAATCCTACACCTGAAAATCATGTGTGTCTTCGGGAAACCCACATAAACTCTGGATTCCAGCTTTATCTTCACAGGTTGTTGCAGCCAGTGAAAATGTATAGGAAGCACTGACCAGAAAGTCTTGCACATGAAGTCATCAATATCACCAGTTCGTGGATGTCACAGTGCCTGTCCTTATAAAATTTAAGGGATCCATTGAAGAAATGTATTTAAATCCATAGTACAATGTACTTGGAAATGCAAGTGAAATTTTTTTCACCCACAGATTTGAGTTCTTGTGCATACAATTGAGTCTGACCTGCTGTAATCCTCACCATTACACTCAGCATAAAGAGTTGAATTAAATTGGAAAATTGCAAAGTTCACCTCAAGGCGTGAGTGTATTTTAGCCACATTATTTTTAGGCCTTGCAAATGTTATCTTGTTCATAGAGCCCCACTGGGGAGCTATCTAAGAAATATGTTATTAGTGGTCCACTCAGTGCTGAGGAATGCCACTGCTAAAGGAATCTTAATGAGAGTCTGAACCAAGTCCAGATTGTGAAACTGGAGGTAAGATGTCCAACAATCTCTATGGCCAGATATGCTCTACTATGTGCTATTGTCTTTCTCCTTTACATGCAATTAGTAATTTACAACTTTCACTCCTCCATGTGTGTTGGCAATGACCAAAGCAAGTTAGAGTGACCTGGAAAGCTTAGAATAGTGAAAGGTTTATTTCTTGTTCATGTTCTGTACCCATTTGGAAGGGTCAGGATGAGGGGACTTGGTTCACCCATATTCATCATGGAATAGCCGTTACCTTAAACCCCTCAGTCATTGTGCAAGGAGAAAGACAAAGAACTGGGGCCTCACTATAAAAGATGAGTGTTTTAACCCCAAAACGTTACATGGTATTTTACTTGAAACCCTTGGGCAGAACTAGTCACGTAGTCCCCTTCTTACCAAAAAAGGGACACAGAAGTAGAAGCTTTCAGCATATCCAGAATGGGGCAGACGCAGAAGCATTCGACAAATAGCACTAATGATACACTGACGTTGAGCCTGTGATAAGGTTGTTGCCTTGGAATAATGAACCTAAGTTTAGCTACTTATGACCATCACTTTCAACTAGTTTTCAACTAGTTTATGTGATTCTACATGTGTATCAGTCAGGGTTTACTAGAGAAAGGGATATAGCACAAGGTGTACAAATGTAAAAGTAATGACAAGATCAGCTTACAATGGTTAGCCACAGAGTCAGATGAGGAGGCGTGCAGAGAGTGTCTGCAGGCTGGAGGCTGAAGGGTTCAGTCCAAGGTCTGCAGCTCACTGTGTGTCCATGTGAGTCCATATTAGGAGGCTGATGTGTCTGCGACAGAAGGCTGAAGTGTCTACGCCCAAAGGCTGAAGAATCTAAGGCAGAAGCCAAAGAGTCTGCGCTAGAAGCCAGGACACAATGTCCAAGCTGAAGGCTAAGACTGGAGTCCTCCGAGGAATGAACAATCAGTCCTTTCTCATTTCTCTTTACTTGCAACTTCTTGTTATAGTGTGCAGGCTACCTGCCCTAGGATGGGCATAGCACTCATGCCATCTCTGTGCCTTCTTCTTGAACAGGCTCAGGATATTTACAAAACAAGGAACCTTACCCCCTGCTGAGTTAACTAAACTTCTAAACTTCTCAAGTTGACACAATGAATCAACCATAACAACATGTTTCTTACAGTGAATAAATAATGAGACTATGAAAGATTTTGGTTATAAGACAGAGAGAAATGAAGCTCTCAGTCCATGGGAAAACCAGTGATTTCCAGGCATGTTTCCACTATGCCATACTAATATGAAGAGACTCTTGAGAACTGACCACATCACCCTGAAAAACAACTCTGCAAACAAGAAGACTGAACATGAAATACTACCTGGCTTCCATTTACTGGAGAGGAGTCAACAGAAACAAAGATATAGGCAGATACTGAGGTAGAGAGATAGCTTTGCTTACTCTAAACATTTCCATTGTCACCCATACCTAGCTATCGGTAGTTTCCACAGCTTTTCATAGTTATAAATATTAAACCTATGAACACCAAACTGGTCTTAATAGGTCGTCACAGAATTATCAAACAGCCACAGTAAAAGGAACAAAAAACACCTGCTGGTACTAGAAATGCAAGAGGGCAAGAGGTACCACAGGGGCAAGGTGGCGTGGCGTTAGGAAGAATGTTTATTCATGAAAACGTTTTAAAAGTCGTAATCAAATAATAAGAGGATAACAATAGTTATTACACCGTGTGTCATCATCTTCAGAGTAGTTATCCAGAGTACAAGGCGTCAACCAAAAAGAGTCTTACAAAAAAGACGCACACAGTTTTTATCATGTGTTGTAACAACTCCTGGGAAGTGGTAGAATGCTAAAACTGGAACTTTGGTGTTCGCAGCTCAGTTACATGAAGATAGCTCACCTGGTTATTAAGTCCCCATTTGTCTCTCATTCCAGCTAGAAACGGAGGACTTGTTATTAGAGAGACTGTTCACATCCGTCACTGAGAGATTTGCCAAACCGTGCTGAAACAGCAATCTGTAGAGAACAGTGGTGGTTCCAGGACATATTGATTCGCCCTGAGCACCACAGCCTAGTTTCCTAAACACTCAGTTCAGTACTAAGTCGAAAGACGGGCCGCTGGCCTGCTGCGACAGCACATGTAACATCCTGTGTCTCTTCACCAGGTGCACTTAGAACCATTTTATGGGTTCTGGGTGCCCACATTCCTGCATCTGCATGCTTGAGCCCTACAGCTGGTGAATGCTACCCTCTGTAGAGAGCTACTGTTGGGCTATGGGGACCCCCTTGCCCAGCCGCTCTGAGAGCAGAAAGGGTCTGGTAAACTACATAACTGCCTCTGCAAGAGCGCTGAGCTCAGCTCTTTTGCCTCAACGTGACCCACTAGGCTCTGGACCCTGGCAGCCCAAGGGGTGCAAAGCCACAGGGCCAGTCACATTAAGGGGAAGGTAGCATGGGCAGGGTTCACCACAGAGTAGAGGGAAATACCCAGCAAAGTGCAGTTTTACCCTGTTCTCCTTAATGACTTTACTACTTGCATGATTCTTTAAAACTAAGGCATTGTGCTGGGGTCTTGTTTTTTCACAGACAAAATCAGACAGATTTTTAAGTGTTTAAAGAATCAAGTTAGCAAACTGAAGGTGTGCAAGTACTAGTGTATTTGGAAGGTGAACTGGCTAAAGATTGAAGAAAGGACATTAAGGAAGTCAGAACTCACAGCAAGTCAGTTAACATGCACACACACACACACACACACACACACGCACAAACGTTGAAAGGCATATTCGGGTGTCAATAGACAAAAGTTTTGAAATTCCCAGAGACATACCAGTCAGGCTGAGAGCACTACAAATCAGGCCTGATTCTGATGCTAGGTTATATGTGCACACTTGACTACCATAGCAGCAGAATGGCAGGGTAAGTGGGAAGACCTGCACCGCAAACAAGGGCTCAACTGCTGCGGTGACACTTGAAGAAAACACCTCACCATCTCCCACCTGAACTGATGGAGATATGGGAGATGGGAGGGAAACCCTTCTGGGCCAGGACTCATATAATTTTACATTCATTGATACCTCCAGCTTCAAGCAGTGTGCCACAGGATATTGCATAGGGACTAATAGAAAGCAGTGCTTGTGAATTGATTTATATGACTATGTTTTTATCTAAATAATCTGTATTCACAGATTTCACTTTATTTATTTATTTATTTATTTATTCATTTTCCTGAGAAGCATTTTAGACTCTGCGTGTCTCAAGGACCAAACTGTCATAGGTAAAATGACTGGTGATAAGGAGCTAGTTCCTGTTTAAAATAATCTCATGCCTGTAGATCCTGGAATACAAAGATATCAGCATATGCAGTCTTTGGAAACTAGTAACCTTGCCTGGACTGAAAGAACATATATGAGGAGTAAATATAATCAAGTTCAAGGTCAGTGCAGATCAAGAGAACAGGAGAAAGCAAATAAAAATAGACCACAAGAAGATAAAGTGAAGAAAAGAAACAAAAGGAAGGAAATATGATCAAGAAAGTAATTACCATTGTTATAGTGAATGCAACCAAATAAAAACTAAGAAAATTTGACCCACTTATGTAAGAAAGAAGTCATATGAAATTGTTATAAGTAAAATGACTCTCAGGAGTCTATAATATGTTTGAAAAACTAAGGATAGGCTGTTTCTGCTCAGATAAATGGTTTTGGAAAAAATTACTAGCTAATATTTACAAAATTTATTTTTAAATGAATGGATTGAAATAAATTTAATGATCTAGCTTCTATGTAAAATGGAAGGAAAAACTACATTTGTAGCTAATTTAGCTAGATGACATTCTATTTCCTACATGTTGAAATAATAAATGAGCAAAAAATAATGAGCTACTTATTCAGTTAGTCAACCCAAAATAAATTGGATATGGATTTCAAATAGGTAGCCTATTAGGAAGGAATTTAGAACATAAGAAGATAGCATTAATATTTGTCTCAATTGTTGAGGCCACTAAGTTGATTTTAGTGAAGAATAATTTCAGGTTTTTATATCTTTTAGCGATTCCATTAAAATGAGCAGTATAATAGATGAAGAATTAGTACTTTATGATCTGTACTTGGTTTTATGTTTTGATATTGCTTTCATCTTATGCCATCTTATTACTTCTTAATAACATACATTTCTGTGGATGAGATGCAAAAAATGAGGCCTCCTGGGTAGAAGGAAAAAGATGATAATCTTTTAGAGTTTGTCATGACTCAAGTCCTAAGGTCTAAAAATGATGTTGTAGGGTTTAATATTTGGTGTGGGGGCTGGGGATTTAGCTCAGCGGCAAAAGCGCCTGCCTGGCAGGCGCAAGGTCGTGAGTTCGGTTCCTGGTACCGGAGAAAAACCAAAAACCAAAAACAAAACAAAACAAAAAAATATTTGGTGTGAAACATCTCAACTGTCTTGTGCATGACATCTACATTATCATAGAAGGAGAGAAGCCACTACAACTCTCACGGATTAACTCTCCACTTGGGAAACTTTACTTCTCTCACATGTGATCAGATGCCACTTGGCATTCTCCTTCTGTGACTCAGAACCCGACCTTTCCCTGGTGTCGCTTTATTCAAATTAAGAGTTACCTAAAAGTCTAACCATCAACACTGTGAATAATGGTTCATTTTTATAATTATGTGCTGCCTGAATGTGCAGAAATGAAATCTATAGTGTTATCTGCCTTGGTTTTCCTAGAAGAGGTGTGAGATTGGTCTGATCCAGCCCCACTCCCTTACCCAGCTTACTGAGTTTCAGCAGTCTCAACATCCAGGATGGCATCCCACAGTCTAAGACACAACATGAATACAGAACAAGGGAAGCTCTAGGGGGCTTTAAGAGAAGTGGGGAGCTGGGCGTGGTGGTGCATGCCTGCAATTCCAGGGTCTGAGAGGCTAAGGCAAGAGGATCGTTATGAGTTCAAGGCCAGCCTGGACTATGCAGTGAGACCTTGTCTCAAGAAAGAGAGAGAGAGAGAGAGACAGAGAGAGACAGAGAGAGAGAGAAAAGAAGAAGAAGGAGAAGGAGAAGGAGAAG
>NW_004955435.1:5462787-5501015 GCF_000276665.1 Chinchilla lanigera
AGGAGGAGAAGAAGGAGAAGAAGAAGAAGAGGAGGAAGAAGAGGAGGAAGAGAAGAGACAGAGAGAGGGAGGAGCTAACCCACACTCACTGCTTTATGAACACGATGCTTTCAACCAGCAGGGTTAACGGAGACACTGAGAATGACAATAATGATCTTATATATGCTATTATTATGTGGAGTTCATGCTATGTTTTAGCAGCAGAAATAGAAATATTAATAAAATGAAAATGTTTTAGCAACAGAAATAGAAATATTAATAAAATGAAAATCAAAACAAAAAACACCTCCTCACTAGTCTTAACACACACATTTTGAGACAGGGGGATGAGACAGAAACCACCATGAAGACAAAGGATAGATACATTATTTGGTCTTAACTCTGGACTTATTACCGAATAAAGGTATGGTGTGTGTTGTCCCTGACCCTTCTCTCACCCAAGTAATCTTATCAGCATCCAATCAGGTACATAATTAAAACCAAGACACCTTCATCATAGCATTGGCAGGAATAAACTAGATGAAAAAATAAAACTATTGGGATCATCACAAAGGAAAAAGTACAGATGAACTCCTAGGCCCTTACCCTGATATTCATTAAAAGCATGATTTCCATTTTCATCTGAGGGAGTCAGGAACTTAAAAACTGCTTTTACTAAAAAATAATGATTCTTCCCTTGGAAATTTAGATGCCCAATGCATAACTAGAAACAGGATGAGGCTTGGTATATATACCTTTATTTTGTGTCTGTCTCCTTCATTACTTTAAAACTCTGGGCCAGATCCCTGCTCAGCATTGAATTTAGGTAGGTTAATTAATTAGGAAATGTATAAAAACTTGTAAAATAGAGTTGATTAGCTCTAACTTTCCCTAAGCTATCTGTCTCCTTCAGGACTGAGGACACCAAGATAAGGTATTTGTAAGGACATTCATTTGCAGGATTTTACAATGTCCTGCTCCAAACACTCAGAATGAGCACTTGAAGGTCTCCAGTCATTGCCTGAAACCTGCAGTCCCTTTGGATTTTAGCAGAGGCTCTGCAGAACAGAAGCTGCCCTCAGGAGGAGCAGTCATCTCATGGGAACTATTTGCCCCCTCAGTGGGATTTCTTCCTCAAGCCAGCTGCCTCCTCAGGGGTAATAAGAGTTCTGGAGCTGCTCACAGAGCCAGGACTGAGAAGGTGATCAAGCAGACCCTTGCTCACCCTCATAACTCTAAGAAAGCTGGTCCCTCTCCTTTGTGAAGGGACAGTCTAATTCCCTTAGAGTCCTTTCCCATTTTCTCTTTCTTCCCAATTACAGCTTTTCCTTGAAAACTTGTGCTGTTGCCTCAATCTTAATTTCCATTATCACTGAAGCAAGGACCCACGACCGCCAGTGACAATTTTAAATTAATGAAATCCATTACAGGGTTTTTTCAATCGGTTTCTAAAGACTATATTTTAAATGAAATCTTTTCTGAGTTCTCTGTCCCTCATGCCTACCTTTCCCTTCCTCTCCTAACCCCCACTTCCCTCCTCTGTCCTTTTCACCCCATGTCCAACTCTCTCTCCTGCCTTCTTTTCTCTCTGACATGCAACATTTTTTATTTTTGAGACCGCTGCACAGCATCTTTGTAAGAGACAGCTTGTAGCACACTGTGAGCCCCGCTCAAGTTATAGCCTCTTGGTGCGGCCTTAGGGTTAGGGCCAGAGAGCGAGCCTGTCCTGTGAGCTAGCTCCTCCCCAAAGCCTGTCTTCATCTGCCTGCAGTGACGCTCCTCAGCCTCCTCACCCGTGCACGCGCACTGCCCTTGCTTTGGAGGTTTAGGTAATGCTTACTAAATTAACAGGACACATCTGAACACACAGAACTCCACAGGATATATGGATTATTTAAAATAATATGCCTGTTCAGTATTGCTGCATGTGAGTCCTTTCTACTATCATTCTATTTTCTTGGCTTTGTTTTCTCTGACTATGACAAGGCTATGTTCTGTTTCTCAGTTCTACTACCGTGTTAGGAATGGCCATGTCCACTTAGAGATGGTAAAGTAAAGTAATTCACACTGAGACGCCTGAGGTGAAGCACCTGGGTTCAAGTCCTGGTTCCATCACTTGTCACTCCGTGACCTTGAGCAAGTTATGGCTATCGCATGTAAAGCATTTAGAACTATGTTTGGCAAACAGCAAGTCAGCCCTCTGTATACTTTCAGGATTTGAGAAATTGTTGCCATAATAGGCTTATACCCCAGGGAATTCTTATTCAAATGTAACCCCATGTAATCTGGAGTCAAGGGGCAACTCTCAGAAACACAGTATAGAACAAGCAAAGCCTGGATCCCTGTGTTAGGACCTATTTCTGGAAATGGATTTGGGTGTGAGGGGTCACACTGTCTGCTCCAAAAGTTATGGAACGTGTGATAAAGGACATTGCTAACGCAATAGGAAGAAAATCTAAGTTATTCTGAAAGGGACTGGTGGGGAGACAGAACTAGCCACAAACAAAAAGCAACATGAAGAGCAGCAAGCAAGGAGAGCTTAGGTGAAACAGAAGTACTGATCGAGACGTCAGCCTCACTTACTGATGAGGAAGTGACTGAAATGGACCCTGGATGCCTTTGGACAGAATCAAAGTTCTTTACAGCATTCCTGCTCTATCATTGGTATTAAATTTGCCACAAACCGTGTGTAATAGAAGCGCCCACGCTGTGACCCAGTTTCACTGTCCAGACAGGCTCTTCTAAATGCAGCGCACTTCATGCCTTTAACAAATAGGTATGGCGTGAATTAGGTACTGAGTTTGGTGCTAGGAGTACCAAATTGATCAAGATAAGGCTTGCCTGCCCAAAATGGAGAGGAGGAGCCACCCTAGTTCAAGGTCAGGAAGTCTCCCTTGAGGAAATGACATTTCAGCTGACAGGTAGAGCATGTGCAGCATTAAGAAGAATAAAATATCTCTAGATAGAGTCAGCAGCAAGTTCACAAAGGCGTCTGAGTTAGAGGGAGCTCGGAGCGTTGGGCGAACTAAAGGGAAGTGGACCGCGAGGGCCGCAGGAAGGACAAGAGCCGCGGAGGAAGTGAGGCTAAAAGAGGCAGAATCCGCGGAGGAGTCCTGGGCCCCGAGCCACACAGAAGCACAAACGCATCGCCAAAGCAGTGCTGCTTAAATGCATCTTTCGAGAAGTCTCCTGACTTCAGTTCCAGAGGGTTGCCCCTGAAAACAGAATCTAGAAGCCCCAGATTTAGTGGATCTCGACGATTTTGCATTTCATGAGCAGCTGTTAAAGAGATTTGAACAGTGACGTGAAGTTATCAGGTTTTCACTGTAATGTCACATTAGCTGCAGAGCCGTAGAGGGTAGCAGGTGCACCGAGGATCCCTAAGACCAGCTCGTAGTACTGCAGTAGGAAGTAGGTAACAACCATGTAGACTAGGGCAGGGCCGTGACCCTGAAAGACTTAGGTGAATAAACCTACTCGGGGGTGAAGAATAACTGTCACGCATTGAAGATAGGAGTGACAGCTGGTTGTTAAAAAGTTTCTGAAGCTCCTTCAAAATGAAGACTTATAATTTATATTCCCCATTTATACTCATATTAATTCATTCAACAAACACTTCTGAGTGCCCAATGCATCTAAAGAATGTTTCTATCAGCCTAGGTTGGTATTAGTTGGCCAAACTTAAAAAGTTTAAAAGTAGCCATGCCGTTATTGTGAGATCAACAGCGGAAATACGGGTCATCATAAAACGACATGGAAGAGTTCCTTAGCTGGAGACTGAGGCAGAAGCTGAGGCAAAGCGTTTTCTACCTCCTTTATACACTTGACTGGGGATTATAGCGGTGAGCAGCAGATGAATGGCTCCTGCTACAGAACTATCCTAAAAATAAAATACGCCTTCTTAAAATAAAATTTTAAAAAGAGGTCAAGGATTCAAACTTTGGTCTCATTAATATCCAGGTCTCATCAAAATGAGTTAGTCATGCTGAGGACTAATGACTTGTTTCCATTTGGAGCCATTTCCTTTCTCACGAGCAAGACTCGGCAACATTTTATGTGGTGTAGACTGTCAAACTCAGTCTTAAAAATAAATGCCTCAGGAGGGTCGTCCCGAGTTCACGGCCAGCCTGGGCTCCATAGAGAGTTCAAGGCCAGCTACACAGTGAGACCCTGTCTCAAAGCACACCCCGCCACCCCCCAAAAAACTAAAATGACGGGATGGTCCTGGAATCAGCTCTTACCTGAGACTGTGTGATCAGCTTCTCTGATCAGCTGGTTGGTTGGTCCCGCCAGGGGTGGGGCTTAGTCCCAGCAGGGAGGACATTTGGCAACAGCAGCAATGAGACTGATTCAGGTGAACGGAAGCCCATGTAATCCCTAACTACCCTTCATCCACATCTGCTCCATTCATCTGTCCCTTGTGCCGGCACAGGAGACAGTCAACCGAGGCAGACGATGTCATGGCTGAGCCATTCTGCCTCCTTTGTTGTTCAGTGCTTCTACTGTAAGAGACAGAATCACGGGATACAAAGATTTTCACACTTCATAGCCATTCCCTTAAGTTATCCATATGCCTCTTTTCCAGACTTTCTTCCATGGTTTTTTGGTTTTTTTTTTTTAGACAGGATCTCTTTGTGTAGTTCAAATTAGCCTTGAACTCACTATGTAGCCCAGACTGGCCTTGAGCCTGCAGCAATCCTCCTGCCTCAGCTTTCTGAGTGCTAGGATTACAGATATGTGCCACCATACCCGGCCAGACTTTCTTAGCCTTTATCTTCAAGTAGTTTTCCTTCCAAGTTCCTAAATATCCAGACAAACCATCAGTGTTTCACACATATCCGTGTATATTCTCATTTGGGGCACTTCTCAGAAGTATCCACTCTTTTTTATATGGCACATGACTGTTCTTGATTTTTCATCCACTCTAATAATTTCTGCCTTTTAATTTAGAGCATTTAAACCATTTATATTTAACATAATGAATAATAAGATTAGAGTTTATCATGTTGTTTACTTTCTTTTAGTTATGCAGAGTCATTATTCTGCTTTCTTCTGTTTCTGCCTATTTTTTCCTTTTTCCTTTTTTCTTTTTTTTATCTTTTTGAGACAGGGTCTCGCTATGCAGTTCAGGCTAGCCTTGAACGCACTTTGTAGCCCAGGCTGGCCTCAAACTCACAATGATCCTCCTGCCTCAGCCTGCCGAGTGCTGGGATTACAGGCGTGCACCACCACACCAGGCTCTGTTTCTGCCTTATTTTGGTTTATCTTTTGTGAAATCATTTTATCCTAGGGATTAGCTTTATTAGCAAATGCTTCACTTTTTTAAAAAAATTGTTAAATTGTTTACAATATGTATCTTTAACTTTTCACACTTCATGCTTATACATGGTGTAAGAAATAGCAGGCCATTTCCCTCCCTTTGTGTTTGTACCTTTGTTTTCATGTTTTACATATGCCATAAGCCTCACAGAAAAATTACTAGTGCTTCTCCTTTAAGGATATATCTTTCAAACAATTACAAATTTTAAAAATATATCTTAGATATTTACCTCAAATTTACCACTTCTGGCACTTTTTATTCCTTTATGTTGATTCAAATTTCCATTCAGTATCATATTCTTATTGCCTACAGAACTTTTCTTTGTGTGTGTGTGGTACCAGGGATCAAACTTAGGACCTTGAGCTTGCCAGGCAGGCACTTATGCCAAGAACTTCTTTTAATACGTATCAGACAATAGATTTTTTGAAAATAACATATAGTTGAATCTTCATTTTTGTTCCGCTGTAACAATCTGTTTTTGAACTGATGTACTGATATTTTTAAACCATTGGTGTTTAAAGTCATTGCTGATGTATTTGAATTAATATCACCATATTTGCTTTGTTTTCTACTTGTTATCTTTATTCTTGCTTCTGTTTTTTCTGCTTTTTGTAGTTTTAAGTGAGTAGTTCATGATTCCATTTTCTCTTTTTTCTTAGTATATCAATTAAACTTCTTTTCTTAATTTTTTAGTGGTTATCCTGGGGTTTGTAATATACATCTACAAGTAATCCAAGTTCAGTTTTGAATAGCACTATACCACTTCATGCATGCTACATATATATTATGAAAGCAAAATATTAATTCATCCTTCTGGGGCTGGGGATTTAGCTCAGCGGCAAAGCGCCTGCCCGGCAAGCGCAAGGTCGTGAGTTCGGTTCCCGGTGCTGGAGAAAAACCAAAAAAAAAAAAAAATTCATCCTTCATCCCTTGTATCATTACTGTCATTAATTTTACTTATAAGATAATCTTAATATATATGCACGTAATAGTATCTATCATATATAAGCATACATAATTGAAAATATTGTTGCCATTATCATACCAACATTTTGTTAGATGAATGTAAAATAAAAATAGGTTTTATTTTTACATTTCATTATTCTTTCTCTGATGCTCTTCTTTTATGTAAGCCCAAGTCTCTGACTTGCGTAATTTTCTTTTTCTCTGAACATCTATTAACATTTTTGGCAATAGAGATTTCTACTAACCACAAATTTCTTCTACTTTTATTTGTCTGAGAAAGTTTTTCTGGTGAGATTCTTTGCTCTTTTGAAGGATAATTTCCCAGGATGTAGAACCGTAGCATGGTGGAAATTTTTCTCAACACTTAAAGCATTCACTCCACTCTTTTCTTGCTTGTCTAGTTTCTGAGAACAAGTAAAATGTAACCCCTGCTGCTCTAGAGGTTAAGATTTTTCCCCTCTGGGCTTTTCCAACGTTTTCTCCTTACCTTTGATTCTCTGCTGTTCAAGTATGAGGTGCCTAAGTTAGGGTTTTGACATTTCTCTCACTTCGTGTTCCCTGAGTTTCCTGGTTTGTCTAACACTGACTAGAACATTCTCGGTCATTGGCTTCAAACACTTCCTTTCATCTTTCTTTCTATCCTCCTTTGGCACTCCTGTTGTGCACATGTAGCGCTTTTTGTTGCCCCACAGTTTGTGGGTATTTTTTCATTTGTAAAAGTTCAATCCTCTTTCTTTGTTTTTCCATTCTGGAAGTTTTTCTCTTTTTTTTTGGTTTTTCTCTGGTACCAGGAACCAAACTCACGACCTTGTGCTTGCCAGGCAGGCGCTTTGCCGCTGAGCTAAATCCCCAGCCCCTAAGTTTTTCTTGACAGATCTACCAGGTCAGAGATTCTTTTCTTATTAATATCCAGTCAACCAGTGACGCCATCAGACACCTTTTTCATTTCTGTTATGGTGCTTTGATCCCTTGCATTTCCTTTTTATTCTCTTTCAGAATTTTAATCTTTCTGCTTACATTTCTCATCTAGTCTTGCAGGCCATCTACTTGCTCCATTAGTGCTCGTAACATCTCAGGCTGCTAATTCCATCATCCCTGCAAAATGCCAACACACAAATCTGTTTCTTGTGCTTGTTCTGCCTTCAGTTTTCTTTTCTGTTTTCTTTTGTCTTTTAGTGTGCCCCGTAATTTTTTTCTTCACAATGCATCACTAGGTACTGTTTGAAAGGAACTGTGGTAAATGTGGAACATGAGGGGGAAGAGAAACATGCTACGGTCCCATGGTTAGGGCTCAGTTTAGGGTTGAGCCTCCGCCTCTGGATTGTGAACTCCACAAGTGTTTCCGCGTTCCCCTACCCCTCCTTGGGTGTGATGGAATACAGAAGTGGACTGATATTAGTAGGTCCTTTCTTTTATGTCAGTTAGACTCTGAAAACAATTAAAACATTTACAAAATAGTTATCTGAAGACCAGGACTTAATAAGAACAGAATGCTCTGGTATATTTTTTTTTTTATTTTTTTTTGGTTTTTCTCCGGTACCGGGAACCGAACTCACGACCTTGCGCTTGCCAGGCAGGCGCTTTTGCCGGTGAGCTAAATCCCCAGCCCCAACTCTGGTATATTTAGAATGGTTACCTTTCTAACCTTCTTGTCAGGAGCCTGAGGAGATTTTTCTTCAGTATTAACTTTGAGAACCTGGGTGAGCTGCTAAAGGAAACATTTTTTTAAAGTGTGAGGGCTTCCTCGTGTGACTGGGTCATCCTAGAGTCTTTAACTCTCACGCTTGTCCAAACTGAGTCTCCGGCAATTTGTCAATTAGAGTTTTGGTTTTCCTGCCTCCTGCTCCAGTTCCCACTGATGTTTCTGTTCATGAGTTTCTGCTCCAGTAAGTTGTGGTTCTCTATATTTGTCTGTCTTTGTAATTTCTGGAGCAGTGTTTTTCCTTATGACCTCAATTCTCTGACATATCTAAGAAGACAGGTAGATTTTTCAAGTTTTTCAGATCTTCAACTTGTTCTTAGGTTGAAGTGATGTTTCCAGGCTTCCTACATGCAGGCTGGAAATTGAAGTCTCTCTTTTTGTACTGTTCTAAAAATCTACCAAGTCTTTGCTCTGTTACTTGCTATTGCACATAGAGCAAAAGCTATAATTCCAGTTGATGGGGTATAAAGGTAAAATTTTACATTCATAGAAAAGTGGAGACCAGAGCTAGACAGAAGAGACCTGGGCCTGAGCATTCCTTATCCTCTTTAGTGTTTGATTTTTCTGAGCTTCTTTTTTTGGTAAAGCTATTTCCAGACGAGTTCTAATTAATATGGTCTCTATACTAAATGACTTTATTCTCTAAAATGATTAAAAATAAAAAAAGTTAAGGATGCAAATAAATATAACTTGAGAGTAGCTTATCCCATGTATTTATAATTGACTTTGAAAGTCATACCTTCTCAGTAAAACATCAGATAGTTTTGTGGTTTGTAGATATAACTGGGTTTCCACATGACTGGGTGAGACATGTCTCTTTCAAACCTTGTGATAGGAAGAAAAATGATGCTTTTCTTTCTAAAATTTCCTGTGTTACATAATTTAAAAGATAAATATCAACCAGGATCTAGCCAATCTGGCAATAATAATAATAATAATCTGGCAATAATAATTGGATCTACCTAAGAAAACTCTTGTGGTGATAAAATAAGATGTGATAGTTCCAATTACATGGCTGATATATGCAGTAACTTTCAACACTATGGATGATCATGATTGGCATGGTTGATGGTGTCAGGATCCTAATGATCAGGACTGATGCCTCTAGCATGCTGTAGATGTAGGAGATCCACGTGTAACCACGCTGACCTTTGGCCCTGATTACTGGGAAAAGCAGTATCATATACTATTACTGATCTAGTCCTACTGTCAGATTCATCAGATCTCTTACATGCACTGCATTCCAGTAGGACTGGAATTATCAAAAAGTAGAGCTATTGACAGATGCACGGATGTTTGGCTGAGAATTTTAAAAGAATACAGTAGGACCCTGTCTCCTACTTCTTTCACTTAAGAAAGCTAAGCTGTCTTCTCATTGTGAATGCTGACCTTCCCCTCCATAGAGCGAGGGAGGTGAGCATGGACCCGAGGAGATGCTTAACTTCAACAGCACCCAGTGGGGTGGTCCTCTCGCCAACCAACCACATAAGCAGAAGCCCAGAAAAAGATGAAAGCAGCATCATTGTAGATGGTACTAGCAGAGAAGAGAGAAAAACCACAACAATTGTGATGCAGGAAATTAAGATACTGATGCTCCTGTCCTCTACATAAGAGGCAGGTATATTTGTTTTTTTAATTAGAAATTCTTACAAGGACACACTAAAGAAATACATCAAAGACTTATAGATTATACCAGCAAAGACACACTTTAAAGATTTGTGGGGGGAAAAGTTGGTAGTAGTTACTTCTACAGGATTTAAGGAGATAATACTTCATACGAATTTGTAGATAGCTTACCATAAGCCTTTGACAAAGGTTCTGAGTAGCTGTCCCCTGAAAACTGTGTGTGTGTGTGTGCGCACACACATACACACACACACACACAAGGTTTTGTTTTGTTTGCACTGTTTTACTTCAGTAGTTATATAGAAACCCAAAGATTCTCCCTTCACCAGTGGACCTGGGTTTGGAGGCTAAACTCTTGCTCTTCCAGTACATAAAATAATTTAAACTTATTAATTACTCTCCAAAAACTTCATTTTTCATGTGGATATTCTTGCTTTTTACTCTCATTTATGCTTAACAGGTAGATTTTGCGGATTGTTCCACTAATTATAATGATAAACTAATGGGAGAATATAAGAAAAGCCTTTGTGCCTTAATGTGCCGGTCTTCTAGAGGTGCATTAGCCAGTAGGGTTAATAGCGCTGCACTCTCAGTCAGCGCAGCTTTCATCTTAGAACTAATTACCATGTTACAAAAGAACAGCTGAACGTAAGAACAAAGGCAGTAGAGGTGCTGAGTGTCACAGCATGACAAGCAAGGGCACAATAGATGAACAGAGGGAACTGCTAAAGATAAAGCTTTAAATGTAACAATATGATATGGAAAAGGTTTTATCATGTTCGTTAAGGTAAAAGGCTTAATGCCAGCTTGTTATGATTTCTCATTAGAAATATGATTCACTGTCACTCATGTTATGCATCTGTTAACAAGACTCCCATAACTAAATTAACTAAATGAAAAGAAAACCCTAATAGCTAATACTGGTCAGAGCACTCATTTTCCAGGATTAGCATTTCTGACTTACTGTGTTGTTTGCTTGGGGCTGGCTGGTTAATTATTCAGAGAAATGTGCCCCCACACAGGGCTGACAGGAGGAGCTGACATCGGACTACTTGGGAGGAACTTTTGAAACATATGTACTTATCATTTCCCCCGAGACCCTCCCAAGCCACTCCCCAGCCCCACCAAACTGGAATCCCGGTGAGCCGCGCAAGTAAGTAGTTTCTGACTTCCTGGGGCGATTCTGATGAGCAGCTAGAGTTGAGCCCCTGTTGTAGACTCTGCATTACATTAGGACTAAAACGAAGTCATTTTGGTGGCCTCTCTGACTACAGCCAAGCGTCTTCCTTTTAAGGCAACTCATAAAGCCAAATCCAGTATCACTTGTTTTCAAAATAATTTGAAGACAGAGGGATTAATCTTGACTGTCTTATAAATACAGTTATTTTAAACAGGGGAGCAGATGAAGAAATCAAACTATTTTCAGATAAAGTATGTTTAGTGTATTTCAGACAGAGCTCAAATCTCATCTGAAAATAGAATAGATTTTCCATATATAAAGGAACCTATATTTGTTGATATTCTAGCAACTACGCTGCCTTTCACTGGCACAATATACCTTCTCTTCTCTGGTTAATACTATCTACTTACGTGCTAATAAATCCTTCCTGGGGCTGGGGATTTAGCTCAGCGGCAAAAGCGCCTGCCTGGCAAGCGCGAGGTTGTGAGTTCGGTTCCCGGTACCGGAGAAAAACCAAAAAAAAAAAAAATCCTTCTCATATGAGCTGTTGTTGTTCATGGCATATATTTCACTTTACATTTGAAAACATGTCCTTCATCCTTATTCATTATTTAGTGTCTATTTTCTTTAAATTATTTTTTCCTGATAGCTTTTCACTCACCTTCTTTCTCAACGTATGTCAAAGGGTATCATTTGAGGTGGGGGCATTTGTTTGGCTATTGGTTTTAAATTCTGTCTCTAAATTATCCTAGGAGTTAAAGACAAGCATTTATCTTATGTATTTGGTGTCTATTTAATAAAATTAATGGAAAAGATACTTTGGTTTGCTTTGTGAAGGCCAAGAGAGTCTAGTCTTCAGAAGTGATCTATGATTTGCTCAAATGAAAATAAAGGTGAAAACAAGAGAAACCATTATTTCTGGAGTAGCAGTCACTGAATTAACAGTCTACAGCCTGTGATATGACATTGATAATAGGTACAGTTGAAGTAGCTCTGCCATTAATTGAGGAGATAAAAAGATCATTGGACTGGGAGTTGTGTGATTTGATTTCAAAATTCATCTGCTAGTTGCTGGTTGTGTGATCTTGGGTAAATTCATAACTTTTCAGGGTGTAATTATTTGCTGTGATTTTTGTTTTGGGGTTTTGTTTTTGTGGTGCTGGGGATTGAACTCGGAGGCTCACAGATGCAGGGTAACTGTTCTCAGGGTCCTGCACTACTTCCTTAGCCCTAGGTGCAATTGTTTAAAAAAAAAAAAAAAAAAAAGAATAGAAATAGGCAGTTGAAGACTGAAGATTAGAGCTCACTCTCTTCCTGCAGGCTTTATAATCTTGATCTACCTGCTTACCTTCTCTGAACCTGTTCAGAATAATAGCAATCTCAATTTATCCAGTTGTTGTAAAAAACAAAAAACTCCCAAGAAACTAAAAAAAAAATAAGGTGCATTGTATACATGTAGCAACTCCCCACAATGAATATAATCACTAAGTGCTGCAAACATATACTAGTAAAAAATTTATTTAAGGGCTCACAGGAAAGCTAAATGAATTAATAAAGAGCAGAATAGGAGCTCAGTAAGTGTTTGGGGCTATTTTAAAGAACATAAGTTTTAGCAAATCTGGAATAGCAAAAATGAACAATGCTGGAGACCAGGAGACCAGAACATTTGTGTGACTTCTGGAAAGTTATTTAACTTTTTTGAATCTGTTTCCTTTGACTGTCATGAGAATTAAGTAAAAATATTGTGTATATAATAGATCATTTTCCTTGGTATGTGGGAATGAAATGAATGCAGGTTTCCCCCTTTGCTCAGCACCCACCCTTTGGGGTGCAGGGATAGTGACACTCACCAAGAATCCCACCTGTCCCTTCCCGTTCCTTAGGCCGTGAGACTTCTGATCACGGGGCTGCAAGGAGCAGCAACATCCTAGTTACGACAGCCTACCTTTTCTTGACCTGTTGTCTTAGTTACTTTTCTCATTGCTGAGACAAAATACCCGAAACCCAGTGTTAAAGGAGGAAAGGTTTGCTTGGCTCACAGACAGTAGAGATTTTAGTCCGTAGTTGGCTGGTCCAGGCAGGGTGGCGTGGCAGAGGGGCATTGCAGAGGAGAAACGGTCCATGGCAAGCAGGCAGAGGGAGCACATTAGACCCATTTCTGTCCTTAATATCCAGGCTACTAGTGGGTAGCACTCACATCATTAATCCTGGCACCCTTAATCCTAGCATTGCACCATGAATCAACCCCAGTGTCACACCCTCTAGATCCAGCCACCCCTGAAAAAGCCCCACCTATGGCCACATGAGTCTTTGAGGGCACTTCTAAACACAAGCCATAACACTTATATACCCTTCTCCTGGCCAAAAGGCTTTTCAGAAGAAATAGTGAATTTCTACAAGTGCAAATGAATGTACCTAGTCAGCAGCTAGAGGACTTTCAGCTGATCCCACCAAGCGGTCTGCTGTCCTGCTGGGCACTTCCATTTCTACCTTCGATCTTCAAGGTGCCAAAACTATTTGTTGTAGTGTGATAAAAAAATTTAAAGAAAGAATATGTCCAGCTTGCTAGTGCAGGCCTATAATCCAAGCTACTCAGGAGGCTGGGACAGGGGCATTACAAGCTCAAGGCCAGCCTGGGCAACATAGAAAGACCCTGTCTCATAATGACAAATTTTCAAAAAGGCTTGGGGATGTGACTCCGCATTCTCCAGGTTCAAGCCTCAGTATCACGTACACATTAAAGGAAAACAAAAGCAGAGTGGAGAGAATATGTGCTTTTACTTCTTTTGTACTACATTAAGTTAGAGGACTATCAAAGATACAAGTTTTAGTGGAAATGATTTTTTTAATACATACTTTTTGTCTCTCTGACCCAGACAGAATCCGTGGGGCAGGGGATAATCCCAAATTACATGACTGTAGAGCTCGCTACTCAGGAGGCTGAGGCAGGAGAATCTCAAGTCTGATGTCAGATTAAGCAATTTTGTAAGACCTTGTCTCAAGCCAAAAAAAAAAAAAAAAAAGGGCTGGTGATGTAGCTCAGTGGTACAGTGCTTGCCTAGTGTGTCTGACACTCTGAGTGCACTCTCCAGTAACACAAAAACAAACACTGAAGCACAAGTGACACAGAATTGTGGAGACCTGAATAACCTCAGAATCTCTCACTGCAGAGGACTAAGACTTTGGCTCAGGTTTAGGCACATGGTGTAGGACTCTTTCCTGAGTTGAGCTGTGTTCCAGGAGGATCTCCTTAAGATTTGTCAAGTCGATTCAGGCACACCTGAGCTGCTGAGTGAATGCTCATGGGGGGCGGGGGGGAGACACGGAAGTGGCCTAAATGACCGGTACTGTGGGAAGTGAAGGTGGCCACCAGCAGCTTCCTGGCAAATTCCTTTTTTCCATTTCTAAGATTTACAAGTTCCCTTTTCTCTTCTCAGACCTTCTGTATTTTTCCCTTTGTGGATTCATGTTATCAGAAAATTCATCTGGCTTTCATTTTTCTGCAAAGCGCTACAGCCCTTCCTGACCACTGGGCTGCATTTATTTTTATACCTGATAGGAATCAGGTCAGAGAAGATGGCCTCAGAATGTCTCACATCCGGCCTGACTCACCATTTATGATTTTAAGGTTTGCTCTCCTAAAATATTGACAAACACAATTGTTAATGAATTTTCCTTCAGTTTTCATCAGATCTAAATCTTTAGACTTTTTGAATATCATGGGAATTTCCAAGGAAATAGGAGCTTTTGATGTGACAGGAATTTTAAAAACAATTTCGACCTTTTTTCAAGATACTGTTCAAGCATGGTATGTAGGGAGAACTTTCATTTAACTGATGTAATGCTGCTGAAAGTGAATTGTTCCATTTACTTTAGACAATACCAAAGGGAGTTTTTCCTGCTGGTTTTAAGTGACAAAAATCTAAAGAAAAAAGTCCCTAGTATAGTAAGGATTTGGGTGTTACTTTTTCCTCTGTTAAGAGAATGAATAATCCCCTTCATAAACTGCTACTAAATCAAACTATTAATACCAAAGGAAAATGAAATTCTAACAATAATAATTGATGAAATGTTATTTTTCTGATATTTTCTAGGCTTCTTTACTGAACTGAGATTTTTTTTTCCAAAATGAAAACCTTTAGCGCTTTTGAACTGAAAGAAAATTTTCTAACCAAACATTGTTTTTTCTTTCTTATGTTGCTGGGCATTGAAGCTAAGGCTTCACACATGCAAGGCAAGTGTTCCCTGACAGAGCAATACCCCAAACTCAAACCAAAACGCTTTATGATACATATGTGTTACCATGCTGAAGTCTAGAGAGTTTATATTATTTAGCCCCAAAACACTGTCTTAGTGCACTCAGAATGCTACAACAAACATGCCATAGATTGGGTGGCTTCAACAGCAAACATTTATTTCTGATTGTTTTGGAGGTGGAGGAGTCTAAGATCAAGGTGTCAGCTGATTAGGTCTATCAAGGGCTTGCTTCCTTGTTCACAGACTGCCATCTTGATGTGTCTTCACACTGCAGAAAGAACAAGGCCACTCCTGACTATGTTATAAGGGCACTAATTCCATTCATGAGGGGTCCACCCTCATGGCCGAATCACTTTTCAAAGGCCTCCTTCTTGATACCATCATCTTGAGGTTTAGGATTTCAATGTATAAGTTGGAGCAAAGGACAAATCTCTCATCTATAGCAGATACAAAGCTAGTTAATGAAAGATCTAGTTGGTAGTCGTTTCTGTTTATTAATACAAAATATTTTTTTCAATAAGTATTAATTTGTGCTGTAAATATTTATATTCAGGCAAAATGTAAGCAAGGATTTTGCTAACAATGCGCCTCCACTGTGAATGTATACCGAGCACATTCTACTTTTTGTCACCATTTTGTTACAACTGCAGAAATCTCCTGGTGCTAAAGACGTTAAGAAAAGAGAGGAGCTGAGTGTTTCAAACCATTCTTTTCTTTCTTTTTTTTTTTTTTTTTTTTTTTTTTGTCCTTTTGAGACAGGGTCTCACTATGCAGTGCAGGCTGGCCTTGAGCTCACTGTGTAGCCCAGGCTGGTCTCGAACTCACAACGATCCTCATGCCTCAGCCTCCCGAGTGCTGGGATTACAGGTGTGCAGCACCACGCCCGCTGGCTGAGTGTTTTAAAATGAGGTATCCAAACTCATCAGTATGACAGAAGTACTGTTAACTTGTCTGCCTCATGCCCTCCAACTCCCGGAAGACACTGGGTTTTTAGAGACCCCAAAAGATCCTTTGTTACTGATCCTATTCACTTGGCGTTTGACACTATTGAGCTAAGAACATTTAAATTGCAACTTCATTTGACATGCTGAATTTTTCAGCAACAGATGCATTGACCTCCTTACCAAATATGAGTATGCAATTGAATCTGGAAATAATCCAAGACTAA
This sequence comes from Chinchilla lanigera, assembly GCF_000276665.1. Classification (NCBI taxonomy): domain Eukaryota; kingdom Metazoa; phylum Chordata; class Mammalia; order Rodentia; family Chinchillidae; genus Chinchilla; species Chinchilla lanigera. The sequence goes on from NW_004955435.1 coordinate 5,478,986, forward strand.
CATAAGTAACAAGTTTTAATAAAGAAAATATTACAGAAAATCAGGGAGGAGCACGGCCAGAGACAAGATACTGTCCTCAAGGCAAGCCTCCATGACCTACTCCTTGGAACTAAGTCTCACGTCTTCAACTCCCAGCACCTCCGAAAGTGCTGTCAAGTTATGCATCCACAAATGGATGAATCTGATGGAGTTAGAGGACTCCGATTCAGTCACCGCCAGAAGGTGCCTCCTGGGAACATTACTGCACCGGGGTCTAGCCTTGAACACGTGACCCTCTGAGGAGTATTTCACATTCAAACCATAGAGATTTTTATGGCTGCGTATGCAAGAAGAAAACCAGCAATGATTTCCTTATGGACACATCCCAGTTAGAGAAAAGCCGTTCCACTGCACACACAAAGAACCACGGGCCATCAGTAAGGAGACTCCCACTGAAAAACAATCCGCCTTTCTCTCATTCTCTTCATTGAGAGAGGCAGAGCAAGTGATGAACCTGGTTAAGAAGGAAGCTGGACCCGCTGACGTCATCATATACTACCTGAATTGTTCTGCTTTCTCTGCTGAACAAAAGCCGGGTCCAAGAGGAGCAGGCTGCGCAGCGCAGTTCTTAGGGTCATGTGACATCCTGCATAGAGAGAAGTGTGGCCGAGGAGCAAACCCGCAGATGAGGTCAGACATGAGTATCCCAGCTCCTCCCGCCTGCTGCTGCCTTCCTCCCTCGACAATGGTGCATATCTAAGGCCGCCATGGTCTGAAGCAACTTTTCCTTGAATTAGTGTTTCCAGAAGTCTTGGTGGTCTGCTCTTTAGGCAAATGCATGGTCACTGGTTGGAAACCTCATAGATAACAAAGAAAAGAGAAGGAGAAGGAGAACAAGCAGAAATTTTACCCGTATCGAGCTCTTACAAGGCACGAGGAGCTATACTACCAGTTTAACAGTTATTGCTTCATAACATTTCCTGTGAGGTATGTCATTATATGCAGTTTACAAGTGAGACAACAGGTAGAATGCTACAGAAACCTGCCAGGACGCACACGAGATCCTAACCCAGTTTGATTCCAAAGCCTTTTCTCTTAAAACATTTTTAATATTTAAAATTTAGAAAATAAATAAAAATATATTCTAACAAACATCTGTATGCCAAGCACCCAGCATGGATAGGCATTAGTTCAACATGTTTGCAAAATTAGAACTCTTTATTTTCTAAAAAAAAAAAAGTTTTTTTAGTCTCTCTCTTCCCTTTCTGGAAATCCGTGCTGTTTTATATTATTCCGTAGTTCCTCATACTTTGTTCATTTTTTAGAGACATTTTTATATCTTGTCTTCCATTCAGATAATTTATACTGACCTGTTTTTAGGTTCATTAAACTTTTTGTACAGTGTCTACTTTGCTACTAAACATGTCCAGTGAAATTTTTAGTTTGAATATTGTATTTTTCACTTCTAAAAATTTCCAAGGGTTTGTTTTTGTTCAAGAGTTCACATGTGATTGACTAACACCTTCTCATGCCTCTGCTTTTTTTTTTTTTTTTTAATGCCTTGGCCTTTGTAATTTAATCAACAGTTAATCCAGGGGTCAGCTGCGCTGCATTTAAGATATATTTGGTTTTGTTTTCTGGACTCAGGTTGGCACAGTCCTAGAATCCAATTACCACAAGAATGCAAAGAGCTAGGCTCCCAGCCCCTCACCCCTCGCTGTTTTACGTGTTCTTAATAAACATCGCAGTGGAATTAGAGACTTGCCTGGCAATTGGTTTAGTATTTGGGGCTCTTCCAAACATCGTTCCGTTTCATCAGTGTGCATTATCATTCAAGGCGAGGGCGCAGCTCCCTGATTCTTATTCAGGCTAAGTCTCTGTATCTGAGACAGACCTTTGTGCACAGACTTGGGAGCCTTTCCCTCCCCCCAGTAGAGAGGCAGCCACAGGTCCCTGCTTAAACATGAAGGGGCTCTTTTCCCTCTGCGTTAGTTTTTGAAGACTTCCTTATGTAGCCCTACAGAAAAAAAGTAATTTTTATTCTGTTTTTGGTTTTTTCCTTATTGCTACCATTTGCTTGTAAAAGAAGCAAAAAGTTCTTTTATAGCCAGCCGCTTCCCGGCTGGAAGGGATGTCTTCTCAGAAAGTTTCCTAGCATAGAACTCTCACCAGCTACTACAGATGCTGTCAGTGTGATGTTAAAGCCATTTATCACCCCATACACTTGCCTAAGAATTAGGACTACAGTTCAGAACATTTCTGAGGCACTGTCACCAATAGATACCGAAAACATCTCAAGTAAATTCTTCATCCTACGCACTAATTATGTAACATCTGAGACATTTGATTTTTTTTGTATACACTCTGTCTTATTCAGAAAGAATATATTAATATAGTAATAATAATTATTGAACTTATGAATCAGACACCATTACCAGTTTCTTTAGGTGTGTTTAGTTTAAAATTCTAATAATAATCTTACTCCAAACATTTTAAAAGATGAGAAAAACATTTAAGACTTCTTAAGGTCCCAGAGCTCAGGGTTGAGTTCCAGTCTGTTTTAGCCACTATGTTGTTCTAACTCCTGAAACCCTGGAGGAGTCGTGGGTATCCTTTCCCAAACCCTCCTTCAGGGCCGACACACCTATCCCTGGGCTGCTCAGACAGTCTGCTACTGAGGGTTCCTAACTGAGTATGTCTCTGGGTGTGTCTTTGCCCATGGTTATGCTGCTCAGAGAGCAGTCAACAGCCAGTATCAGTTTTCTGTGCCTTCACTCCCTACCTGTCTAAGGAGCTGTTGGCGCTGCATAGCAACTGGAGAGATTAGCTGAGGTCTGAGTTGCAATCTCATTCCCGGTCAGTTGCTACTTTTCCCCAGTCTTGATTCTGCAAGTCTTGTAGGCTGTCTTGGTTACTTTTCTCACCAAGCCACAACATACATCATCTGGAGTCCAACAACCAGTACAGTCCTTCCCAGTAGAAACCTCTTGAGCCGGGTCTTTACTGGCAGGATTTCTATCAGCCTTCTGGTCTTCTGAGCTCTGATCAGAATCTCCCATAAAGAACAGCCAAAGGCGTTCCAGCTCTACACTTTCAGGAGACATCTCTGAACCTTTCCAAACTCTTCCCACAAGCCATTTCCAGAGGCTCTTGGACCACATGGTCAGGTACAGTCACAGCAATGATCCCACTCCTGGTACCAAATTCTGTCTTAGTTACTTTTCTCTCATCGCTGAGACAAAATACCTGATACCCAAAATTCAGGAAGGAAAGGTTTATTTAGCTCACTGTTTGTGGAGATTTCAGTCCATACTTGGCTGGCTCCAAGGCAGAGTGGCCCAAGGCAGAGGGTGACAGTTCATGGTGGTGGGAAACAGCAAAACAAGAGCACAAGGAAAGAGTGGTGGCAAGCAGCCTCTTTCCCTCCCTTGCAAACTACCTGCCTCAGGGCAGATATAGCACTCACACCCGTAATCCCCACATTGGATCATGAATCAATCATAAACTCTAGAAGCCCGCCCCATGACTGCATGAGGCTTTAAGGGGACAACCAGACACAAACCATCTCAATAAGCTGTGCAGAGTATCGCTTATGCACTATGTGTGTCTCCTGAAGACATATGTCTAAATCCTAACCCTACTTTGACAGAATCTGAGGAAAAAGCCTTGGGATGTGACTAGGTTTAGGTGAGAACATGACTGTGGAACCACACGATGGGATTAGTGCCCTTTTAAGAGACACCAAAGAACCTCCTCTCCTCGCTCTCTCCCTTTCTCTTTTTTCCCTCTCTCCCTTTCACCCTCACACTCTCTCTCTTTCTCTCTCTCTTTGCCATGTGAGGACACATTGAGAAAGCAGTTACCTACAAGCCACTGTCACCAGAACCTGACAATGCTGGCATCCTGACCTCAGATTTCCAGCCCCCCAAATTATGAGAAAACAAATTTCTGATGCTTAATCCCATTGATCTATGGTACTTTGTTATGGCATCTTGAGCTGACCAAAGCAGTGTCCATCTCTAGAGAGCCCAACCTTAGATTGAATCTTGTGCTTCTAAATAGAATAAACTATTAAAAGTCATAAAAGTAATACACTTACACTCACATAACATAAATCTGCAAAGCAACAAAAGTCCTTCTTAGCCATTTTAAATTGCACAGTTAACTAACTCCCTTGCCTCACTCCCTGCCTTCTTGCTCTTCTTACTGTTAAATTTTCCTTTCATTGGAGATAAAGCCTTACAACATAATGTAATGTGTCATAGGTACAAAAGAAATCACTTAATTTGTATCTAATTTGTGAAGCAAAATAATAAAAGAAACACCTGTTACTCCATTTTCCAGCCTTGGAAATTTGGTATCTCTGATAGGATTGTTGCTTGCTGATCCTATTGTCCTGCCTTTTTCTAGAAATAACCACTATCCCGAGGCTTATATTTCCTTTCAGCCTTTGTATGGTTTCATCATAAAATTCATAAAAATGGCATATTCCACAGCATGAAAAGTTTTTAATATATCTTCAGTATAAGGTAATATCCAAGCAAAAACTTCTGTCTGTTTTGTATCCTGATATATACCACATGACCAGAACAGGGCAGGCACAAGGAAGCACCTTAACAAATATTTGTTAACTGAATGAGTGAAAGTATAAGTCTTCAAGGTAGTTTTGACCTTCTTTTCATATATGAAGCTTGGCGGTCTGGCTTAGTTGCCTAACTGATTGAACACTGTGATTGTAAGTGCTATTTTTGATAGCTTATTAGCCTATCTAACGGAGCTATTTCACTGCTCTATGCATGAACTAAACTATTGTAAATAAACCCATCTCAACTATATAAATTTTCTTTCAGTTTTTCTAATTGTTTGATTATAATTATCCCAAGCCAGAACTAAGTTCTTCAATACAATGAATTTTGGCCTACTAACAGAAGCACCAGGATAAAAGAAATGTGGAGATTTCCTTCTTTCTGCTGCTGAACCCCAGCTTGCCCTATGTAAAGAACACTTGTTTAACCCAATAGCTCAGTAACCCACAAGTCTGACACTACACTAATAGTATTACTGTCTTGTAATATATGTGCTGTTTTTCTTTGTCATCTCTGACATACTCTATACATTTTATTGTAATTTATGCTCCATTCTTTGCTCAAATCAAATGTTTTACACTGAGAACTTAAAAAGATTTTTTTAAAGCTGCGTATTTCTTATGTTCATTACTTCTCCCATCCAAGTACTAACCAGGCCCGACCCTTCTTAGCTTCTGAGATCAGATGAGATTGGGTGCATTCAGGGTGGTACGGCTGTAGACCATTCGCTATTTCTTTACACTATATATTTAGGAGATAGTCTTTTCTTTGCTATTGCTGTCATGAAATTTTTACCAGCAGTCAGCGTGATAAAATTTCCCAATAAGGCATGTTTATGAATGTTTGCTAAGGCTTTTCACACTAAAGACCTGTGTACACAATGCTAAGCATTTAAATTAGGAAATGGTACAATGGAGGAGAAAAGGCTGCTTGTGATTATAACAATTTTACTGACTCAAGGAAAGCAATCTTTGGTGTTTCTGTCATGTTGCTACAGATTTTTATTTATTGACAAAGATTTCTGTATATTCAACTTTGCAAAACTGGAAATTCCCTGAGAGATTTCCAAATAACAAACAATAAAAAAAACCCAAAACTGAATGCTATGTAAAGGAAAAGAAAGCTGAAATCAAGGAGCACAGTATGTGGAAAAGAATGTGAGGAAAATGGAACCATGTCATTTCCCAATGAGTAATGTGTTTGAAAGATATAAAAACGTTAGCTCTTGGATATAGACATACATATTATTTGTCTCTGGCATTGCTTTTTCCAGTCTAGAATTTATGATCAAGCAACTATTGAATGCATAATATTTGCTTAGCACTGCTTAGACACTGTGGAATATCCTAAAGAATAACATGTAGTCCTGCTCTTGAAGAGCCAACCATTGAGTAGGAGGAATAAAATCAACACTCTTAAGCCACAAGACAAGGCAAGATGGTACTTAATCATTCTAAGTGTTAAGTCATGAGGTACAGATTATTAGTACTATAAAATTTATTGGGAAAGGATACATGGAGGGAAGGCTTCCTCAGGTTCTTGTAATATTCTTTTTCCTATCTGAGTTGGATTCCTTTTATGAGCAGTTGTTAAGTTGTACACATGTTTTATTCACTTTTGTTTCTACTATAATTCACAATAAAATTGTTAAAGGAGAGAAGCAGGAGGTGGATGAACAAGGCCTAGAATAACAGGAAAAAATTGTGGCGAAGATAGAACCTAAGGTAGGCTTAAAATTGGCACAGGGAAGAGAGCAGACCAATACAAACGCAAATGTAGACTAGCTGTGGGTGAGTAGGGCACAGTGAAGTTTTGGAGAGGGAGGCTGCCAGCCAGCATGGGCTTGGATTACGGGGTTGGATGGGAAGGTGTAGTAGATAAATGAAAAGTGGGGAATTTGAGAGTTGGGGTCTTAGGAGGCTTAAGGAGGACTTGAGGTGGAGGTAGAGGAAGGAACTCAGCCTAGAACAGTAGCACATCCATATGTTATGGGTTTTAAGTTAGGTGACAGGCTGGTGACAGTGGAGTTTAAGGGAAATTAGTGTGGCTGTAGTAGGACGGAAGCTAAAGTGAGGAAGAGAAGCAGAAAATGAACCACATGGAGATGAATGCCTCAGTATCCAGGAGAGGAAGCTGCAGATGTGAGAAGCACCACCGAGGGGAAAGTGCCCATAACTGGGTAGCTGACAGGGTGGCGGAATAAGCAGGATCAGTGAACCTCATATTTTACAACCCTGTGAAAATAATAGTGTCAGTGATAGGAGAGTTGGTAGAAGTAGCTGGTTGAGAATAGAAGGTAATTTTGGTCTGTCCAACATAGAATTTGGTCTTCCGATGATAGCCAGGCAATAGCAATATGGAAACAGATCAAAGGAATAGACAGCCTTTTGTTGAGCCCTTTCAAATGTAAAACATCACAACCAGTAATAGATCTTTATATTGTCTTACACATCATGAAGTACCTGAATCATAATAGCACCTCTCACATGGGATATAATGCTGCAAATCAAGGTCATTTCCCCTCCTAGAATGCAGTAGGCAGAGGCACCAGTGTGCCTGCTTTTTTCCATTTACTATTCTATAAATATCCTAGTTCAAAAGCAAAACCTGTGGGTTTCACTGAGGGGACAAAAGCCAACCTTCCAGCTGATAGTGGTGCAAGACAAACTATTTTTAGTAAAATTTAAATCATTTTGATTTTGTGTCCTTTTTTTTTAAAAATAAACTAGAGAACTATGGAAATGGAAATCTCCAAAAGTCCAAAGGGCAGATAGAATCAAGAAGGCAGATTTGGATTTAACTTTTTTAAAAAGCACTTTCTAAAAATGTGTACTACCCATAAATGGCAAAAGCTAAGTATATTCCCTCTTCTGGAAGTATTTCAGCAAATGCTTTATTCTCTGTAGAAATTCTATTTATAGAATTCTTTCTTTGAGTTGGTGATTGGACAAAAAGACCTCCACGACACTTTCTCTGTTATCTTCCTTACATGTATCTTGGTGGGGGCTTGGGTGTAGGTGAGGATAGATTTGAATAATATCAACGAATTTTTTCATTTATTCATACAACCAGAGGTTTTTGTTTGTTTTTAACCTTTTTCTATAAGCCAGGCAGTGGGGCTGCAACAGTGTATATACCCTGTCCACACGAACCGCACAGTCTAACAAGGATGCAGTGTGCAGAGTACTAACCTCTGTCTTTGAAGTAAATGCTATAACTCTGAGAGCAGGAAGCTCATTCCTGAAAGGCCAAAGAAGGGTTTGGGAATTTTTAACATATAACCTGAAGCATCAAACATCACCCTAAATCAGACTGTCGGTGACAAAAGGCTTCAGCTGCTTTGATAGCTTACTTGCTCAGTCTTCACCGCTGATCACCAGAATTCTAAGGGTAGTGTCAGAAAATAGAGACCAGTAAAAGAACTTTCAATATGACAAAATGAATTACAGTCTCAGCAATACAATCTGGGTTTCTAAGAAACCTCAGTCCATTTGAGACTAAAATATTTTGAAACATAAACAAAATCCTAGGATGATACTGTAAAGCACTAACTGCTTTCTTCAGTATTATTTTGATCTTGAACCTCTTCTACCCAGCGTGCTAGACTGGAATATTTCTCTGACCCAAATAGGGGAATGGAGGAAAACAAGAAGGCGGTGGGGTTGCAGAGCAACCAGAAAATAATGGTATCAAATCTTGGCTTCTTGGTTAAAAACGCCTAGCTTTATAGTACAAAGATTAGGTCAACTATTTACTGGTGCAGTTTTCCCTCCCAGAAGGAGATACTTTAAACTCCTTTTTTCTGAACACACACACATAATGTTGGAATGCAGACAGGAAGCAAGATTGCTGAGACATGGCTGAAAATCCTTAGAAAGGGCCCCCAGACAGTAATAAGCTCTTACAGGAGGGAGAGCAATGGTTTCCTCAGACAGGGTCAGGTTTTTGAGAGTAAATTGAAGCTAACCTGTTACTTAAATTTTACTTATAAACATAGATGTAAGTATCCTAAAAAATATCAGCAAACTGAAACTACTAGTGTACAATGTCTAAAATTATAATACATCATGATCAAGATGGATTATTTCAAGAAAGCAAGTCTGATTAACATTAGAAAATTCTAGAAGGTCATTCATAAGACTAGACTGAAATAAATATACCCTACATATTTGTCTTGGAAATTTGACCTTACCTCCGAGGAATATTTGGGAGGAAGAAAAAGTAATGAATTGTCTGAATTTAAACCCAAAGTTCCTAAATTTACCTTAAATTGTGTCCAGAGAACCTGGTCTGTGTAAAAGCAATTTGAAATCTGCCAACCTTTGCTTTAACGATCAAGCTTTAGACAGTTTTTGTAAAGAGGAAAAGAAGAAATCATAAAGCAGAAGTAGAAGGTAGAGAGAGCAGCGCCTACAGCACCAAGATGGCCTTGAGGACAAGATGTGATCATTTAGGGACCTGGAGATCACTTTAAGGACTTTGGCTTTTCTTTTTTATGCAAGACAAAGAGCTGAAGAGCTAGGAGAAGAATCTTGATATGTTTGTCTTCCTAAAATCTCCCTGTGTGAGGCCATGGTCAGACCTGTGATGAAGGCAGGACCAGAATGCTGCATTTCATTATTTAATCTCACTTGTTGTATTTGATTAGCGATTACTAACTGTTAGGCACTGTGCTAGCTACTTTGAATAAATTATTTCACTTAATTTTTATCTGCTCTATGAGATCTCACAATAAGAATAATAGGAATAACTGGCATATGCTGACCAGTTGCAATATGCTAGATATTTATGAACCTTAAGCATTTATTCCAAAATGAGAACCAGTGAGATAGATAAAGCTATTATACATGTTTTACAAATGAGGAAACTGAAGAATGGAGATTTTAAATAACCTGTCCAGCTTTGCCTGGCTCAAGCCAGGCAGTCTGGCTGCAGAGCTCTACTGCTTAGTCACCACACAATAATGCCTCCCTTGCAATAAGCTTTACATTCAGCATGAAGAAAATTAAACTCATTATTGTTCAAAAGCTTATCAAGTTCACATCCAAGTAAGTGATGAATATGTAATTTGGGCCCATATCCGCCGGACTCCCCAACCTGGGTCCCTGGTGGCAGATAGTACCAGGCAGGTGCTTGTGCCACTGAGCTATATCCCTGGCCTCGGCAGATAGTACCGACTCATAGCCTTTCGGCAAAGTCCTGTTGGTCAAAAGAGGTCGGAATGAGACACAGTCGTCAGTGGCATCATCTTAGAAAATAACCCCAGTATATTGGTCAGGTCATGTGTGCCCTCCTTTTGCTCTATTTTACCACTCAGAAAAACCTATTACACTCTCTGTAACACTTGGTATGCTTGCGTTCTTCCAACCTCAACAACAATGACAATTTCTTACCCTTCTTTAAATCGAAAGCATCTAAAAGATCTAGCCAGGCTGTAGCTACTTAATAAATGTTTGTGGGATGCTAAATAATAAACTCTTTCTAAAGAGGAAGAATGAAATACACAGAGGCTTAACTTACTGTGTTAACAAAAGGAGATCTTAACACTCCCAGTGTCAAGTTGGATACCCCATCCTAGTCAACATATCATAACAACTAAGAAGATGAGAAAAATATATAGTCAAAGCATTTACATTGTTCAAAACAAGGCTCAGAGAAAAAAAGCAATAAATAGATCTAAAACGTTGAGCTCTAACTGAATTTTGATAAGTATTTTTAAAAGGTATTTAAAAGTTAAAAATTATTTTTAAAAACAGTGTTTGAGTAATGGGACGATTAAGTGAAAGTGGTAGGGAAGTACTAAAAGGGAGATACCGAATAAGCCTGTCTTTCCTTGTGATGCAGAACTATGTCAGCAACACTCCGCGCAAGTTAATCAGAGCTAGCAATTTCATATTCTTCGCCCACCATCCCTGTTAAGAAAACAAAAACCAGGCATTAAAAGCTGTTAATTGTTGCAAGTAAGGGAGTTAAGACTGTAGCTGACAGCTATTTGAAATGAGGAAAATTCAATAGAAAATTTTTGCTTTGGCTGCTCTGACAAAAAGGACCTGGCGTATTCTGCATTTAATCTGTAAATCTGCTGGTGTGTTGGAAACTGCAGTGCTTCCAAGTATATATAACGAGCTGAGTGTGCAATAGCAGTCAAATTGCCAGTGAAAATCTAGATAACCTCTTCCTTGACCTCCACTTCTCCATTTCAACCGGAGGTGGGGGCAAGGAGGACTTCCCTTGGCAGCAGTATTCAGAACACAAGAACATCCACCGGGGTTGAAGGCTAAGGAAAAATCACACTTTGTTCCTTGTTTCCCTCTGCCTTTGCCCTCCCTCAGCCCACTGAAAATAAGTAAAATTGTATAGAAGTAAGCTTCAGAGGGAAGCTTGCAAGAGAAAAATAATGATTTGTGCATTTTAAATGGACTACAGGTGATTTTCAGTACAATTTTTCATTAACGTTAGCTTGAATAGTTTTATTGTATCAGTTGTAGTGACACCCACCTGTAGATAATGATGTTCTAATATACTAAAAGGATTAGCACAATATACATTCTACAAACTGTTGGAAAGTGGTTTTGAGGAAAAAATGTAACAAGGTTAATATTCTTGATAAAGGTTTGTATAAAATCGTAAAAAATTCTAAACAGACAAAAGATCAATATTATTTACAAAAGAAAAATAATGAAAATGCTTAACTTCTTTTTAACTAACAGAGAAAAAACATCTAATGTTTAGAAAAAATAAGTATATGAAACTATATTAAAAGCACAAAGATGTAGCAGTGGTTAAATACAGCTACTTGCAGGCAAAATTTAATTTTTTGCATTGTTAGGGCTTTCTTTTGATGTGCAAAAGCTGTTTAATAAATGAGGTCCCAGTTGTTAATTTTTAAAAATATTTCCTGTAGAGTTTGGGTTTTGCTCATGAACTCTCTGCCTCCCCCTATGTCTTCGAGATTTCGACCTACTTTCTCTTCCCATATATTTAGTGTTTCTATTTTAATATTTAGATCTTTGATCCATTTTGACTTGTTTAGTGCCTGATGATAGACATGGGTCTAGTTTTAGCCTTCAGCATGTGGAAAGCCAGTTTTTCCAGCATCATTTATTAAAGAGTCTGCCTTTCTTCCAGTGAACATGTTTGGCCTCTTGGTCAAAGATAAGGAGACTGAGTGTGTTTGTAGTTGTATCTGCATGCTCTAATCTGTTCAACTGATCCTCAAGTCTGTTTTATTGCCAGTGTCATGCTGGTTTTATCATGGTGGTTTTGTAATATAATTTCCAGTCAGGGATTGTGATGGCCCCTGCCTTGCCTTTGTTCTCCAGGATTGCCTTTGCCATTGTAAGTCTCCTCTGGTTCCAAATGAATGTTAGGAAGATTTTCTCTACTTATGTGAGGTATGTTAGTGGTATTTTCATTGAATTGCTTTGAATCTGCATAACAATTTTGGGAGTACGGCCATTTTCACCATGTCCGTTCTTCCTGTTCATGAGTAAGGGATATCTTTCCGTTTTCTGGTACCATCTTTGAGCTCCTTTTTCAGAGTATTATAATTTTCAATGTATAGATCTTTTTCTTCCTTCATTAGATTGATTCCTAAGTATTTCATTTTTTTGGACACAATTGAGACTAAGAAAGTATTTCATTTTTTTTTATTTTAAAAGGTGTGGTTTCCCTAATTTCTTTCTCAGTTAGTTTTTTGTTTTTGCACAGGAATGCTATTGATTTTTGAGTGTTGATTTTGTATCCACCTATTCTACTGAATTCCATAATTAAACTACAAGTTCTTTTGATGGAGTTTTTGGGATCTTCTATGTAGAGTATCATGTCACTGGTGAGTAATGATAATTTAACTTCTTCCTTTCCTAACCTTATTCCTGTTATTTCTCTCTCTTGTCTAATTGCTCTTGCTAATGTTTCCAGAACTGTATTGAAAAGGAGTGGTATAGTGGACATCCTTGTCTTGTTCCTGATTTTAGAGTGAAAGCCTTAGTTTTTGTCCAATTAGTATAATGTTTTTGCTGGCTTATCATAGATGGCTCTTATCAGATTGAGATAAACACCATATATTACAATTCTCTGTATTTTTTATCATAAATAAGTGTTGGACCTGGTCAAAAGCTTTATTTGCATCTATTGTAATGATCATATGATTTTTGTCTTTGGCTGTGTTGATCTGGTGTATTACATTTATTGACTTGCATATGTTGAACCATCCCTGCATTCCTAGAATGAATCCCTCTTGGTCATGGTGCATAGTCTTCTTGTTTTGCTGCATTCTGCTTGCTATTATCTTATTAAGGATTTTTGCATCTATATTCATTAGGGAGACTGGCCTATAGTTCTCTTTTTTGGTTAGATCTTTCTCTGGTTTTATTAGGAGGGTAATACTTGCTTCTAAGAATGATTAAAGTAGTATTGATTCCCTTTTAATTTCATTAAAGAATTTAAGGAGTATTGGCATTGAATCTTCTCTAAATTTCTTGTAAAATTCAACAGCGAAACCATCAGGATGTGGGTTTTTGTTGGTGAGTTTTTAATTACATTTTCAATCTCATTAATTGATATTGGGTTATTTGAATTTTTATATCTTCTTTGGTAATTCATATGTATCTAGGAATCTGTCTATTTCTTCTGTGTTTTCCATGCTATGAGAGTCAAGATTTTCAAAGTACTTATTGGTGAGCTTCTGAATTTCCATAGGATCTGTAGTGATTCCACTCTTTTCATTCCTCATTACATGAATTTGAGTCCTTTCTTTCCTTTTGTAATAAAAGGTGGCTTAGGTGTTCATCAATTTTGTTTATTCTTTCAAAGAACTCACTTTACAAATCATTAATTCTTTGTATTGTTTTCTTAGTCTCAGTTGGTTCATTGCTGCTCTGATCTTTACAATATACTTCCTCATATGCGCTTTTGGCTTGTCTTGCTCTTCTTGTTCTAGAAGCTTGAGGTGCAACATTCATTTTTTCTGTGCTCATTCTGTTTTTCCTGATGTGACAGTTCACTGCTGTGAATTTTCCTCTTAGGACTGCTCTCATTGTGTCCCACAGACATGTTGTATTTGCATTTTCATTTAATTGTTGCTACTGTTTAATTTCTTCTTTAATTTCATCTGTGACCCATTGATCAGGAGGGTGTTATTTAATTTCAGTGTGTTTATGGAGTTTTTGCAGTTTCTTTTGCCATTAATTTCCAATTTCATTGCACATGGTCTGATAATATGCATGGGATAGCTTCAATTCTTTTGCATTTACTTAAGCATGCTCTGTGGGCTAGCGTGTTGTCTATTTTAGTAAATATCCATGTGCAGCTGACAGGAATGTGTATTCTGATGTTGTTGGGTTGAACACTCTGTAAACATCTATTAAGTCCATTTGTTCACAGGTTTGGTTCAGTTCTGGTATCTCTTTGTTCATTTTTTTGTCTAGTTCATATATCTTTTTGTGACAATGGGGTATTAAGGTCCCCTGTTACAATTGTGTTATTACTTATTTGATTTTTCATGTCTATTAGTATTTGTCTTATATAGCTAGGTGCTTCTGTGTTTGGTGCATACATATTTATGATCGTTATCACTTCCTCTTGAAGTTTTCCCTTAACAAGTATGTATTGACCTTCTTTATCTCTTTTGATTCTTAGTTTGAAGTTCACACTGTCTGCAAACAGAATAGCTACCCCCTGCTTTTTTCTGTGTTCCTGTTGACTGGAGTATTGTTTACCATCCTTTGACTTTCAGTCTATGAATTTCTTTTTGAGTTAAGTATGTTTCTTGTATACAGCACATTGTTGAATTTTGTTTCTTGATCCATTCTGCCAGTCTGTTTCTTTTTTTTTATTTTAAAGAGAGTAGTAAAAGAAAGAAAGAAAAAGAGCAATAGCAGTATACCAGCATCATAAACATAAACAAAACAAAGTAAGAACATTAAAAGTGATACAGGGTTTCTAAACAAAATGATAGGAATTAACAGTGGTTGTTATATTACATATTGTTATCTTCAACTACGTTGCTCAGATTACCAGATATAAGAATGGAATAATGCTCAAACCATTAAAGAGAATAAAAAAATAATTATTAGATGAAACATTAGAGATAATACACAGTTTTACTAGACAAGATGGTAGGAATTCACCAATGGTTGTTCCATTGCACATTGGTGTCTTCAAATCATTTGCTCAGATTATTGGATATAAGTATGCAAAATTGGTCAGTACATAAAAAATTTTAAGCATTAACTATTCCTTTCAATACACCATCAGACATCAGCAGTACAGTTATCCCAGCTATTCATATCAGTCTGTTTCTTTTAGTTGGTGAATTGAGGCCATTTACATTGATGCTTATAACTGATACTTGTTTGCTTATCTTTGTCAAGTTATTTTCTCACTGTTGGTTCCATGCTGTTACCCTTTGTGTAACTGCAGCTGTTGAATTGTTATTTCCTGATCCCTTGTTATTTTAAAGGGATCTTTCCTTTCATGATCACTAGCCACAATCCTGTCTTCAAGGTCTGAAAGTGTATCTTCAGCTTTGTTCAAGCAGTTTTACCAGCTTCCAATGGAATTTTTACTGGTTTTTGCTTTTTTTTTTTTTGGTACTGGGAACGGAACAGGACCTTGCACTTGCCAGGCAGGCACTTGTGCCGCTGAGCTACATTCCCAGTCCTCCAATGGAATTTTTAATTTCCTGAAGGAATTCATTTCATGCTTTCTATTTCCTTTCTATATTGATCATTCATTGTTTCCTTTGTTTTCCTATTGTCCTCTATTTTTTATCTATTTCTAGTGTAAATTTGCTGAGCATTTTCTTTATGATTGTTGTCATTTCTTTTTTTACCGAGAGATTATTTCTGATCTCATTTCCTCTCTAGCCCTAAGGATTTATTTCTTTACTTCAGATGCTATGATTTCAGAAATTTCCAACGTGTCTTATATTTTCCTCTGTCTTGCTGTCTCCTGGACTTGTTCTGGGTGGGCTGGAGGTTTGAGATTGCATTTTGTTTCTGCATCTTGCTATTTTCTATTCGAAAATTTTTATTTTGTTTTCTGCATTGATCCTTATAAGTTTTTGTAGTAGGTAGCTGTATCACTGTTATCAAGTCCAATCCAGGAAAAGTCTGTTCTTGACGGATATCTTTGGTTTGTAGGAGATTCTTGGGTTGTGTCTATCCCAAGATCCTACCTTCCCAGTTAATTAAAAATGAGCTGTTGGTATCTGTTTGGTTCAGTCCCCAGTCCTTCAGAGCTGGACTGAGGTGAGGTTATAACCCCAGAGCTTCCCAGTATTGTTATAGAAGGAAAGCAACTGATTACAACAGATATGGCATCCTAGTTAAAGTACTATAATTAGCAATAACAATAGCATCAAGCACAGTTTAGAAACTGACAAACTGTAGTAGCTGTTAATTTTGTACCTTAAACCATGGGAGCAAAATCTACATTTACATACCAGAATAGACAGTAAATTGGGAGCTGGTATGCAAAGTATTTCCCCTTGATAGAGAGGTATTACCCTATGGTAGGGAAATTGAAGAAAGATAGTAGATAAAACAAAGATGACTGAAAAGAATGTAGAAACAAGGCTGGAGGACAGAGGATGATCACACACTCTTTGGGAAACTAGAAAAGAGGGCGGAAGAGAAAGAAGGAAGGAGTAAGCAAGGGATTATCTGAACTTGACCTCTGGGTTTGGGGGATGGGATTAGTTTTCTGTGGCTGGAGTTCTCCCCAGCCATTTAGAAAAGAGAACAAAGATAAGAAAAAGAAAGAAGAGAAAAAGGGAAAAGGGGCGGCTCCACCTACATGTTTCTATTCCGTGTGTTTTGGTTCCCAAGCATAACGCTGGTTCACCTAACTTACCACCTATTGGCTCATTTTGTTATGGTTGCTTCTGACAATTTCACACTGCTGGTGCTTCCCATTCATCTTGTGCACCCTGGCTGGGGCCCTACTCTGTGGCTGACATTCCCGCCGTTCTCTTTGTCATCCTACACTGCTCACCTGGACCCCAGCAGCCACGATGGGAGGGGCCGACCTCCAGGCCTTCCCACACTGTTCACCTGGATCCCTAGATATAATTTTAAGTCTGTCTATTTCTCACAACTTCTGTTACTACTACCCTGTTCCAAACTACCATCATTTCTCTCTAGATAACTAGATGACAGTAGGACTCCCACTCCACTAGTGTCACTAGTTGTGAAAACAAAAAATCACTACAGATATAGCCAGTGCCCCTGGGCCTGCTCAGGGTTCAAAATCACACCCTGTTCAGAGCTATTAGTGTAGGCTATTGCTAGTAGTCTCTTTACTCAGCTCTCTTCTTCGTGCTTGCCCTTCTAAAATCTACACTCCACACAACAGGGTGAGGGATCTTATGAATATACGTTATCATACCCTGCCCTGGCTTCAAACGTTACTGTTGCTTCCTTTGCATTTAGTACACAGCTGAGGTTTTTATTCTTTCCTTCTACTGTCACCTTCAGTTATTATTCCGTGGTCACTCTGGCATTCTTCCTGTCCCTCAGATTTCCCAAGTTCATTTCTATCTCAGGCCTTTTGCCTTTGATGTTTCCTTTGCCTAAAATTCTCTTCCCACAGAACATGCGTGCTATATTGGACCGTCAACCTAATTTTAAATATCTTTTCAGGATTTCTCTGAACCTCCAGCCCCAGCCAAAGAGGTCTCCATCACATTACCCTATTGTATTACCCTGTAATTTATTACATATTACCCTATTACCTATATTTGCTATTACCCTATAATTGCTCTCTATCATATTACCCTATTTTCTTTATTACTCTATTTTTCTTTATTAAAAAATTACATTATTAGTTTCTACTTGTTTGTTATCTGCTAGTTAAAATTTCAACTCTATGATAGAAGAAGCTAAATTTGGCTTTAGTTTGTCACTTTATCTTTAGTATTTTTTAAAGTGCTGGACAAACCAAGCATTCAGAAAAATATGAACTAATAAAGTTTTAGCTGACTGTATACATATGTGAATCAGATACTGGGTTTTGGATTGGGGCTAGAAAAATTAATTAGTGAGACATGGTTCTTCGCCTCAAGGAGTTTGAGCAAGGGAAGTTTCAGAGAAAAATGTAATTACAATACAGAACAGTAAATTCTGATAGAGGGAGGCAGGGTTAGGAGCATGAACACATAACTCATAGCTGGGGCAGCCAGCCTACAAGGTGACATGAATGAACGGCTCCAGAGGAGTAGGATGGAGTTAGATGGATGAATGTATGTTACGGTTTGAGTCTTGCGCCCTCTTTCCCAAAGTTTTATGTTAAATTGCTAAGCCTCAGTACCTCAGGATGAGGACTTGGATTGTGCTCCAATTTAATCTGCCAATGTCCTTATAAGAAGCAGAGATTTGGAAGCACAGAATCAGGAATGAGCACACAAAGGAAAGACCCTGTGAGGCACAGCAAGAAGGCAGCTATTGATGTGCCATGGACAGAGCCCTGAAACAGATCCTGCTTGTGGCCCCCAGAAGAAGCCAACCTTGCTGACAGTAGGACTCCCACTCCACTAGTGTCACTAGTTGTGAAAACAAAAAATCACTCCAGTTTTTGCCAATGACCCTGGGCCTGCTCAGGGTTCAAAATCACACCCTGTTCAGAGCTATTGGTCTAGGTTATTGCTAGTAGTCTCCTTACTCAGCTCCCTGCTTCATGCTTGTGGCCCCCAGAAGAAGCCAACCTTGCTGATACCTTGATTTCTGACTTCTCACTTCAGGAATGATGAGAAAACACATTTTTGCTATTTAAGCCACCCTGTCTGAGGTACTTTGCTATAACAGCCACAGCAAACTGATAGATGAGGTCAGAGAAGAATAGGAGGGTGGGGTGACCGGTTCCCAGATTTCAGCACCACAGTGAAGCTGCTCAGGAACCCCGGAAACCCACAGGCAGCAGATAAGGTGATCAGATTTGCCTTTGAGAGAAAGACTTTCAGAGGCAGCGTGATGGATCGATTTTCGGAAGGGAACAGCAGAGTTCCTGAGAGCAGCAAGGAGGCGTATAGCTTTGCACTCCCAACAGAACAAGGCCTCACCCTGGCTCTTCTTAAAAGCCCTGTGGTGTTTTCCTAATTTCCCTCCCAGGAGGTTCAGTACTGGTGTGCTGGAACACTACTGACTTTTGTGTGCTGATTTCTTTTTCCTGCTACATTGCTCAATTTGGCTATTAACTCTAGGAGTCTTTCAGTGGAACATTTTAGATTTTTTATGGAAAGGATTATGTCATCTTTATATAAGGATAATTTGATGTCTTCTTTTCCTAGATGTATTCCTTTTATTTCTTTCTCTTGCTTGATTTCCAGTTAGTCCCCTTCTAGCGATCTTCCCAAAGAGGAAGTCATCATATTACACTGATATATGCATACATGTGTTTATAGCGGCACAATTCATGACAGATAACTCTTGGAAGTGGCCTATATGTCCATCATCAGATGAGCAGATAAGGAAAATGTGGTATTTACCTGCGGTAGGGTAGTATTTTGCTATAAAGAGGGGTGAACTTGAGTCATTTGTTGGCAAATAGATGCACCTTGAGACTATGATGTTAAGTAAAATAAACCAGACACACCAGCTTAAACATTGCATGGTTTCCCTTATACAAGAAACTGAAAATATAAATCAAACAGCAAAATAAAAGGTAGACAGTAAGAAACAGAGAGACAGAGATTTTACAGCTGGGAAAGGAACTAAGAGATGGGGAGAGAGCGGAGGGAAGAGTCTAGAAAGGGGTATAAAAAGAATTAATGTGTGTTATGTACACGTACCAATCCCCACAGTGAATTTAATCATTATGCACCACAAACAGTGCTAAGAAAAATAAAGCTCCTGTGTTCTCTCTTCACAGTAGTCTGCTTTCATGCTGTAACATGTACGTTTTTCCTACTGTTACTTAGCACAAATTTGCTCTGCAGAGCACGTCTCTTGCTCTGCTCTCTCTTCCTCTCTCTCTCTGGGTTTCTTTCTTTCGTGCTTTTTTGGACAGGGTTTTGCTTTGTAGTTCAGGCTGGTCTTGAACTCATTGTGTAGCCCAGGCTGAGCTCAAGCTCACAGCAATCCTACTTCCTCAGTCTCCCAAGTACTAGAATTACAGGAATACACCACCACATCAAGCTTCTTTTCCTATCTTTAATCAGTGTGAAATCTCACTACCTTTAAAATAAAAGGAAAACAAGTGGTTTTAAAAATCAAAAAGCTCTATGATCTTGGACAAGTTCTTATCATTCTTTAGCTTCTATTTCTTCATTTGTAATTATGAGCATGATAATTTTTATCACATGGGATGACAGTATTAAATAACACAACATGTGTACAATACTTGGAATAATACCTGTCACATTGTAAGCAATAAATGATTGACAACTGTTAAAATATCTAAGGCAGTAATAGATCTGAGAAAATAGACAAGATTGAGAAATTTTAAAAATGAACAGTTTTGAAAACATTGAAAATTAATGTTTCGAGATAAAGGAGAAGTTTAAAAGTACTTTCAGACTTTTGACCAGGGTGGCTTTTGGACCGCACTGTCATTCACCGGAATAAGGAACAAAAGAGAAGTGTAGAAGGGAAGAGGATGAGTTTAATCTGCATATTCAAAGTTGGAAGCGTTTTGGTATATTTTAGGAAAGTTACACTGTGGGATCACTGAATGTAAAAATC
Source organism: Chinchilla lanigera (assembly GCF_000276665.1). Lineage (NCBI taxonomy): Eukaryota > Metazoa > Chordata > Mammalia > Rodentia > Chinchillidae > Chinchilla > Chinchilla lanigera. The sequence goes on from NW_004955435.1 coordinate 5,499,231, forward strand.
AAAGTCCAAGAAAGAGGCTTGAGGTAGATATGCAGACTGATCAATAAGACCTTTCAGAGGAACTGGAACTGCAGAGTGGGAAGAGAAACAATACAGGCAAAATTCCAGAGAACTATCCATAGGCAGAGGATGGGACAGAGTAGGAGTCTAAAACAAGGAAAACCCAAAGAAGTAAGAGGAGAAGAAAACCTAAGCCAAAAGGGCAAAGAAGTTCTTAAAAGAATATTGTTAACAGTGAAAAAGGCAAAACGAAATCGGACAAGGTAAGGGCCAAGCCATGCCCATTGGACTATATAATACCTAGATATGAGGCGTGATTTCCAGGGGAAGGTGCTTTCATGGAGCAACAGAGATATGATTCCTGCCACAGTGGGGTGAAGAATAAGTGACAGTGAGGAAGTGAAGTGAATACCGTGAACTTTCTGATAGAGGAGGGCAGGGGGGCTCTACATGCAGAAGGGAAACAGCTTTGTCCTCTCGCCCTCACAGCCTGCTCCCCACCACCAGAAGCTAAGATCTTGTGTTCGTAAATGGAACTCAAGTGCTCTATTTATTCAGAAAGGAGAAAATATTATAACCTTAATTTCACTAACTTGAAATCTTGAATTGTTATCAATTGTCATTTTAGGCAAAAACTACAGAAGATTAACTGTACCTGTGACTGTCAGAAATATTTTTTCATATCATTTTACAGTTGTCGCAGATTCTCAAAATATCATTTATACTCATCACTTTATGAAATTATAGTAGCTATTTAAAACCTGCCACTAGGTCTTATAAATAAATTGTTTAAAATGTTTTGATATCTCTATTTGAATGTAATTATGTATTTGTAATCTACGTATTTTACGCTTTTAAAAAACGTTGTCTGAGGAATCTATAGGCATTCTCAGATGTCAGATTTCCAGATGTCTTTGGAGTGCAAAGATAAGACTTCCTGTTCACTCATTACATAAGCTATGTATCTCTTCCATTATCTCAATTTTTTGTGTGTTGCTGCCCTTACTTCTTTTTATAACTCATAATTGTCCCACATGTTTTTGCAGGGAAAAGAGCCATGTGTCTCTACATGTTTTTCAGTTGTTCTGACCATCCTTTAGTCCTGTGACTTTTCACCTGGTCATAGGTATGCTACCTGTTTTGAGACATAGATTGATTCAAATATTTATTCATGTATTTGTTCACCATCAACAAATACTGAGTAGAAGATAGTATCACAGAGTTGCGTATGTAGCATGGTTACCTCCTAGTAATTTTATAATTAGCCAAAAGAAAAGAAAGACTTGTACATAAGTTATAAGATGCTTTACTTATTATATATGAGGCAGCAGAGGAAGCTTCATTTGGTGATGCTGAAAATGAAGAGAATGTCATGAAAAGATCGTGTTTGCCAAGACTGGTTAAGTAATAATGTTCAGAAATCCATTATTATATTCCATGAAAATTTTTTGAAACACCAAACATAATGGAGTGAAATAGATTTTCCCCATGAAACCATGTTCATAATCACTGCAGGTAAAAATATTAGATGTTCATTTAAAAAGAAATTTGATATAAATTATTTTTTTTTCTGTGATGAGGAAAAGGGGGAAGGAAGAAAGAAAAAAAATATATATGTTTATACAAGATGGTTAAGATAGTCTTACAGCTAGTCTCTCTTGGTTCCTTGAAAACAATGTTTTGTGCTAATATTGCTTAGACAAGATATCATGCTTGTGTCTTGTACTTTTTTTTTTTTTTTGGTTTTTCTCCAGTACAGGGAACCGAACTCACGACCTTGTGCTT
>NW_004955435.1:5501115-5530024 GCF_000276665.1 Chinchilla lanigera
TGGTTTTTCTCCGGTACCGGGAACCGAACTCACGACCTTGCGCTTGCCAGGCAGGCGCTTTTGCCGCTGAGCTAAATCCCCAGCCCCAATATAAATTATTTTTTTCTGCAATGAGGAAAAGGGGGAAGGAAGAAAGAGAAAAAAATATATGTTTATACAAGATGGTTAAGATAGTCTTACAGCTAGTCTCTCTTGGTTCCTTGAAAACAACGCTTTGTGCTAATATTGCTTAGACAAGATATCATGCTTGTGTCTTGTACTCTGATTAACCAATATGAAGACAACAATGTGCAATGTACCAACCATTGTAACTGTCCTAGTAACCTGTTTACAGACTCGGTGTCATTGTTTGTTTATCTTTCCTCTCTTTAAAATAAAAAAATATCAGATTTTGCATATATGAGTGCATGATACTTACTGACCAAAATGTGTAACAGCTAAAATTATTAATCCCATTTCTTTACCAAAAGAATTGCATGCAAGATCTGAGCTTTCTCTCTCTCTCTCTCTCTTTTTTTTTTTTTCCAGTACCAGGAATTGAACTCAAGACCTTGCACTTGCCAGGCAAGCGCTGTGCCGCTGAGCTAAATCCCCAGCCCCTGAGCTTTCTCTTAATGACCAATGAGCATGAGATGTTTTGGAATGATAAACAAGGTCTTTACTTATTTTTTTTAACTTGAAAAGCTTAAAGATATTTTAAAAATTTAAATATCTGATGCAGTTTCTTTAAGAGTAGGAAAACAGCCATGGAGAGAAGTAGTGCTTCGGTCAAGGTCACACAGGGGGGCTGGCCGGCGGACAGTACAGTGAGGTTTCTGCTCCACGTTCCCAGGCAACGTGAGGATTCGGACTGATTGTTAACCTTTCTTTTTTCTGATTTGACTCAACTGTTCAGCAGTTTTATTACTGGTGATATCACAAATACATTTTATATTTCAAAAGTCTTTCATTTGTATTAAAGTCTGGTTTATGGAACTAAAAACTCCATAAAGTAAAATTCATCAATTGTATGAATTTTGATGAATATGCATAGTCACAAAACCACCACTGCACTCAAGACCTAGAAGATTTCTGTCAACCTCCAAAGCTCACACTTCCTGTGAACTCAGTCCGGCCTTTCACCCCCAGGTCCTGGCTGCTGTGGGTCTATTTGTATGCCCGCAGTGCTGCATTTTCTACAATATCATATAGCTGGAACCATACAGTACAGAGCCTGTGTGTCTGTCTCCATTCATTTAGCTTAGTACTTCTGAGATTCAGCCAGTTATTGCAAATATCAGCCATTTGCTCCTTTTATTGTGTATAGCATCCTGCTATAAAGCTAAACTATATATGTCTCCTTTAAGCAGTTGATGGGAATTTGAGCTGTTTTAATATCTCTCCCTCCCTCTCTTCCATATACATATATATATCTATAAACATACAGACACAATTTTCAATGAACACATAGTAATTGTTCATATTTAGGTACTAGAGTGTGGAATTCAATAATATAGGCAATGTTAATGATCAGGTCAGCGTAATGGGTACATCTCTCTTCTTAGAGATTTATTATTTCTTTCAGTTGGGAACATTCAAAGTCTTTTCTGGTAGCAATTTTTAAATATTCAATTAATTGTTGTCAGCCAGAATTATTTTACTGTGCCAAATCCAATTGCACCCTACATTGGTCAGTCATCCTCTTACAACCTCCCCCCACATACCTTTCCCAACTTCAGTAACGAATATTCTACTCTTTATTATTGGATCAACTTTTAAGTTCCACATATCAATAAGATTGTCTTTCTGTGCCTGACTTATTTTACTGAACATACTATCCTCTGGTTCTACCCACGTTGCAGCAAGTCATAAGGTTTCATTCTTTTTAATGGCTCAGTAATATTCATATGTATATGTGTGTGTGTGTGTGTGTCTGTGTGTGTGTGACATTTTCTTCATTCCTCTGTTGATCAACACTTAGGTGGATTCTGCATCTGGCTATTCTTGGCAGAATAGTGCTGCAATAGACATGGGCATGTAGGTATCTCTTCAACTTACTGATGTCACTTCCTTTACATGTACCCTGAGTGGTGAGAGAGCTGTATCATATGGTAGTTCTATTTTATTTATTTATTTATTTTTGGTAATTCTATTTTCAGAATTTTGAGGAACACTATTCTATGTTCTATGATGGCTGTATTAATTTCCATGCTCACCAACAGTATATAAGAGTTCTGCCTCCTCCATATCCTCACCAACATTTGTTACTTTTTGTCTTTTTAATACTGGTCATTCTAATTGGAGTGGAAGTCTACTGTTACCCTCATGGCAACTTCCTTATGTGTGACTTGATGGATCTCTTTCAGTGTTTTTAACATTCTACTTTGTCTTTGACTTCTGACTGTTTGATTATAATGTGCCTTGCAGACAGTCTCTTTGAGTTGAGCCAGGTTCTTTGAGCTTTGTTAATCTTAGTGTTTATATCTCTCCTATGATTTGGGAAGTTCTGCACTATTGTTTTGTGAGATATGCTTTCTGTGCCTTTCTTGTTCTCGTCCCCCTGGGAAACACGGTAATGCAGATATTTGTATGCTTAAAGGTATCCATAGGTCCCACGGTCATTCTTCACTATTTTTCAATTTTCTTAATGCAAAAGATCTGTGCTCAAAATCAGGCATTCCTCCTTCTGGTTCATTTTGGCCATTGCTGATCTAAGTTATATTTTTTTCATGCACTGAATTCTTCAACTACAATATTTCTGTTGTTTTTAAAAATAATATCTTTGTTGACTTTATTCAAATTGATATTTTTCTATAGCTCCACTGAAAAGATGTTCTTAATGTAAAACACTTATAATAATTTTTAACTTTGCTTTTTTGGGGGCAAAGTCTCATTGCGTAGCCCAGGCTGGCCTTTAACTCCCGAGAATCCTTCTCTTCAGCCTCCCAAATGCTAGGATTACAGGCATGTGCCAACACACCCCCACTGACTTTTGCTCTAAGGCTACTTTTACTTGGTTCACTGGTGGGGCATGCAAACTGTTAAAAATGGTAGTTAATTAGGTTGCACTGACATCTGCTGGTAACAAAGTAAATTCCATAAAATTGCGTGACATGTTTAAATGGAATAGTCTTTAAAACTTGTAACGACATTCTGGGTTTACCAAATTAGTGGCTATGGATAATAGTTTCTGATTCGTAGTTCAGTTTGATTCCAGTGGTTTGTTAGCCTTTGGCAACCCTGTTAGCCAGTGGAATCCTTTAAGCAGAAACTTGCTTAAGAAGTAAAATATCCTTTAAACTATAACCTCTTCCAGTCCGTCACATCTTCAAGGCCTTCACAACTACAATACTTGTGGTAATGTAGTCAGAACTCACTTTGAGAAAATTCTTCTGAGGAAGTGAGTTTGGGCTGTAGCAGAGGCAGCAAACTCTAACAGAGCTACCTCAACGGCAGTATTTTTTTCTTAATTAGAACACGGCTGCTTTCACTGTTAATTTCCTCTCACTTTGTCTGTAATTCAGTATTGCTTGTATTGATCTTATGCTATTTTGTAAATGGGTGCCTGTTTGTTAATATGTTTTCGTGCTTTTATTTTTAAAATAAATTTTTAAAATAACATGGCTACTTTAAAACCTACTATTTCAACATTCTAATATAGGGTCATAGATTTTTGTTTGTTTGTTTGTTTTGGCTTTTTGAGACAGGATCTCACTATGCAGTTCAGGCTGGCCTTGAGCTCACTTTGTAGCCCAGGCTGGTCTCAAACTTGCAACGATCCTCCTGCCTCAGCATCCTGAGTGCTGGGATAATAGACATGCACCACCACACCCAGAAAGGGTCATAGAATTTCATAATTGGAAAGAAATTTATTAATAATTTAGTTTTCCCTCTCTTTTGTAGCTGTGGAAATTGAGATTTATAGTAGATAAATTTAAATAACTTTTGTCACCAACTCACACTAGGAAAAGTTTTGTGATTCTCCCATTCCAGAATTTTCTATATAAATTATCTTCACAAGCTATGTTTTGCTTATGTTTATTGTTTAAACTAAAAATATACACACATAAGTGTGCTTAAGAATTTATATTTGGCTTATTTCAACACATGAATCCAGCTTTCTCTAGCTAGAGACATGTTAGTAAAATACACAGTGTATTGTATAATACTGTGCTGATTCTTCAGAAATATATATTTTTCCAGAAAATCAAGCTCCATTGTTAATTTCTTTGGTTGTGAAAACAAATATGTGGATCAGAGAAAAAAATCTTAACTGGGGTAATTCCTGACCAGAATTGGGGGTCACAGAATCACGTACCAGATTTTATAAGCAAATTCATATAAGCACATTGTATAAGCATGTTTATATAAGCACAATTTCCTCCTTTATTTTGTTCCAGTAAGTATTGTTATACAGGTTGAACTTTAGAAGTACAATTTGCATTGTGAGAAAGCATGCATGTAGATACATTAATAATCAAATGTTCTGTGATACAATGCCAAGCATTTGTTTTCAGTCTCAGCATAGCAGAAGTTTTCTGGTGAAGGTCTGTCCTCTGTGTTGTATATTTCGCAGCATCCCCGGGGTCTGCTTACTAGGTGCCAGTAGCACGCCCCCTGTTGTAACAAGAAAGCTTCCAACACTGCCAGATGTTCCGGAGTGTGGGTGAAGGGTGAGCCCAGTTAAGAACTACTGCTGTGAAGTAAGGCTGCTTTCTTCAGGTTTTTTTAAGACTACTTAAAAATATTTCTGTGAATAACTTCCCTTTCATCTCCAGGTTAAATATCTTTCCTGTGCTGCAGCCGCAGTGGCTTACTTGCTTTTTTCTTAGTATCTGCAATATTTATTCTCACTTCTCGTGCTCCCGTGTTAATTTTGACCCAGCCATACTGCACAATCAAGTGTGTGTTTTTAGCCCTTGGCTAAGCCGATTTCTTCGTCTGTGATGGCTTTTAAAAAATTGTTTCATTTTCCTGATACTATGTTTCATAGACATTATAACCTTAGGAAACAAAATGAACCTGTAAAACATTAGGGTAGGTATTTTTATTCTCATTTTGTATATAAGGAAATTAAGTGCCTGTTTCTAGTACAGCAAACGTTTTCTTTTTGTCCCTGGTAAGTGTAGTTTTATAAGTATTTGGGTTTTATATTTAGAGGCTCTTCATGAAAGGAAAAAGGAAGGGAGGGAGGTAAGGGACAAAGGACAGAGGAGGGAAGGAAGGGAGAGAAAGCAAGGTTGGGAAACCCCTTGAGATGATAAAAACCGGCACAGGGTAGACCGTGATCATTTATTTGTTTGTTTGCCTGCTTGTTTGAGACAAGATCTTGCTATATACTCCGCTGGCTTTGAACTCATTATGTAGCACAGGCTGGCCTTGGACTAGTCCTGCCTCAGCCTCCCAAGCGCTGGGATCACAGGCATGTGCCACCTCAGCTGCCTAGACAGTGATCTGGTCTTACCGTTTAAGTCACCGTAGTAGCATCCTTTGAGATTCAGCCCCTTTAAACACCTCCACCATTCACAGCAGCACCCTCATGCCCGGCAGCCTTAGGTCTTCCCAAGGGGAACAAACCTGAGAATTTTTGGTTGCTTCCAAATGGTTTATTGCTAGGAACAAGGAGAGATCAGCAATTCACTGTTTACACTCAAGTCTGGGAGCAGCACTGCTAGAGGCACTTCTGAAGCTTCCCGAAGCTTCGACTGCCCCGGAGTCTCTCCTTTGACAGTTGCTTGCCTGCCTTTCCGGCCTTCTCCACGCAGTTCTGTGAATGAGAGACTTTTCACATCTTCCAGCATTCAAATATTTTGCACATGGAATAAACAAAAGAAAAATTTAAATAGGGGATGTGGGACGATTGATGGGAAGCAGGTGCTCTCAGAGGTAATATTGTGTTGCCATGGCAACATTTCTGGAGGCATTTGTGCACCCCAGGCCCTAAAAACATGAATATTACATTATTGGACTTGTTTTTAGAGAAATAATGAGATATGCTAAAAAAATATGAATTCAAGGCAAGAATGCTTATCCAAATGCTGTTAGAAATTTAAGAAATCATCAAATAAAATGGTGATATGATTACACAAATCATGGCTTATTCATACAATGAAATACCACATAAATCATGGTACTGTCATGCAAATAAATATATGCCTAAAAAGTCTGCAGGAATTGGGAGGGGACTATGAATTTCTTCTTTAATATGCTAAATTGCTAGAATGAATATGTATGGCCACAATGATACTACAGGTGAACGGAAGAATGCAAATGACAAGAATTCATGGCTCATTGCTATTGTTATGCAGAAACAATTTCCTGCGTATCTCACCTGGTGGATGCAGGGCTTTTCTATGTGTGGGTGACATGCTGTGGGATTAACACACTTTATGATCAATACCTGATCACCCAAAGCTTTCAAAGCGTTGTGCTACATTTTACATCATCTATGACCATTAATCCTGGTATCAAAAATTAAGAAATGCCTAGCAGATTAGTAAAGCATGCTTCTGGGTGTATCTGGGTGTGAAGCAGGCATGGTCTTGGGTACTATATGTGGTCCCTCTCTCTGGCACTGTTCCCCTACTTTGCTTCCCAGCTGCCTACACAAGCTATCTCATTTATTTTTTAAAGAAAAAAAGTAAAAGAAAAAAGAAAAGACCAAGATAGATATTATTCTCATTTTGTAGATGAGGAAATTGGGGCTCTGAGTGGTTAATGAAATGTCTAGCAAGGATTTGAGCCCAAGAATTCTAATGGCAAAGTCTGCACTTAACTCCTAAACTACATTGTCTCTCACTTTTAAGCCTGAGCATGCACTTTTAAGCCAGAGCATCTTTCTGGATCATGTACATCAAGAAAAGAAGTGAAAAACAAACAAACTTCTCACATGAAGAAATACAAATGGCAAATAAACATGAAAAAATGCTCAACATCATTAGTCATTTGAGAAATGCAAATTAAAACACTGAGATTTCATCTCAGCACAGAAAGAATGGCTATCATCAAGAAATCAACCCATAACAAATGCTGGCGGAGCTGTGGGGAAAAAGGAACCCTTCTCCACTGCTGGTGGGAGTGCAGACTGGTGCAACCACTGTGGAAATCAGTCTGGAGATTCCTCAGTAAACTAGGATTAGAGGTCCCATTCAACCCAGCTATTCTCCTCCTGGGTATTTTTCCAGAACTGAAAACATCATACCACAGCGATATGTGTGCACCCACGTTTATAGCAGCACAATTTGTAATAGCTCAATGTTGGAAACAACCCAAATCCCGATCAGCTGAGGAATGGTTAAAAAAGATGTGGTATTTTTATACAATGGAGTATTACAACTACTAGAGACCATACTCATAAGTGAAATAAATGAAACTCACATGTGTAAACATTGTATTTCCTCCCTAGTATAAGAACCTGAAAGAGTAAATAAAATCTGAAAGGTACAATAGATACTGTGAAAGGGAAAAGAAACTGCTCACATAGGAATGAGCAAGTGAGACGAAGGAGGGGAGGGCAAAAAGGAAGAGGAAAAAAGTATGTGCATGTTTACACAGGGTAGCTAGGATAACTGCACTGCTAATATCTATTGGTTTATTGAAAGGAACAGTTAATGTGTAATTGATCAATCTTGCATGCCTGTATCTGGTTATATGTGCAACCATTTTGAAGACGACATCATATAACAACCACTGTTAATATCCTATCACCATGTTTTGAAATTCTGTATCATTTTTTTTCTCTAGCTGTTTTATGTATTTGTTTCTATTTTGCTTTTTTAAAATGAGAAACAATTTATATGTGTAGACAAGGATAGCTGGGTTAGGTGTATTGCTGACATCTGTAGTTTATTGAAAGGAAAAGTCAATGCTTAAAATATTTTTTCTTGGCGTTTTGCACGCTTGAATCTGGTAATCAGAACGACTCACCTGCAAACAACAATATGCAGTATAAGAACCATTGCCGAACTCCTACCATCTTGTATGGTGAAGCTCTGCATCATTTCCAGTGCTACTTTTTTATTACTTTTTACCGTCTTTGATTGTTTGATCAATCTTACAGCTGGTGGACTGAGCAATTTCACTGAAGATAATAGTACGTGATGTAGCAACCAGCGTTAATTCCTATCATTTTGTTTTGTGGTCATGTATTGTTATTGTTTTTGTGTTGTTTTGATTTTGTCTTCATTGTTGTTTTGTTAGTTTTCTAATTTCTAAAATAATAAAGGAAAAAAAATAAGAAAAGATGATTTTAGTAATTAATGTCATGAGGAAGGAAATTTCTTTTAAAAATTTTTTTTGTTTTTTTTTCCAGTATTGGGAACTGAACTCACGACCTTGCACTTGCCAGGCAGGCGCTGTGCCGCTGAGCTAAATCCCCAGCTCCCTGAGGAAGGGAAATTTAAAGCAATATGGGAAATGAAATCAGGGACTATTTTCCCAATGGGAAACTTTCTCATGAAGAATGGAGCTTATTTTTTGTTTGATTTTCAGCAACTGAGTATACAGAAATTTGTAAAAACATACACCATAAAAAACGAGTCTACTTAATCAACATGGAACACACGGATGGTTAAAGTTTATTTTATTCATCAGATGATGGAATACCAAGAGGCAAAAAAATACTACCAAGATTGGAGAAAGCTGATAATTTACATTATCTATTTTTAGTGAGGTTCCAAGTTTTTTATGACATTAAAACACACACTACAATATAAAAAAAAAAAGCAAAATATACTCAATGGCACGATGACAGCATAATTAGGACATCAACCGTGGTTTTCTTATCCTCACAACTTTGCAATTTTGAGACTGTGTAGGCATAATGTAAACAGATGGGAAGGACAGTCACCTCAGTGAGGAGGAAGAAAATGATGAAGGAAAAGATGGAGGTTTAATAAGGTATTCCTTGCCGCAGTGGCGGAGAAGGTCTAACCCGACACTGAGGGACACAGATACTAATTCACCCAGCAGCGTGGGTACCCTAACAATGAACTGATGAGGAGCCCCAAGGGATTCTTCCGCTGTGACTCAGCTATACTTTCCTTAACTGTGTAATGGACATTTCATCAGGATGCATAGTGCCTTAGATCTTTTTTGAAAAAACCAAAAAAAAAAAAAAAGTTCTGAAGGCAAGGATGTATAACACACGGCTGTACAGTATATCCATGAGATATGCTATGCTTCAATAAAGATGCTTTGATGTGAAGGGTTTTAACTTCTGCTACTTCCTATTTAATCATTCTTTCAGAAGTCATTTTGTATGTTTCTTAAACACATACTTGATGTAAAATATAAAAATATGCATACATTCTCAAGGTCAGATTCAGTAACCAAGCTCGGTTACACCCTTACTCCTTCCTGCATATGGAGTTGCACATAAAAACCGAAGGCTGCATCTTCTTGGTGACCCATGCAGTGTGCGCACACAACTCAAGTACACAACTAGACGTCCCTTATACCCTAAAACCTACCCTCCCAGTTACAACAGGCTTAACTACAAAAATGAAAGCACTGACAGCTGCATCTAAACCATGCTGGGCAGTAAATCTGGTCGGAAGGGCCACAAGAAAAACACTGGCAGCTAAGCACGGATCTCCCTTGTTTTCACATGGGAGGGAGATCATTCTCACCTTACATGGCTTTTCCCTACGCTGCAAGCTTTTGCTAAACAGGCATTTCAGGTTTGAAAATAAAACGATCCCTTTCAGTGAAAAAGCCGAGAGACGCCTCTCTGGAGTTTCTGATCCTGGAAATGGCTTGCTCTAGGTCCTTAAGGCAAAGGCCAGTAATCAAATAAACTGTGGAACCGCTTCAGGTTGTAAACAATAGAACTGCTGACCAAGGACTTAACCCTGGATGAAAACATTCTGCAAAAAGGCCTGTGTGGATAAAACCAGCTTCTTTGTTCTTGAGGTTAATGTGACTTTTATATCCTAGAGGTGTTGCGTATTTTTTCTACCGCGGAGATTTCTGGACTAGATAAAAGTTCATGTTGTTGCGTAAAAACAAAAATACATAGCATGGACAAGCTACTCAAATATCAAGCACTTTTCAGGTTTGCTTCCGTTTTACTTTCACACTTTACTTTTATGGTTGGCATAGGGAAAACCAAATTGGGAAATCATAATGTTGGAGTACTTTAACGGCATGCTGTCATAGATCTTAACAAGCTTATTTATACAATAAGATCGCTGCAGGAAGTGCTCGGCCCGATGCCACATTCCAGAATAGCCGCTGTTGGTTTCTTTTTCTGAATTGACCATGTTTACAGGTTTCACAAAGATCCCTGATGTCTTCCCAATGTGCTTGGCGATGATGAAATTCATGGCAATATCATCACAGTTTTGGGTTTCGTCTATTAAAGCGTGGGTGGCTGAAGGCTGTTTCTGAAAGAGTTCGAGATACCTGCTGCTGAAGAACGAGGCTCCGATCAGCACCATGGAGTACTGGTCACCGTTCCCACACCCTGGTGTCTGCAGTTCAAAGCCTCCGTAACTGTAGATACCTGATGACGTAGAAACGTGCTTTCTAGGGATGAACCCCACGATCTGATCAGGAAATTGCTGAAGAGAGGGAAAAAGAGAAATTAAGTGTGGCATTTCTTTAAGCAGACAGTGAAAAAAGGACATTTATTACAGAAAGAACGAAACTGATCAACTTTTCCTTATTACTCATTTCTACATCTTACTGTCACGTAATTCCAAACAATTTTATAAATCTGTAACCTAAGCTTACAGGTCAAGGTCCATCACAACCCAACTCTCTGAAAGAAAAAAAGCTCTAACCTCACACAGTCTCCTAATTTTAACATCATCTAACCTTGACAAATTCCAGCCACTCAAGTCTGCTGTGAGAGAAGGTGCTTGCATAGATGCTATTTACTGTAGGAGATAAGATGTAGTATTATTCTGAATAACTGTTCTGGTCTCTTTGGCAAATATATAACTATAGTTCTCTCTATATAATTGTACTGTTTTTCTGTATTGATTTAGTATTTCTGAAAGTTACTGTGGACTTTAAACATTATAAATACTTTTATATTTTTGTTCTTTCTAGCTTGGGTATTTATTTCCTTTTTAAAATATGAATATAAATACATAAAAAGTGAATTATATATAATTGGTTCACACAATTTGGTTTGCAAGCAGAAGTGTTTGACAAAATTTTATTTTTGCTTTCAAACTCTGCATCAGGTGACAAACACAACCAGACACCTTTTCCACAGAAACCCAAATGTGGCAATCTTTTCCAAAACTGTAGAACAAATTAAGTTTGTGAACCAAGATATCATTGTATATGCATATATGCATATAAGCGTAAATGAGAGTTGTGTCAAGATCTTTGAAACAAAGAGTAGCAAAATGCTAGTAATATTAATGTGAGAGTGACGAAAATAAAACAAAAGCAGCGAAGGAAAGAAACATACTGACGCATGGGAGAGAGGCAGAGACTTACGGGATGGAAAGCTCAGTTCATTCCTGGAAAGACCGCAAGCTTCCTTCGTGTACTGAACAGACCCTAAACTCGCGGCACACACACACAGCCAATGAGGGTGGGTTAAATCTCACTTCAAATCAGAGGACTCACAGTCCAGGGAAGTATGGTACAAACACGCGAACGAAGACAATGCGAGGGTAAGCTGTAAACGTAGCTGGGTAGTTTCACGGGAGCATGGAGGACAGAGTGACAGCAGTGTTGCTGCACGGAAGTGGGAGGTCACACAATCTGAATGAAAGACATTTCCCACAGGGCTAGTGTAGGAGAAAGGGTAACAATGAAAACGGAAGGAACAGGCACATGCAGAAGAGCAGTGACACCACACATCTTGCTGGCCCGTATCCCTCGAATCGTTACACATGCAGGGCCTTGCTCAGACTCATCGTGACGGGCCAGATTTCCCTGGGTAATAGATTCAAACTGCTCTGGACAATTTCATGAATAAAACCTAGTATCACAGCTATACCTCCTGAACTATGGTTTACTAGGATTGTTCCAATTAGCCATAGTCCTTATATTCTGTCTTCCATCATCTTTACTTTTTGAGTAAACAATTTTTTTAACCGTTCATAGAAATCTCACAGCTGAAGTATATTATATTAGAACTTTCTGCCTGAGAAGCTTTAATTTACAGGGCTAGAAAAACTGCTGTGGACACTTACCATAAATACCTCATGTTGTTATATCCCAAGCTGTTAATGAAGGGTAGTTGTTACAGTGCAAATTAGATAGTTTATTGGGTAGCACTGCGTCTAATCATTTTACAGGGCTTCAGACTATTTGTATGCAATGCTGGATTCAGCCGATTGTGTTACAATTATGAAAGTCAGATATTATTAATCCATACCCAGTAGGAAAACTAGTGAGCAATAAAGTCCTGTTTATCCAAGCTAGGATTCAGGGAAAAACAAAAGAGAAACCTGCCCCACCACAATGGTACACGCAGAACCACTGCTGCAGAATTTGTAAACAACAGTCTTAGAACCAGGATTAAATTTTGGTTTCTTTCACAAAAAGTTATATACAGTAGTAATATAAAGACACGTATCTCCTCTGAGACACCTGTCTGTGGTCTGTGTAGAAAGCTACCCTGCACTCTAGTTTTTGGTTTATCAGATCACGTCTTCATTGTTCTCTAGAAGGGAAGTCCAGTTCTCCTTTCCAGTTGTTGTGGTTTGTGTCTGGGTGTCCCCCCAAAGCCTCATTTGTTCGTGGGGGCCAGGCTTTTTGGAAGCATCTGAATCTGGAATTTGTGACTGGTTCACTGTGTAGGGCTGGGATTGGCAGTGTGAGCGCTACACCTACTCTAGGGCAGGTAGCCTGCATACAGTGTAAAGGAGGGAAAAGAGGCTTGCTCCCCTCTTTTGCTCTTGCTGCTTTTGGGTGTCTCCCACTGCCATGAGCTGTTGCCCCGCTGCCACGTCACCCTGGTTTGGAGCCAGCTGATTATGGACTGAAACCTCTACAAACTGTGAGCTAAATAAATCTTTCCTTGCTTAACTTTGGGTGTTGGGTATTGTGTCTTAGTAACAAGAAAAAAGTAACTGATACACCAATATACTATTAATTAAATATAGATAAAATATTATAAGTTTAAGGTTGGTTTAATTAAGCTCAGGAAAACTTGATTAGTCTATACCAACTTCAACTATCTTTTAGACAAATAACTAAGTAGCATGTTTTGAGTACCTCCTAGGTTAAACCACGTTGGCCTGAATAAACACTGGATAAAACTCCACACAAGAGGTTTCATAAAGGACATAGCAACATTACCTGCCAAACTGAGAAAGCAAAAACAAGGTCCTGGGCACTGATCAGTGTGTCATCATCTACCATTAACACCGCTGAAAGGAAATGAAAAAAAAATTTATATTGAACAGTTTGCAAAGGAAAATAAAAGTAGTTAAGGTACACTTGTGTCTATGGAGATTGTAAATAAAGTTCGTGGTCCAATTAGTAAATAAGAAATGTACTGGAAAAATTTGTCTAGTAGAAAAAATCTTTTTTTTTGGTTTTTCTCCGGTACTGGGAACCGAACTCACGACCTTGCGCTTGCCAGGCAGGTGCTTTTGCCGCTGAGCTAAATCCCCAGCCCCAGAAAAAATCTTTTTGAATTATAATTGGTTTTACAACTACCCAAGGTGGACATAATCATGTAATGATCATCCACCATTCTAGAAACAAATGAATCTCTAAGTCAAGTCAAGTTTCTTTCAAGCAAATTACAACCTCAAGAAACTGACAAATAGTGACAAAAAACAATTAAGCTAAATAATACCTTAGTATTTCCTGTTATGCAATGTTTGTACTATAGCACGTCTTTCTTTTTGCAATATCTTTATTATTATAAAATATGTCATTTTCTCTCCAGTAAGCTGTATTATAAGAGCTTAGAAACTGCTCCTTTAAGCTTTTCAAATCATGTTCTTATGATTAATTTCTTACTTCTCCAGCGAAGACAAGTAAAAGTCAAAAGTCCACATACCATTCCAGTTCTGATGGACCACAGCCCTTATAGTCTCAGAACCCAGGTTCAACTCACCATTGGTTTCCACTTCAGGGAAGACCTGGAGACGATTTCTCATTCTGTTTGCTGTTTGGTGTTTGAAGATCACAGGGACAGGGTGAGGCCCCAGAGAATCCCATAACTCATCTGGCCCCTTTTCCCCAACGTTGTTCCATACTACAATCACTTTGTGCAGATGTGGTACTGCCTGATAATGATTTAAAAGTCTCAGTAAGAGATCTGTTCTATTGTATGTCTGCATGATAAGAGTAAAAGAATCCAGAGCAGATGTGCCCTGGGATTTTGTTTCCCTACGCAAAGTAAGCATCTTGTCTTCTTTGATATTGGGAAGTAAATTGGTCAAGGCCCCAGCTACCAGGAGCAACATGAGGATGACCACCAAAGAGAAACGAAGCACCCGGATCCCCATGACTCTCCCGGGAAGTTTGCAGATGTGGCAACACCTGGAACAGAAATGAGTACAAAATACAGAATATTAACATTCTTGCCAATCGCTGCATTTTTATGTTTTTTCAGTGGAAAGAAATCAATCTTAGTTTAGGTGATTCAAATTTACTTCTCCCTTGCTCATCAAAAGATGATCTGGCCTAAGAGATAAAAACTATAGCCCAATATTCCTTTCCTTTGGCCCTGCTCGTGCAGTCACAGACAAGAGATCTTATACAGACCACGGAAGAATTAAGTTCTCTCAAGTTTGACCTTATCTTACCACTGATAATCTGCATCTGCGATTATGTCTAAAATGGGACCTATTTCCCATAGTAATATATTAATTTTAAATTTATATGCTGGTAGCAAACTTTCCCCCCATATAACATCATATACAGAGCCAGAACACATGAAGCAGGTAACAATGATAACAGCAGCGGCAAATAATTCTGGTGGATTTATGACTCCTCAGGCCTTGCACTGTGTTTCACAGATCATATTACGCATTTACTCATTTACAGAATTAAACAGATAGCATTTGTGCAGGCACTGTTCTAGGTTTTACTCACACAGCAACTGAGTAAAATATAAAGCGTCTGCTGCTAGTATCTGAGGAGACAGGGAGAGACAAATAAATTCAAATGATTATGTAGGACAGTGGTCATGAAGAGACTATGATTATGAGGAAAATAAATCAGAATGATGTGATAAGCAAGGGCCAGCCTATGAAGGGCTTTGACAACCTCAATAAGCATACAGATTTTATTCTACATGACAGGGAAAGCCATTCAAGGGCTGATTAGGAGAATATTGAGATTTGATTTATCTTCTATTATTATTATTCTCATTTAATACATACAGAGGATAATTGCATACAGAGGATGAGTAATTTTCCCAAGATTACTAATCAATTTAAGTAATGGAGCTAGAATTTTTATCCGGAAAATCTGGCCCCAGAGCCCAGGCTGCTCATCACTGTGGACTGTAGCGTGCTACCTGGGTCCAAATCCAGGTTGGAACTGCGGTCAGGCTCTCGAGCTTCCGAAGCTCCCTATTTGCAGTACAAATCACACAGTCACGCGCCCGGCGACTCATTCCTTTACTCCCAATACCCACGGGTCCCCCACACGGCCATAAAACAGCAATGAAAGAATAACTGATATGCATGGCTTGGGTATTCATCCGTTAAAATATTTTTTTTCTAATCAAACTTCTCAGTTTTGTATGTGAGAAAAGGTCAAATCTTTTCTTTTTTTGGTATCAGGAGTCAAGCTCACGACCTCGCACTTGCTGGGCAGGTGCTGTGCCGCTGAGCTAAATGCCCAGCCCAAAAGGTTAAATCTTAAGACAGTTTTACAGCGACCTAGAACTGATTACTGGTTTCTACACAATTGCACTTCTACGCTTACCGACTCCTACTAGTGCCTTTGTCCTTCAATTATTTGTTTTTAATTCCTTTGTTATTTCTGCTTCTGCCTCCAGATTTCTTACTCCTCTGCAAGTCTCCAGAACCCTTACAGACGTGTCCTTATTTTTCATTCTGGTAACTGCCGCATCCTGTCCATTTTAGCTACACATGGATTCAGTCTGCTATGACTGCAGCCACCTGAAGCTGTAACTCCGTGCTTTCACCAGGGTAAGATTAGTAGTTTTTCCCTGCAGCTTCCCAGCCTATTACAAATGACAAGAACCTCACAGTGGTATCTGGAGCCACACAACCAGGCACACGCGGGCAGAAGAGCTGCTTCACAGTGGCAGGGAACAGTCACTGTCCCAAGCGCAATTAGTTTGCAACGGTCCAGGTTTGAAAAGCAACGTTACCTTGATGGTGAGCTTTCTACGGAGTTTCAAAGCTATTCTCTCCCAGACTTTCTCTGCAGTTTATTTAAAACAGCAATTCTGTTTCCTGGCCTGTCACGGCTACACTCTAAGATATGAATAAAAAAAATTATTTCTCAAGTAACCTCGGCTTTACTATGATTATCTCTCAAGGATAGTAATTTAAGGCTTTAGAGTACCACATTTTCATTTTAGGCACCCTCTTACTAAGACAATGTGTTCTGTTAATACAGTCCACCAAACACATAACAAATGAATTAATCATCTTGATTCAAAGACCTGAAAATCCTTTCAATCAATGATACGCTGAAAAGCATCTCCTAAACATATTTTCAGTTCTGCATAAAAATGGCCAGTTATAAGCTCAGAGTAAAGAGCATTCTGACAACCGTATTAAAGTACACTGGAGTAGGGGCTGGGGATTTAGCTCAGCGGCAAAGCGCCTGCCTGGCAAGCACAAGGTCATGAGTTCAGTTCCCGGTACTGGAGAAAAACCAAAAAAACCAAAAAAAAAAAAAAAAAAAAACCCAAAATAAAGTATACTGGAGCAAGATTCCTGTATTCAGGTGAGTAGGAACAGAGTACTGTAAAACGTGTATGGAAGGGTTTCCAGGATCTAAAGTGGACTGTAACTTACTATGTGTCAGTATAGTCTACATTAATTACTATAACTTACTGTAAACACACGTCAAAGACTCGTGAGTGACTGCTTCAATTTTATCTATACGTTGAAGTAGTGTATTCCCTGGACCCATTACAGAAACATTCTCTTTCAGATAGCTTCTAATCCCCTACTTTACCTCTATCAGAAAGGTTTCTAGAAATATGAATAATTTATGTCTTTAGAAACATACTCTAAATATTTCATTTGGTATTTATTAAACACAGCAGTCCAATAAAATTATGCAAACTTTCTGGCTTGCATGGAAAAGTGAGAGCAAGGACATCAGAGACTGAAGTGCAAGTGAAGATACACTGTACTTTAAGAAGAGTGAGGTCCAGACTCTTCTGCAATTCCATCAGAAATAACATTAGTACAGTTGGGAGAGTAATAATGACTACAGATATATGGATTTCACAGTTTACAGCTTTCATCTTTGCTTTTCTAGAGAATGAATCTATTATCTAATTCATAGCTTTGAGCTGTAAATGAAAGATACAGGAACACATTGGGATGACATATCTTACTTGTAAAGAACCAAGAAGAAATTTAGGCGTCTCCCAGTTCTCTTGCTCTCATTCCTAAATTTTCTTTTGAAAATTCTTTTCTTTCATTCCAAAGAGGAGCTGATGGCTTTTAGTTCGTTGTTTCCACCCATCTTTCATCCCCATAACTATAGAAGATGAAATGTAACTTTGATAAACATTGTAAGTACCAGCAAAACAAATTAAGAATCCTTCCTCTTTTTTTATTACATGGTACCTCAGTCCACAAAATTAATTTGTTCCAGAATGCTGGAAAAGATGGCCATATTTGTGTTTGTGTAGGAAAGATGGCCTTGGTTGTGTAACTCACCTAATACAGAGTTCATAAACAAAAACAAAATTCTGCGAAACCTTTCTGTTTGCGAACCAAATTGTTCACAAACAAAATTGTTCATGAACCAAAGTACCACTGTACTTAAAAAATCGTATTTCTTAACGATATATATTTTTTGCACCTATGTTAACTTACTAGTTCTTCACAGGTAGAGAGTACACCCTTTTAGTTATACATTATTATTTCAGCATCTTCCACATCAAAGGCTTTCAACTAGGGACAGCTATGTTTTCCAGCGAGCACAGTAAAGCATAGAGATATTTCTGACTACTAGAACTCAAAGGGAAACACTATTAGTATCTAGTAGGCAGATGTCCAGGACGCTGCTGAACACCTACAATACTTGGGACAGCCACCCAAAGCAAACAGTTACCTGGCCTAACATATCAATAATGGCAAGGTTGAGAAACCCTGCTCCGCAAATTAGCTGCCTAAGGCACACCTGAGTCTGACAGGCGGTAGCCTCTGAAAACGTGACTACCATTTGTTATATTCGAGCAGTAAGGGATAAAGCTGTGTCTCAAACTGCCTCAATATTTACGCATCTCACTACATGTGTTTACTATCAACTGGCAGAACTGGAAGAGACCTCAGAGCATTCGCAAACCAAATTCCTTGCTTCCCAGATGAACTCAGGGTCCACGGATAAAGAACTGCCTAAGGTGGTCCAGCTGCATTAGGCTCATCAGCAGCAGGGCCAGGACCAGAGCTTCCCGACAGCTCCGTCCATGACTCTTTTCACACGTTGCAGTAAATTCTGCAAGGATGTGTCAAAAAAGAAATACGTAACATTGTCACTACGGTACCTGCAAGATAACATAAAAATTAATACTTGGTATTTTGGAATTTTTTACAGCTTTAATAAGATTTCACTTATCCTAAAATTCACCCATAGAGTTTAGCGGTTTTTAATATACTCAATTTTAAAACATTTCTAACACCTCTAAAATATTCTGACCCATTAGCAGTCACTTCCTTTTCTATTGTCGTCAACCACCAACCTCTACTCCAGCCCCAGAAAGTCATGAATTTACTTTCTGTCTCAATGGCTTTGCCTGGTCAGCACATTTCCTAGGAAGAGAATCACAGAATATACAGCCATCATATCTGGGTTTCACATTAGCAAAAGTTTTGCAAGCTTCATATATATTGTAGTATAGATGGGTACCTCATTTTTTTTTTTTTTTTTGCCATTTCATTGTATACATGTATCATATTTTGTCTCTTTGGTTGCTGGACATTTGGGTTGTTTCTACATTTTGGCTGTTATGAATACTATTGTGATGGATTCATGCACAAATGTTTATGTGAATATACATTATCATTTCTCTTAAGTGTCTAGGTGTGGAACTGCTGGGTCCTTATGTATTTAACACCTGAGAGTTGAAGAACGCTCTTTTTTGGAAGAGCATTATTTGAAATTGTAGGAAATTTTCTTAAATGTGGTATTATGACTTGTATCTGGATCTCCCCCTAAGGTCTCATTTGGTCATAGGTGGGGCTTTTCAGAGGTGGCTGGATCTGGAGTATGAGACTCTGGGATCAAGGACGCGATGCTGAGATTGATTTACTGTGTGATGCTAGGACTAAGGCTGCCCCACTGTGGGTATGAGTGCCACCTGCCCTAAGGATGGGTAGCCTGGGTATGGCATAAGGGACGAAAAGAGGGTCACTGCTGGTTGCTTGTTGCTTCTTTGCCACCTTCTGCCTGCCAAGAACTATTTCTTTTCTCTGATGCCCCTCTACCATGCCAGCCTGCCTCGGAGCCAGCTGACTATGAACCGAAACCTCTTAGAAGCTGTGAACCAAATACAACTTTCCAAAAGGGTATTTTTTCTCAGCAACAAGAAAAGTAACTAAGATATGTGGATATAAGATAGAGTGAGAAAAGAAACATTACACAGTGAATCAACAGTTATACATTTCCTTCTGTGTGGTCTTTAAATGACCAGGTAATTTGAATTTTCAGAGACCTGCTCTTTAGTTTTATTACTACATTATCAAAGTTCCCTAGAAGTTACACCATCGAAGAATTCTTTTCTCAGGGATAGTCTCTTCAGACTAAAAGAGAAAGAATTCTCCAGAAAAAGCTGTAAACAAATATGCCAGAACACAGCATGAATAAAAAGGAGTTGAATCGTCTGGCTCGTAAGGTAGGAAAACAACGAACAGCTTGGCACCAAACAACGATTAGTCATCATTTTCCTTCTGATGCCAGAGACCGCAGAAGAATGTTAACTATTCTGCCATCTCACTGAGATTCGTGATACTGTGGGGATTGCTTCTTCTCT
Source organism: Chinchilla lanigera (assembly GCF_000276665.1). Lineage (NCBI taxonomy): Eukaryota > Metazoa > Chordata > Mammalia > Rodentia > Chinchillidae > Chinchilla > Chinchilla lanigera. The sequence goes on from NW_004955435.1 coordinate 5,521,217, forward strand.
GTCTCATCCTTTAAGATATGGACTTGCCTAAAACGAGGATTATATATAATGCAGATACTCAGAAAAAGGCCTTCAACTGCCAAGAGACAGAATCATTCCAAGATGGAATGCAATGGTCAATTCAGAACCTGCACTTTTCTTCTATGAACACGCAAGAGGACAGCTGGAAGAAACAGCTGTACAACCGACGAGCAGGTTCTGACCAGGCTTACTGCATGCAGACGACATATTCTTCAAATGAAGGGGAAGGGGCACAGGGCGCCAAACTCAAAAAGGACTCTGTGCTTGCTGGTAGCTGTCTATGGCCAGCTGATCTGTCTCCATGTACTGGCATGTGCACTTACCTTCCAGCAATTCTCTGTCTGACAAATCCCTCCCCTCAGGAATCTCTCAAGTATCACCTACCCTGTAAGAGATTCCCTCACCTCTCCATCTCCAGCGCTCCTGTGAACTCTGAACACAGCTCTACTGTTCCAGACCTCGTTTCCATGTACTGCAACTGTACCTCTCTTTCCAGGCTGCACGCACACTGAGTTGTTCCTGTCAGTCTTTATAATTCAGAATAGGGTCTGGCCGATTTTTAAGGTTTTTGGTAGCTGAACAGAGCAAAGGGATCTATGTTTAAATTACCTTAACCTTTACAATGGATACTTAACCTTTTATTCCTGCACGAATTTCATTCCTACATGTTTGCAGTACGCAGTGCTTCCATTCCTTGTGAGGTGATGGTGCACGCACACAACACATCTTAATTCCTGTTTTCATCTCTTTCCCTCCCCGCCCTCCATCTCTCGATCTCTCTCCCTACTTTCTATGTATTTTCTTTAGGTCTTTACTTATATTTTGGGTTTCTCATATAAGAGAAACCAGGTGATACTTAAGTCTGTATATTTGATTTACTTCATTTAACACTATGGTCTCCAGGTAAATTCGTTTTCCTGCAACTGACTCAAGTTTGTCTTTATGGCCTAGTTGTCTCCACAGTGTAAATGCCACATTTTAAAAATTAGTTCATCTGTTGTGGGCATCTCAGCTGTTTTCAGAATTTAGCTATTATTATGCTGCGATCAGCATGAATATATATGTATCGCTGTAACATGATGTCTTTTGGGAAGATATATATCTAGCTGGAATAGCTAGGTTTAATTCGTTTTTAAATTTTTGGTCTTTTTTTTTTTCTTTTTCTTTTTTTGTACCAGGAACTAAACCCAAGGGCTCTTGCTAGCAAGGTGCTACCGTGCTGAGCTATATCCCTGGCCCTCTACTAGTTTCAGGAATCGCCATTCTGATTTCCACAATAGTTGTACTAGTTTACATTTGCACCAACAACGTAGAAGGGTTCCTTTTTCCCTGTAGCTTCTCTACCATGTATTAGAATCTGCTTTCTTCACGACGGCCATTCTTTTGGGGGTAAGACGGAATCTCAATGTTGTTTTAATTTGTACTTCTCTAATTCCAAAAATGCTGAGCATTTCTTCATGCATTTACCAGCCACTGGTACTTCTGTGAAGTGTCTATGCATTTCACCTACACATTTTTGATTGTCTCATTTTTCTTGGGGGGGGTCCTAATTTTTTGGAGGTCTCTTTATACAGTCTAGATTATTAGTCATCTGAGGAATACCTGGCAAATTTTTTTCTCCTTTCTGTAGGTTGTCTTTCACGGCAGGTTGTTTCTCTCACTGTGCAGAAGCTTTGATTTGGTTTGACCCCATCTGTTGATTCCTGATACTGTTTCCTATGCAACTGGGGCTCTGTTCATAAAGTCCCTGACTATGTCTGTGATAAAGAGTTTTCCCTATTTTCATCTTCCAGCAAGTTAAGTGCTTCTGTCTTCACATTAGTTCTTTGATCCATTTTGATTTCAGTTTAGTACATGATGAGAACTATGGGTCTAGTGTCAATCTTCTGCATATGGATAGCCAGTTTTCCAAACACCATTTATTAAGGAGGCTATCTTTCCCCCAGTGTATACTAAACACTTTAACAGAATAAGCACAAGTTAAATGCAAATTAAGGCTTAATTATGACTACACGAAACCCTCAAAATCTTTCTCTACATAAAAGACCTGTGACTAAGAGAGCCAGTCATAAAATGGGACCTCAAACCTGTATCACCGGAATCACTTTTCTACTTTCAGATCTGTGGCCAACCTATTTGAGAGGTAAAAGATGTCTCAGATCTCTGGCTTTTATATCTTTCCAAATATATTTTTCATTGAAATAGCTTTGAACATTCTTGTTTCAACAGAAGTTGGTGAATGAAACAACTTGCTGGGGGGAGGGGAATATCACCCTTCGTTAAGACAATATTATCCTTGTGAAGGCTTAGGAAATAATAACCTGAAACTTTATTACATAATCAGGCAGGCATATAAGTTTTAAGTAGAAAAAACGTCTTGGTTGACCAGTGAAAATTTGGTTTGGGTCCTAAAAGCGACAAAACTACAGACCAGTGGTGGCCAACGTGGGGCCTGCATGCCGCAGCCAGTTGTTTGTTATCACTGAAAGCGCTAAGAGGTTCGCCCTTTCTGCTATAGACTTTAGGATAACTGGCAGAAAAAGAAAAGTAACTACAATAGCAACAATTCCCTATCGCTGTTAAAGTAACTCTTTCCCATTAATATGTATGTTTTCAAGTAGAGGGGACTGAACCCAGGGCCTTTACACTGACCCATAGCCCCAACTGTTTTTATTCTTTAATTTGAGACAGGGCCAACCTATTTTTATTCTTTGAGAGACAGCCTCACTAGATTTCCTCCAAGTGCTGAGATTGTAGGAATGTCCCACCACACCTAGCTTCCATCAAATTTTAAGCAGCATAATCTAGAATTTACTTAATTATAAAATACTGAATGCCAGAAATAGTACATAAAAGGTTATTTTTCTCCACAAATATTTTCCAGGTGCTACAGAGTAGTCTGGGAAAAGTTTTAGACTTAAAGATTTATCCATATCCAGGAAATTTGTTCTTTTCACTGTTATTTTATTTTCTACCAATTCTATCCTCACCTTCCTAAATGATTTTCTCCTACTATTTTATTCCTAAGGAGTCCATCTACTATTACAAGACTCTTCTAAATATACCAAAATAATGTAAATTGTTTTTTGTTAATAATACATATAGAAAAAAAGGCATGCATGGGAATAAACTTGTAACAATAATAAAGGGTCCATCTAGAAAACTTGCTGTGTTTGTGATCTATTAATTATATAGTATGTGACTGGGTCATCAATCTCAATCAATTATACTGTGAACTATTTGGGATAATGTGATCCATCTTTTCTATTTACTGAATAAGTGGAGATACAGATATAGATATATGGTAATCAGTTATTTTATACATAATTAAACTCTATCATTTAGAAGGCCTCGTCTTGCCTTTACTGTTTTTGAAATTTCAGCTCTTGAACAACACTGCTAAAGCATATTGAGAAATAGCTGTATTTGCTACAGCGTCATATTTGAATAGATAACTGCTGCTGCAGCAAGTCATTTCTCAATGCAAGCTGTGGAAGAGCATTTCTGACTGATTGCAGTACATATCAAGTCCCCCTGCCAGCAGCCAGGTTGAGCGAGACACTTTTTCATGGATAAATCTGGTTAGAAGGAACAAGGGCAGCATTTAAAGCGGGGACATCAGTCACTATGTATCTGTGTCTCTGTATCTTTTCCTGGTCCCACCCCCCTTACCCACAGCAAAGGCTGCTCATCAATCTTGGCATTTTCTACTTTTCCTCTTTGTTTTCTTACACAAAGCATTATATTCTCCACACTACTACCAATTTATTCAAGCCTATTTTACTGGCTTATGGGGGAAATAATACATAAAGATTCCAAGTAAAGTATTTTTTTAAGCTTCACCTGTCCCTTTCAATCCAGCAGTCTGTCACTGATAATGAGGTCCTCTCTACTTTCTAAGCACGCCAAGTATGAATTATGAGATGCAAGTTCTTTCCAGCTTTGCACCCTTTTCTTCTGGAATTGCCAATTAATTGTGGCTACTGACAATGGCGCTATCTGGGGATGCTCAACACAAAGGACATATACTATGGCAGGAATAAGAGTGACCTGATTCCTAAAAGGACATTGATGACTTGTAAGAGTCCAAGATGCAATGCATCCTAAGAAAAAAGTGAGAAATAGAAAAGCATGTTTCATTTAGCACTGTACAGTGCAAAGCAAAATTAATTCTAGAAATGGGTCAAAAAGAAACCAAGTAATCTACAAATTCATTACTTTTACTATTCTAAGATACTGGAACTTTGCATTGAACTACTGTGCTAGAGGAAAATGAGGGGGGTGCTAGGCACCAGATTCTTAGAACGATCTATAGAACCTTCTCCCTTTTACCCAATGCTGGTTTTCAACACCTTCCAAAACACTTACCTGAGAGAAACAGATACCATGTATACGAATTCTGGCTTATAAATAATTTTAGGTAGCAAATCAAAGATGGCAACAATCCCAATTCACGTGCACTTTCTCGCTCTTTCAGGGGACGGTCAAAACGTGCTTGGTGGTCCAGCCAACGAATACTTTTTGGTGCCGACCACATGCCCTGCGCTGTAAGGTACAGCAAGCAGGCAGACACAGCACCTGTCCTGAGGACCGCAGCGACAGTCACGAACACAGTCAGAGCTCTCCTTCCCTCACACTACACAGTACGTACCTCTCCTCAGTAACGTTTCGAGTCTTCACAAAGAAAATTATATCCACTGCACTCTGTAGACAGGGAAGCCAAGGCTGAGAACACTAAATGAACTCCCTGAGCCACAGGAAGAACAGCGGATCAGAACCAAACGCCTGACTTACTTGAGCCACTTTGTATTACCTTTGTCCTTTGCCTGAGTTCTATTCTGAGCTTTATTTTAGTCTTTAAGAATATTTTGAATTCTTAGGTATTGGAGTTAGAAGTATAGCTTAGAAGTACAGTTCATCCTTTGCATGTGTGAAGCCAAAAAACAAAAATATACACAAAAATAGTACAGGTACTGATTTCCTTCTATAATTGATAGGGCGAGAGCAACTCCATTTTTTCTGGTTTTAACTTCACAGTAACAGAAGTCACGGGAAGTAAGCTAAAGGTTAAACTGCAATGATCACTTGGAATTTGGCTGTCCTACCTTCTGAGAAAGGTAACCTTTTCGATAATCATGTGACGTTCTTGCAAGATTCCCCCAAATGAAGTAATGGTTACTATGGAAACCTAAAATGTACTTAAACCAAAGGTGAGACCCGGAGTGGCGCGGACATCTTCTCCGGCTCCTGGTTACAGACTGTCAGTCAGCTAGTAAAGCTTTGTTCGTTCCTGCCTTTTTGGTTTTCTTGTGAGTGTCTTCCTTATTGAACTTGCTTGCTGTATCATAATCAGACTAGTATTTCAATGGATCCGCACTGGAAAAGGTGTTACACTGCTTTCCAAGCCCTGGATCAAGTAAGCACTTTTATTTTCAAGAACAAAAGCACATCTTTGTTTTTCATTTGTTTTTTGAGACAGGGTCTTGCTATGTAGCCCAGGCTGGCCTGGAACTTGTGATGATCCTTCTGCCTCAGCCTTCCAAGTGCTGGGATTACACCCAGGCATGTGTCACCATGCCCAGCCAAAAACATTTCTATACAAATACTTCTTCTCAGATCTAAAATACTGCTATTTCACCCATCTACTTAGGAGCATTATTTGCAATAGCCCAAAAGCAGAAGCAATCCGAATGTTCATTGATAAATGGATAATCCATTCAGAAAATGTGGTATATATTACTTAACTTTAAAAAGGAAAAGAACTCCGATACCTGCCATAATATACATGAAACTTGAGGACACTATGGTAGATGAAAGAAGCTCAAAAAGAAAAAGAGGACAAGTAATATATGATTCCACTAATATGAGGTACTACAGACAAGTCAAACTACAGTCAGTCAAATTCACAGAAACAATAAGTAGAATATAGCTCAGTGGCACAGCGCCATCCTGGCAAGCATGAGGTTGTAAATTCAATTCCCAGTACCAAAAAAATAAATAAATAAAATAAAATTTAAGGGCCGGGCGTGGTGGCGCACATCTGTAATCCCAGCACTTGGGAGGCTGAGGCAGGAGGATCGTTGAGAGTTGAGAGTTCGAGACCAGGCTGGCCTACAAAGTTGCGAGTTTGAGACCAGCCTGGGCTACAAAGTGAGCTCAAGGCCAGCCTGAACTGCATAGGGAGACCCTGTCTCAAAAAGATAAAAAAAAAAAAGAAACAAGTAGGCTTGTTGCCAATGGCAGGAGCTAAAAGGAAATAAATAGTTGTTTAGTGGGTATGAGACTTCAGTTTTACAAGATGAAAAAGCTCTGGAGATTAGTTATACAACAGTGTAAAAATACCTGTTACTATTGAACTGTGCATTTAAAACAGTTAAGACGATAAATTTTATATGTATTCTGTCACTTTTTAAAGCCAAAAAATTCTGCTACTTACCTCATTATGCGATTATTATTATTTTTTCAAATAACTTTCCTTAGGACTCAGTGATTGACAGAACAGGTCCTCCTGGCACTGTGAAGGGAAATCAGAAAGTTTTCTGTGACATTTTGTTAAGTCAGCAGGAAATTTTAAAATATGATGAATTTTATGCCATTGTCCATAGTCTTTGAATTATTCTTAAATCAGAATTTGCTACTATGTGTTCTAAGAATCACATTTAAACAATAGGTGTATAATGACTTCCTGATTGGTAATAACCCAGCTACACGTTTTGTTTTTATCTTTCTCTTGAGAGTCAAGAAGCAGCATAAACTGATGCCATCCCAGGTATGTAACGCTACACATTTGAAACCAGAGTACATACGCTGTACAGTGAACCCTCTGAACACAGGCGTATTCTGCATCTGTATTCACTCTCTAGATTTATACGCATCTGCACTCTTATCCACTACAGATGTTTTTCACCAGGTATTCACAGGACATTCACTGTGAAGCATATAACAAACCACTGGGTCTAAAGCAGGACTGCAGAGAAGCGCCAGGGAAGGTTACAGAGGGTCCTTCCCATTCCTGCCCACTGCTGTTGGAGCTTGTGGAACCTCTGCTGGAGATGAGCTTCTGCCCCTTCAATCTCTCTGTTTTCATTACTGTCTTCAATCACGTCTGGGAAGTGGGTTTTTAAAAAATTTTCCCTACAGAATATGCGTATTTAATCTAGTGTGATTAACTGATGATGTACGTACTTAAAAGTACACAATCGAAGTACGTTTACAACTTTAAAATACTTGCCGTTGTATTTATTTCATAGTCTTATACATCCATGTCTACCTGAGGCTATAGCGTGTGTAGCACCTAAGAATTAGGTCAGGAAACTTTCCAGATGCTGCATCTGATTAGGGACCTGCAAGAGGCTGACCACCTAAACAGAGCCGAGGAATCACTCGTAACTTTCCTAAGTCATATTCTTTCACAAGGGCAAAGGAATGGTTTAGTACATATGCGAAGACGCACTGTAAGGCAGATGACCTTACCGCCCCAGGAGCATCTCTCCTGAATCTGTTTCTACCTCCCTCGCTTTCTATCAGCTTCTCTTCATAAAATCCTTCCAGGGGAAGAACTGTGTCCATAACCAACCAATCCCTTGTTCCTGTTACAGCAACCGTATCAGTACTATTAGGCGGATGAGGAGGATTAAATCAAACACAACTACGAAAAAATCCTGGCTTTGTACTCCCAGTGTCGGCAGAGCCCGGCACAGGGCAGGTACTCACTAAAGGATCCTTGAACGAATGAATCAAACCTTCACCTAAAAACACATACGTTAATACAGACAATATGAGACAATTATTAAAGATAACAAAAGCAACGGGGCACAGAGGACGACTTTCTATGCACCGAACTTCTCCTGATTTAAACAATGCCTCTCTGCACTTCATATTGAAAACAAAAATGCCCTTCCTACTGCATATGGACATTACGCTGTTCCAGTCCGAAAACTGCAATGTGGCACTGTCACTTTCCCAAAGGAGAAGCTCCTTACCAGAGTACCTACCTGCTATCTTTGGGGATGGGAAGTGGGAAAATTTTTGAGTCTCTGGAAAGCGATATAACGGAAACGAAACGTCAATTTCCCTAACATATTTCAGGACTATTTGAAAAAGGGTAACAAGTTCCTCAGTAAATCAGCCGAGGAATTTCAGGTTTGTGGAAGGACAAGATAAAACACAATTCATTTTCAGGGGCAGAATACAAAAACACTGGTTCAAACCGCAGCTGACACTGTGAGGTAAGAATGCTGGTAACCAGTTACTGAGAGGCGACCATTTCTCTGCATTTCCCCTCCCAGTTACCCCATCCCGAAAATAAAGCAGTTTTGCAGAAAAGCCCAGTTGCGGCGGAAATACTTATCATTAATCTACCCAGTTTGAACCCAGCTAAGCTTTCTCTAGCAGTGCAGCAGAGTGAAGCTCAAAGTCAATCGCAAGCACAAAAGCTTCCCTAAAACAGTAAAAGCTATCATTTACAAGTATTTGTTTAAATTAAAATGATAAAATAGTGCTTAAGAAAAGGTAAAGACGGAAATACTCTCCCCAGAACTTAGAGGATTCTAGCAGATTTGACAGAGCAGTGTAAAAACATGAATATTTTTAAAACTGCAGAATAACTACACTGCATTTTCAAAATCAAATTACTGCTCCACGCAGAGCTCCAAGACCGAGAGCAAGGCACGCTTACACCCTCACTGGAGAAGCAGCCGGGGCAGCGCCGAGCGCTCGGCGGCGTCCTCACCCGGAGCGCGGAGCCGCGGCGGCGCGCTCACCGGGCGGAAGGGACGCGTGGCGGCT
>NW_004955435.1:5530590-5544182 GCF_000276665.1 Chinchilla lanigera
GCGACGGAGGCCCCGCCCCGGACACGCCCCCTCCTTCCCGGTCCCAGGACGCGTTGCGCGGCCCGGGCCGGAAGTCGCGAGTGCCCGGGCGAGAGTCCGGGTCTGCGTCTCCCAGCCGCGCGGCCGCGTCCACCGCCGGGGGTCTCCGTGGGAGGCGTCACTGCTGTCACGACCGTCACCTCACGGAGCCGCTTCTAGACAAGAGCAGGCCCGGCCCTTAGCCGGGCGAAGATGTTGCCCCTGTCCATCAAGGACGATGAATACAAACCGCCCAAGTTCAATCTGTTGGGCAAGATCTCGGGCTGGTTTAGGTGCGGCGCTGCCTGCGGGAGGGCGTCGGGCCGCGGGGGAGCCCGCGCGGGGAGGGGGGCGCGCCCTGCGTCCTGCCGAGGGCGGCGGGGTCCCGCGCGCCGTTCGCGCTCCTCCACGCTCGTGTCGTTTCCAGGTCCATCCTGTCGGACAAGACGTCTCGGAACCTGTTTCTCTTCCTGTGCCTGAACCTGTCCTTCGCTTTCGTGGAACTCCTCTACGGCATCTGGAGCAACTGGTAACGAAGGGGACAGGGGCCGGGGCGGAAGCGGGAGCGGGACGGACCCAGCCCTGTTTGCCTAGCGCCACGTAGCTCCTTACCGGGACGTCAGGTCGCACCTTGGCGGCCACCGCCGTGCCGGACTGGCGGGCCCGCGCGGGGTCCGGGCCCGCCGCGTGCGTGCGCTTCTCCCCCAGCCCCTGCGGGTCGCAGCGGCAGCCCCCTCCTCACGCTTGGACATGCGGAGCCTCGGTCTCCGAGCCCCGCACGCCCTTAGCTTTGCCCACCGGAAACGGGCAGGAACCTGTTCCCTGGCGCTGGGGGGAGTGGCATTTGGATTTCACCCTTAAGAGCCGAAAGGGGGTAGCTCAGGTGTTCTGCTTCATTGATTAGGTCTTTGAATGACCTTTGAAAAGATTTGTAATGCGGTGTCCGGGAAAATGTATATCATTATCTCTCTTTTTGTGTGCTGGGAATTGAACTCAGGACCTTGTGCTTACCAGCCAGGCGCTTGTGCCGCTGAGCTATATCCCCGGCCCTCTATCATTCTCTTTTTAATGCTGAAATTTTACGGTTTTCCTCTGGTTTTGACTACAGTAGAAAATTGTATATAGATTTCCAAAACATCTAGAAACATTCCTTGGCGTGATGGATTTTAGTATTGCCTTTGTTTTTGTTGTTATTGCTGTTTGTATTTGGAAACGGCTTTGGGAGGAGAAAATGTACTCTATGGAAATGAAATTAGTATTATTCAGGTATTTGCTGTTGAATATCTTGAGGTCCCATGAAATTGTTCTGTTGAGAGTAAAGTCATCACTTCTAAGTGTGCTAACTGCATTTTTAGAATATAAACCCACTTAAGAACCTGATGAAAGTCAACACTCAGAATTTTAGGTAAAGCTTCAGGGTGTTCACAGGTTCCCTGAAATAGATATTGGACCCTAGACCAAGAAGCGGTGCCATTTATGCTTTATTTCTATTAATTAAGTCGTCTGTCCTTTAAAGTCAGTTTACAGAAAGAATTACTATTTGATCTTTATCTCTGTTGAAATTAATAATGGCATTAGCTGCTGTCGCCAGGTTTGTGATATATGTACCGTTAATGTGAAAAATTGGGCTTACAAATTCAGCTGTTGGGCCGGGGATGTAGCTAGCTCAGCAGCACAGCACCTGCCTGGCAAGTACGAGGTCGCAGAGTTTGATTCCTGGTACCAAAAAAAGAAAATTCAACTGTTATTTTATCAAATACTCAGTAAGCAACATATTAAAAAGGTTATTGGTTTATTCACTACTGACAGGCATATTTACACAATTAAATCTTGATATATTTAGTAACTGTTGACTCTCCTGGTATGTGTGTGTGTGCACATTTGTATGTTAAGGATACTCCATCACAGATTATTTTTTAACTCCATAAAGTTAACATTCTTGATGTATTACACATGTTGAAAGCAACATATTCTTAACTTGTGTTTGAATAGCTGTAGTTTAATCATGAGTATATAGTATTTTGTGTTTTTCTCTTTCTACATTATGCCATAATTTTGGCATACGTGCTCATGGTGGTTTGCATATGCGCATTTTGCCACAGTTACTTTATATTGCAGTGCCTTTATATTTCACTGTGGCCCTTGTACAAATCACTTCATGAAATCTCATTTTCAAGGGATTCATATCTGAAGTGCTTAAATCATATCTTTCATGGAATATTAAGTGTATAGTGACTTTTTTGGTATGTAGAGATCAATTAAGGAAAATGCTAAGGCCCTTATTTTCTCAGCCATTTGTCAGTGTACATCAAAGCATAAGGAAAGCATTGCAGGTAGGTGACGTGATGTGCTCTTAGTTAATTTGCTCTTCTGCTCTGGATCTTGTTCTGCTCCCCTTAGCCCGCTTGTTCCGTACCCTTCTAGTTTATTCTTCCATTGTGTTGTTATCTCCTCCAGACTTGAAGTGTAGCTTTAGTGTCTTGTTGTGTACCTCCGTCATTTAGCATGTATTTATTTTCTTTTGACCACGTATAATAACTTCTACATCTGCAATCGCTTACTCCTCAATATTATTTTTTATTAGTGGCTATGAAGTATAAACTTTCTCGTTGATGTTTGAGCATATTTAGAAATTACTCTGGCCTTTCCCTAATCTTCCTTCCTATGTTTTATTTAGACATGAAAATTTTTAGTTTTGTTGACTGATCAATAAGATCTTAGTTTGACTAGATTATATGCTTATGGATCCAGTTAGCTTTTAAGTTCCTTTAAGTTCCTTTATAAATTTCTCACCAAAACCCACTTTGGTTTTCATAGTCATTTCTCTGTTCAACTTTAGTGTATAAAAATAAATTTCAAGTTGTTGAGAACACAAAGTATCAAAATTTTTCTGATGGGGATTAAACATGAATAAAACACTTTTCACTAATAATGGTTCATAGAAACAGTTGATACGGTTGCAGTTTTTCTCCTTTTTGTTCGGTGCCTTAATTTTAACGGAAGCACTTAATTACAGTTGATTTACATTCTTGATGGTGGGATGGTATCTTCAGTGGAAGAATAGCTAAGTTGTTTAGATGTTTTTCCTTCAGAAAATATCTATTTCCTTTCATCTTTCAGCTTGAATGTAAGCTTTGTTCAAGTAGGAATCTTTTTCTGTCGTATATAGGCACCTTTGTACACCATGTAGGAGGTGCTTAACACTTATTAGCTGAATTAAAGATTGAGGGAGGAATGAACTTATGAAATGTATCCATACTAAACATGCCTGCTACCTCATTAAGGGGAAAAAGTGCAAATATTAAACTTTATTCCTAGGGAGAAAATGGTAGGAACGTTACATGTGTTTTTTTCTTTCCTTCCACTGTTTCATTCCAATATTATTTCAGTCACTTATTTATTGTTGAATAACTGTCCAGTCACAAGGTAATAGAAGAGTGTAGTTTTGAATCATTGGGGACTGTTTAGTTTCAATATACAGGGAAAGTCCAAAATTTTGATTATTTCATATTCAAAATGGCTGACAAAGTTCCAGCCATTCCTACAGTGCAGAGAAAAAGAGGCAAAGGGTATGGACATTGTCTTTCAAGGAGATTTATCTGGATTTTATTTTTTATTTTTTATTTTTTCTGGTACCAGGAATCGAACTCACGACCTCGCGCTTGCCAGGCAGGCGCTGTGCTGCTGAGCTAACTCCCCAGCCCCTATCTGGATGTTAACAACACTTTCACTACAGTTTCAATCACATGATCATGCCTAGTTGCATGTGTGGTCTATTCCTGTCAAACATGTAGTCTGCTAAAAATCAAGGATTTTTTATTTAAGAAAGGAAGGAAATATGTGGATACCATAGGTTCTGGAGGTAGAACTGGAGGAAGAGATAAATCTACCCTCTTCTGTAGGTGGAAAATGGAAGCCTATAGTTTCGTATTTTCTGAACTAGCAGCAAAGGCATTAGTAACTGTTATCTATATTTTTTGTAGTAACATTATAACCTTTTTTCTAATACCTTAATATAGTTTTCTTTTTCTTATTCTTTTGTTTTATTTTACTTTTCCATCCACTGAAAAAATTTAATGTCAGTTGCATTGTTTACCAGAGTTGTTGGAACCATTTTCCCTTAGGTAGAGAAGAACCTCAAAAGGTGCATTTCTTTGTATTAACAAAGAAAATGTTTGTTCAAGAAGTGTTTAAGGCAATACTGGCCATTTGTTTGGTCCTACTTCTAGGTAATATGTCATTGTAATATGCTTACAAGTCCTTGGTAAAGAAAAATGCTTCCATTTAGTGCACATTTTTCTATTAGGTTGAAATTGTTAGGTAGTTTGGTCTTTCATGAACTTTCTCTTTACAAAAGACAGTGTTACTTACTGGGTATGTTGATGGCTTTTACTTTCCTGTAGTCTTTATTTTTTTACCCTACAGACTTAGGTATTTCATTTGCTGAGTAATTTTTTAGTAAGGGGTTATATAATGGAGAGGAATTACTTCACTGCAGCTCATTAGTTTATGAATGTTACTACTGTTAAGATTCTAAGGATTTTCTAGTTTCTTGATAATAAACTGGTAATGTATTTTCCCCATCTACCATGTGGAATCAGCTAATAAGTGGTTTGTAAATTATGATGATCTTTTCTATTTAATTGACATTTAACAGCCAAAATGGGTATATAATTAGCTTAGTTACAAATAGTCCTTTTTAAAAAAAAACTTTTTATCATGCAAATTACTTTTGGGTGGCAGAGGGACAGGGTCTTGCTCTGTAGGCCAGGCTGGCCTGGAACTTACTGTGACCCTTCTGCCTCAGCTTCCTGAGTGCTGGGATTACAGGTGTGTGCCACCATACCAGCTTCCATGTAAAATTTTAAATATATGTAAGAGTAAATAATTTAATGGACTGCATGTATTTATTACCTGGTTTAACCTTTAGCAAGACATGGCCTATTTCACTGTATTTGTTATCCTTGTCCCACTATTGGATTTGTTAAAACAGATGAAAGTTATCACCGTTTCTGTAACTACCTGGCATGGTGGCATATGCTTCTTCTAATCCCAGCACTCTGGGAAGCTAAGGCAGGATGATCACAAGTTTGAGCCCGGTTTGGGCAACTTAATGACTTAGTAAAAACTGTTCTGGACATAAAATGAAAAGTCTGGGGATGTCACTCAATACAAAGAACCTGGGTTCAATCTCTAATACTGCCAAAACAATTAAAAAAAAAATTTTCATAAGTACTGAGATAATTCTCAAAAAGGTAAAAGCTTCCCCTTTTATTAACATAACCCCAAAGCCATTATCACCCATAAAAATTAATGATTCATTAATATCCAATGTCTACTCAGTAAGTGTTTATATGTCCTCCATTGGTTTTTGTTTCTTTGTTTGCTTTGGGGTTTTTTTTTTCCCCTCCATTGTTTTTTTTAAATTCTTTTTACATTTGGTTTTACGGATGAGAATTCAAACAAGATTCATGCGCAGTGTTTGGTTGATATGTCAAAATCATACAGATCTCTCATAATTTATAGGTCCTCTTTTTTCCTTTGTTTTTGGCCTCTAGGAGCCCAAAAATAAAGTCCTTTTCAAAAGTTTCTTTTGCTGTGTGTCCTGTTTACCTTTATTCTATTTTGCTTCAGTGTTCAGACTTTTCCTTTAAACTTAAGAAATTTCCCCTTATTAAAACGTCCATTAGTAAGTACTTTTAAAAGTTTAAAAATACATTTTAAAGAAATGAGTAAAGAGGAGCCTGAAATGAGTATGCTGATTTTAACAATGAATTTATCATGTTTTACTAAAGTTTACTTTTGATGTGGACATCATGTAATCTTATTCTGTGTGCTACCTGTATTTTTTAAAGAAGTCTGTGCTACACAGCTCAAATGATAATTCGTAACCAGAGGCATTTGCTAATATTGAAAATGAACAATAAAATTGACTTTCCTAAGAGCAATATTTTAATGTATGGTTGATTAGCATAGAACCAGAAGTACATGGTTTTTCACAAGGGTTTAACTACACGTTTATAGCTAAGTGGCTTTCAAATCATAATATCAGGTTTAAGGAAAAAGATCTCATATCACACTGCTTTAAGAGGACATGATGTTCTTCTGTCTTAGAAAAGAAAGTTGTTTTTCAGGTAGGATCACATTTTATTAAATACTAAAAGAAAAAGGTTTAAGTGAAAACTAAATTTAGTTAAAATTTAAACAAGATTAAAACTTTTGATAAGTATTAAAGTTACTATGCTATTTCTAAACCTCTTTTAATTGTTATAGTGTACAAAAGGGATTTATCTTTTCTACTTTCCCTTTAAGCTATATCCTTTGAATGTATATGAAGTAAGCTTATTGAAAAAAATAGTTTACTTGACTACTGTAACAAAATAATAACAGGTAGCTTAAATAGCAGAAATTTATTGCCTCACAGTTCTGGTGGTTAAAAATCTTAGGTTCAGTGTCAGCGGGGTTGATTCTTCCAGGGGCTATGGGAGAGGTATTGTTCTGTGCCCCTTTCTATACCTGGAGTTAGATCTGCTGTCTGATTTATCTTTACATGGTGATCTCCTGTGTGTGTGTCTGCCCAGATTTCCCTTTTTATAAGGGCATCCGTCATTTGGATTAGGCTCCACTTTATAACCCAGTCTTAGCTAATTATATCTGTATTAAACTTATTTCTAAATGAGATCACATTCGGGGCTACTGACAGTAATAATTCAACCCATCAGTGAAGCATTAAATTTACTTATATTCATTTAAAAAGAATATTCTATCTAAAACAGATTTGTGGTCATTTAAAATAAGATTTATATATAAAATAAAATATATACATTAGACAGTAAAGACATTAAAAACCATGCATACTGGGCTGGGGATTTAGCTCAGCGGCAGAAGCGCCTGCCTGGCAAGCGCAAGGTCGTGAGTTCGGTTCCCAGTACCGGAGAATAACCAAAAAAAAAAAAAAAAAAAAACCATGCATACCAAGGAAAATAAACCCGTTAAATGTGTAAACTAATATAATTACTAAAGTTGACTTTTAAATCTAGTTATAAAATCCATAGCATCAGTACAACTGTGCTGTTTTATCAGAATAGAAAATAGTTTTCTGAAACCAAATTTTAACAGCATGTTGCCATATTAGTTCTTTATTAGGGGACAGAAAACAAAATAATAGATATCTTCATGAATGGTTTCATAACAGTACAGATACTCATTTAATGACTTACCTGTTTAATGATTCTTTGGGTTTAGGGCACGCTGCTGGGACTTACGACCCATTGTTTTCGGGGAGGAGGAGAGCACAGTTCTGTACATTTTGTTTATAGAGCCTCAGTGTCTTTTTGGTACAGTGCACCTTGTTTATATAGTATGGTAATTTTTGCTGGTGGTACTGTATCCTCTAGGACTGTAATTTTATGTTCTAAGTTACAGCACTACATGTAAATGTTATGCAAAATAAAACCAAACTCATCAAGTTGGAATTTTCTCTGACAGTTTCACTGTTCTGAATGTTGTAATGAACGTCTATGTACAGTTCCTCATTTAGCGACCAATTTATTTAATGATGTAATCACAAGACCAAATTCAATCAGTCATTGAGGGATGTCTGCAGAGAAATTCTTCAAGTGAATCCTTCATACTTCAAAATATAATAACAGTTAAATAATTATTTTCAGTGTTTTATGACTTTTGGTTCAAGTACATAGTATTTTAGTGATACAACTATTCAAGAACAAATCTTAAAATGTCAGATATGAAAGAACTGTATCAGTAACATGCTCCACAGGTTTATAATGAGTGTGCTTTTTTGGTGGGTGAATAGTGTGTTTTGATATCAGTTTCCCACTCTAATTATTCCAATAATTATATTATTTGAAGAAATTTAAAAATTGCTTGTTATATTTGTGTGAATTATGTTTTTGAATTTTAGTTGGTAGCACTTGCAGTGGATGAAGGCTCTAGCATGTAGTTCAATGTTAAGAGCTATAGGTCACACTTGGAAACACCAGATTTTATGAGGTATTAATTATAATTAATGTAGCAATTTGTTTAATAGTACTGAGAGGAATATTGGTGTGGCTTTAATATGCCTAATTTGGACTGTGATACATGTTTCATATGTATTATCTAAAATGACAGTAATTATGACACTTTTATGCTCTTACCCTCTTTGGTGGCTTAATTGAAGTATAAAGAAGTAAAGGAAATTGATGGTTACAGTTGTGGTGAGATTTGAACCCAGGTATTCTGACTTCAGAAGCTTGATTTTAAAGACTTAATTCATGATGTGTGATTGCTTTCAGAATATTTTATTAACTTTTCTTCAAATTTGTTGATTTTTTTCCTTACCTGTGTCCAGTAAATCAATTTCAAGAATTCTTCTTTGCTTATACTTTGTTTTTTATTTCTAGCATTTGCATTGATGGTTTGTGTTTCTCATTCCTCTTGTGAAACTATTAGTGCATGCCTTTTGTCTACTTTTTTCATTGATCCTTTAGCATATTAATTATAGTTGCAGTAGTTTCATTAGGGAAGCTGATATGTTGGTCTGCTTCTGTTGTTTTCTTCAAAATTGGTAAGTTCTGTTTCTTGTTTTTTTTTCTGTTTTTTTGAGACAGTGTTTCACTATCCAGTTCAGGCTGGCCTTGAACTCACTTTATAGCCCAGGCTGGCCTGTAACTCTGTGATCCTGCTGCCTCAGCCTCCTGAGTCCTGGAATTATAGGGTGCACCACCACCCTTGGCTCTTTTTATGTGTCTTGAAATTTCTGATCCATGCTGGACATTGTGAGTAAAGAGCGATAGACACTGAGATAATAGTGTTTGTATCTGAAAATAAGAGTGTCTCATCTGTGAGGTATTAGCTGGTCAGACCTTGCGTATTCAGTAGTCTTCATATACATGTACTACAGAAGCTCTCTTCATGCTCTTATTACCTCACCTTCCCTGAACTATTTGCTGCTGTTACTTCTTATTCAGTGCTAGGTTTATGGTGCGAGCAGAGGGGTATTTGTTTGATTGACCTAGCCTCAGTTTTTGGTAGATCCTGTAAGTCTCGACCTTAGGAGTATACTTTCATCAATATTTTTACCCCACCTCCCCTGGTAGCCAAATCTTGTATGTATGGGTGTGGTCTTAGGTGGGAATGTTTCCTGCTTCCCCGTTTGTGATGTAACATCTGCTTCGTATTAGAAGGCTTCCTGTCCCTTCTTTAGTAGGATTGTTTCAGTGGTTGTTTTGGTGTACATAATGTAAATCTTTATATTATGACAGTTAGGGCAAGGATGGTGATACACACCCGTAATCCCAGCTCTCTGGGAGGCTAAGGCAAGACGGTCAAAGTTTGAGCTCAACCTGGGCGTCTTAGTGATCCACTGCACTGTACTGTTGTTCCATAAAAGCAACTGTTAAATAATGTATAACCTAATAAGTAGAATTGTATTTCAGTAAAACTTACAAAACCAGATAGTTGCTGAGATATTTGCTGTAGGCTATAGCTTGCAAATACTGTAGTAGACAGTTAATTATTGGTAAAATAAATAAAACCTTACTAACATATAATTCACATACCGTACAGTTTACCCATTTAAAGTATATAATTGTGTGGCTTTTAGTACAGATAGTAAAGTGTAAAACTATCATAACAATCACACTAAACATTTTATTACCCCAAGAAGAAATCCTCATTGGGTCCTTTATCCCATTAGCTAGTCATTTTTAGGCAGCTAGTCTACTTTCTGTTTCTATGGATTTGCCTACTTTGGATAGTTCATTTAAATGAAATTATAATAGTATATGATCTTTTCAGACTGATTTCTCTCAATTAGCATGTTTTCAGGGTTCATCTGTGTTGTATTTACACTAATATTTACTTTTTTGTCATGTAACATGTTAGCAGTGTCACATCTTTGTCAAAAGTTGCTGTTGATCTATCTTATTGATTATAGTCATTCTAGTGGGTGTGAAATTACTTTGCATTGTGCTTTTGATTTTCGTTACCTTGTAGTTGATATTGAGTGTCTTCATGTGCTTATTGGCTATTTATATTTTTTTGAGAAAATATCTGTTCAGATATTTTTGTCTATCTTCGGTACTGGGTTGTGTAACTTTTGTTGAATTTTAAAAACTCATATATTCTGATTACAAGCCCCTTGTCAGATGTAAGACTGGCAAACATTTTTTTCCATTCTGTGTATTGTCTTCTTCTGTTGCTTGTCCTTTTGATTGCATATGTAAAACATCATTGCCTAGTCCAAAACTCCTATGTTCTAAGGTTTTATAGTTTTAGCTCTTAGATTCGTTTTGAGCTCATTTTTGTATAGGATGTGAAGGATCCAGAACATTTTTACATGTAAATAGTCAGCAGTATTAGCACAATTTTTAAGAGTTTTTTTATTTTATTTTAACGATAAAAGAATAAAAACATGTTAACAAACACATACATTTAGAAAATAACGCAAAAACAATACAAGCAATACGGAATTTCAGACAAGGTGAGGAAATTGGCTATGGTTGTTGTATTACATCTTGATATCTTCAAATTGGTTACTCAGGTAAACAAATACAGACATGTAGGATTGATCAAACAATTAAACATTAACTGTTTCTTTCAATAAAGCAAGAGAAGTCAGTAGTACAACTATGTTAGCTATCCTGTGTATACATCTATGCATAATCTTCCCTTTCTTTCTTCTTTTCCCTTATTCCAGTTGTTCTTTCCTTTTCAGCAGTTTCCTTTATTTTCACACTATTGTATCTCCTATATTTTATTCACTCTTTCAGGGTCTTACACTAGTGAGACAATGTGGTGTTTACACATGTGGGTCTGATTTATTTCACTTATGAGTATGGCCTGTAGTTGTGTTCATTTACCTATAAAAGCCTCAAGTTTGTCTTTCTTTATAGCTGAGTAATACTTCATTTTATAAAAATGCCACAACTTTTTAATCCATTCCTCAGTTGATGGGCATTTGGGTTGCTTCCATGATTTAGCTATAGCAAATGAGCTGCTATAAAAACATGGGTGCACATATATTGCTGTGTTGTGATGTTTTTAGTTCTTCTGGGAAGATACCATTGAAATTATCCCATGCATATTATCTGACCATAGTGCAGTTAAATTGAAAATTAGTGACAGAAGGAACCACAAAAACTCCGTAAACACTGGGAAATTAGCAACCTCCTGAACAACCAATGGGTCACAGAAGAAATTAAAGAGGAAGTTAAACAATACTGACAAACAAACAAAAACATAAATACACTTACCGGAATCTATGGGATGCAATGAAAGCAGTCCTCAGAGGTAAATTCATAGCAGTGAATTCACACATAAGGAAAACAGAAAGAGAACAAATAAGTAGCCTAATGCTACACCTCAAACTCTAGAAAAAGAAGAATTAAGTCTGAAGCCCAAAGAAGGGAGGAAATTATAAAGATCAGGGCAGAAATTAATGCAATTGAGATGAAGAAAACACTACAAAAAATTAATGAATCAAAGATTTTGTTCATGGTAAAACACTCATTCATGGTAAAACCATTTGTTCTCCTAGCCAACCTTATCAAAAAAAGACAAAACTCAAATTCATGCAATAAGGAATGAAAAGAGTGAAATCACTACAGATCCTATAGAAATTCAAAAGATCATCAGTACCTACTTTGAAAATCTTTACTCCTATGGGATAGAAAACTCAGAAGAAATGGACAGATTCCTAGATATATATGAATTAACCAAAGTTGAATAAAGAAGATATAAACATCCTGAACAACCCAATATCAATTAATGAGATTGAAAATGTGATTAAAAACTTACCAACAAAGAAAAGCCCAGGCCCTGATGGGTTCACAGCAGAATTCTCCAAGAAATTCAGACAAGATTGAATGCCAATACTCCTCAAACTCTTCAATGAAATTGTAAAGGAAGCAATTTCCCCTAAGTCATTTCTGGAGGCAAGTATTATACTGATAGCAAAACCAGAGAAAGACCCAACCAAGAAAGAGAACTACAGACCAATCTCCCTAATAAACATAGATGCAAAGATAATCAATAAAATACTAGCAAATAGAATACAGCAAATCATCAAGAAAATCATACACCGTGACCAAGTGGCATTCCTCCCAGGAATGCAGGGATGGTACAATATATGCAAATCAATAAATGTAATATATCATATCAATAGAGCCAAAGACAAAAATCACATAATCATCTCAATAGATGCAGAAAAAGCTTTTGGCAAAGTTGAACACTCGTTCATGGTAAAACCTCACAGAAAATAAGAATAGATGGTCTTTTATCTCAATCTGATCAAAGCTATCTATGACAGGCCAACAGCTAACATCATACTAAATGGACAAAAACTGAAAGCTTTCCCTTTAAAGTCAGAAACAAGACAAAGATACCCACTGTCACCACTCCTATTCAACATAGTTCTGGAAGCATTAGCTAGAGCAATTAGACAAGAGAGAGAAATAAAAGGAATAAGGATAGGAAAGGAAGAAGTGAAATTATCATTATTCACAGAAGAGTATTCGTTAAAAGCATTGTTCTTTCCACCATTAAATTGTTTCAGCATTCTTGTCAAAAATCATTCTGTCATTTGTGTGAGGTTTTATTTTTGAACCCTAAATTTTACTCCATTGACCTATATGTTACCATTATGCTGGTATCACACTTCTAATGAATGTAGCTCTCCAGGTTTTGAAATTAGGAAGTATGAGTCCTCCCACTTTGCTCTCCTTTTTCAGTATTGTATTGGCTCTTTTAATCAACAGATTTCCCATATGAATTTTAAGATAAGCTGTTTAATTTCACTGAAGAAGTTAGCTTGGATTTTGATAGACAATGAATTGAATCTGTAGACTGTTTAGGGAAAGCTTAAAAATACTGTTTTGTCTCTGTAGGTATATAGCTCAGTGGCCCTGGTTTCAACCCTTAAAAAAGAAAATTTTCTGATCCATAAACATGGATGTCTGTCCACTTGTTTAGGTTATCTTTAATTTGTTCAACAGTTGTAGCTTTCAGAATACACATTTTGTGCTTTTTAAAGTTAAATTTATTGTTAGGAATTTAAATTTTCCATTTGATACTATAAATAGAATTTTATAAATTTCATTTTTTGTTTTGTTACTGTATGGGGATATAGTTCATTTTGATATATCAGTGTGTAAATTTGCTGAATTCATTTATTTCAATTTTTTTTAGTATTGGTATATCCTTTAAATTTTCTGTGTACTGTACAAGATCATGCCATCTGATAATTTTTCTTTTTTTCCAGTGTGTGTTCTTTTTATTGTAATTGACCTGGTTTGTCTTCACTGAAATGGTAAATGGTGATGACAAGAGAAGTTCTTGTTTTTTCTTGGTCTTCAGGGAAAGCAGACTTCTTAGTGGTGGTGATGTTTGCTGTGGGATTTTTACAGATGCCTCATATCGAGTTGAAGAAGTTCTTTTTATTTCAGTTTTATTGAGTGTTTTTGTCATGAAGAGGTGCTTGATTTTTATGAAATGCTTTGCAGTAGCTGTTGAAATGGTGATGCAATTTTTGTCCTTCATTCTGCTGATATGACACGTTACATTGATTTTTA
>NW_004955435.1:5544290-5621713 GCF_000276665.1 Chinchilla lanigera
TTTCATATACTGCCTGGTTTGATTGTTGAGGATTTTTCATACATATTTCTAAGCGATTGGTCTGTTTTTTTCTTGTGAAGTTTTGTCTGGCTTTGGTATTAGGGCTGTACTGGTGTTATCTTGGGAAGTATTCTCTCATTTTCTGTTTTTTTGGAAGTGTTTGTAAAAGATCGACATTAATTGTTCTTTTAAATGTTTAAGAGACTAAGAGTAAAACCAACATTGAATTTATTTTCTTGCTGGAAGTCTTAATACTACTAATTCAGTCTTTTATCTTGTCATAGGTCTTCCTCTGATTACTTTTTAGTCAGTTTTGTGAAATTGTTTCTAGGTATTTGTTTTGTCTATGCTATCTAATTTATTGGTCTGTAGTTAATAATAATGTGTTTTTTCTTGGTTAATCTAACTAAAGTTTAGTTAATTTTGTTGGTATTTTCAACGAAACAACTTTTACTTTTGTTGATTTTTTTTTTTTTGCCTATTCTATTCTAAATTATCCTTACAAGATAGTAGAGCACTTTAATACTTACTGATATGTTTAGTGAGTATAGGTGGGTGCACCACTCACACTCTCTATCCCAGCATTAGACCATGACTCAGTCACAAACTCTACATTCAGCTTCCCCCGAAAAGCCCACCACCCCATGACTGCATGAGGCTTTAGGGGGACATCCAGACATAAACCATAACATTGCATGTTGTGTTTAAAGAAATAATTGACTGAAGTTAAAGAGTGAATATGTCCAAAATGGGCACTGCTATTCTCCTATTTGGTCAGTAGTTGAGCCGGGTCTAAGTTGGGTTTTGAATTTTGTTGTTGCTAGTTAATTTCAACAAACCACAGACTTCCCATTTTTCAGTGGTTCATATAACTTTTGCTTAGTGTGAGATTTGGAATTCTTGTTCCACTCTCAGTTTTGAGAAAGTCCTGCACATCTGAACCACACAGAATGTCTCTTTGTTTTTCCAGGTAGATTGCTATTGCCTTGTACTTTATTCAAGGCCTGGAGATACTAGGTTTTCCTGCGGCAGCCTTAAACTTAGGCCTTGTACCCCTGAATGTCAGGGTGGGTTTTTTTTTTTCCAGTACAGAAGTTTATGTAGATCATGGTTCTAGAGGCTGGGAAGTCCAGTATCAAGGTGCTGATATGATAAATGGCATCATGCAGTGAGATGGAGTGGGTATCCCAGAATGGCTGTTAGGGATCCTGTGTCTACCGCTCCCCCGACCAGTTCCCCCTCCGTAGGCTGGTGTCAAGAGGGAGGGGCAGGACAGCTAATAACAGCAGACTTCTGCTTTGCGTTGGTGTAAGATCTTGCACCAAGCAGTGTTCAGCCCCCTGCCCCCACCCAGCAGATAGTGTTTCTTCTACTTCTCTTGTGGTAGCAGTTTATCTCCACTGGTGACCAGGGGGTGGGCAGGTTCCTACCCCTTGTCCGGCAGCAGATGGCTTTTATGTCTATCCCTCTCCACAACAGCTGGGCTTTTTCCTGTGCAGGGAGTAGGAAGGTTTTCTTTCTGGATGTCCTTGATACCTCTGTACATACTGTATTTAAATGGTGTCCTTTTAGAAGGTAATTTCTGATGAACAGTCTGAGCCTTAGGTTTTTAGAGAAAGATGCCCACAGTTTGGTTTTTATTATAATACGTTGATGTGCTTGTTCTTTTCCAGCTTGGGCTTGATCTCCGACTCGTTTCACATGTTTTTCGATAGCACTGCCATTTTGGCTGGGTTGGCAGCCTCTGTTATTTCAAAGTGGAGAGATAATGATGCTTTCTCCTATGGGTAAGACTTCTTAAAATTCATTTTCTTAAAGCATGGGATGTACAGAAAAATACGCAAATCTTAAGGTCAGTGAGTTTTTACAAATTGAACACATTTGTGTAACTTAAAGCCATGAAACCCTTCCTCATACCTCTTCTAGTTCTTTCCAACTCATCTGAGAATAACCATGGGTTTGTTTTGCCTGTTTTAAAACCCTATATAATTAGAATCGACAGTATGTAATTTTATTCACATCTAAATTCTTTGTAGTAAATGAGCACTAAACATTCACTAAAACATTCACTAAACACATTTAGGTGAGATCATTTCGATATGGGAAGATTTCTTACAACATATTTTTTAAGAAAAAAGTGTCAGTGACTAGAAGTGGTGATGTTTCTTTTTTTTCTGATTGAAGGTGTAATTTGCTGTTTATTTATAATCATTTCATAATACAGTTTTATATTAACTTTCTTCAGCTCTGCATTAATATGCATTACTTCTTATATACTCTCACTGATTTGGACAGTTAACTGAATAATTAAATATGCTAAGGGCCTATGTTGGATCACGTTAGAGACAGAGCCGACGTTCTGCTGCTGGCTCTGAGTGGGAAAGCACTGGATTTTCCAGTAGTTGATGTATGCTTTCTGACTGTTCCCTTTCGTTGAGTTCATAGAATATTGTGTAGCATATATGCAAGCAGAACTCAGCACTGATATCTTTTTTCTCTGTCTGTCCCTTTCTCTGTCCTGCTTATTGTTGATTCTTTCTATTTTAAAATTTCTTCTGCTGTGCTCTTCATATGTATGTGCGTGCATGCATGTGTGTGTATTTTCTTTGGGGGAAGATTAAGGAATAAAAGCTGATGGATTATTTGAAACTACGGTGATCGTAGTAGCACACTGGCTCTACCGTAGAAGAAACAGGAGGCCTGAGAGCAAGCAAGACTTTTCAGTATTTGTTTATATAAAATCATCTTTGCATCTTGTCATATTCTTATTTTTGAAAGAGCAAAGCTAGGATAAAAATAGTATGTATTCAGTAGCTAGATGCTTACATACATGTTTATATAATGTGTACGTATAATCGTGCTCTTTTCTTCCCTTTGCCCTAGTTGAAGAGTTCAGACACCAGTCATGCTTAATTAGATAGTAGCACTTTGCTGAATTGCATGCTCTAATTTCAAGACTTGCTCTGTTTAAGTAAGCATAATCATTTGTAAAGGCAAGTGTACCTATTTTTTAGAAGTTTTTCCTGTTAAACCTACAATCAAGTACAGTGGGACATCGGTACTTGACGTTAATTAGTTACAGGAAGTGTGATGAGGACCAAAAGTAGATTATTTTGGCTGGAAAGGGTAGTGAGTCATGAGGAGATCGACCCAGACGAGGTCTTGCTTGAGTGTCAGGCACCAAACAACATCTCATAGTAGGACAGAATACATCAAAACACGTTGAGTGCCAAGTTTGACCAATTCCAAAGCATTCCAGTACCAAGGAATGACGGCAGCCAGGTATACCACAGCTAATTGAATTAGAGTCCGACAGTGCTCCAGAATTTATAGAGCACCCTCACTATGCCAGAAATTAGAAACAAAAAGATGCCGTTCTTGCCTTTGGCCATCAGTCTAGTAGAACTATAGGACAAAAGGTTTTCAACCAAAAAATAACTAAAAGGGTTACTGATACTAAAAGGGTAGTTTTTAAAATCCCTTTGTATTTTTGGACAATAACCGTGGTGACTTACTCGATAAATTGCTAACTGTAGGTTTTGGTAAGTTGGCTGCAAATTATTTTTAATTTAATGTCTTTTCTCCAGAAAAAATAATACATTGTTTGACAAATAATATGTTAGTATAGTTTACTTATTACGCATTATTTCTGAATGTAGAAATACACACTGTGTTAAAATGTGCTTGATAGGACAAACTCCAACATAGCGGGATAGAAGACCTTTCAAGAACTTCTTTTCTTTAAAATATACTTATAGTAAAATTTGTATTATTTAGAAACTGACACAGATGGTAGGAAAAGCAGTTTGATGCTGTCATGATGTTTGAAGAGAGAGTGATTAAGTCATATTAGCACATTTTGAATAAAGTTTGAACTTAGGAAAATGCTGAGTTAAAGTTGTTTCTGTGAATTTAACTAAGCCAGGTATACTGGAAAAATAAAATCTTTCCCCCAATGCTTCACACAGGTAGGAAGCAGAAAGCTTCAGGAGTCCATGGAGAAAAAGACAGGTATTTTTAAAAAAAGTTTAATTAGAATTATGTGAATCTAGAATTTATTCCAAAAATAGGTAATTTGAAAGTGTATGCTGATTTATTAATCTTAGAAAAAGAACAGTACAAATATAAATCTCAAGTTATCCCTGGGATAATTCAGGAATAGTTTCATTTTACTTGATAGCAGACCTCCTCTTCCCGAAGACCTAAAAACTGGAAGGCACAAAGCAAAACATACAAGGGTTTCTTAGAAAAGGAAGAACAAGTATGTTCTTAACACCCCAGTTTCCAGACTCTTCTGCTGCTCTTTATCTGTGGGTCCTTGCTTTGCCTCCTTTGTCTGATCCTGCCCTTTCTCCAGTGGCAACTTGAGATTTAATTTTCTGTGAAAGGTCTTTATAAACCTGCTTATGCTAAGGTGCTTGTTTAACTGGCTTGTAAAAATCTATGTTTTGTGGCATTCGTTTAAATGTAATTCTTAATAAATTAATTTCCTCAATCATTTCTGCAACATATTTAAAAAAATGCACTATACTATAAATACCTGGACTCTGCTGGTATGTGTGAACATATAATATGGTTTAGAATCTCTGAGGTAAACTTGATTTTTAAAGAAATGACACAGTTGCTTGCTGTGCTTCTCTTTAGGTATGTGAGAGCGGAAATTCTGGCTGGCTTTGTCAATGGACTCTTTTTGATCTTCACTGCTTTTTTTATTTTCTCAGAAGGAGTTGAGGTATGGTAGATAATGATTAGTCAGTAAATTATATTTCTGTAATGTCTGTTAGTTAAAGACAGGTAATAAACATGTTTTCAACTGTCACAGTTTACTGAAGTCAGCCTTGGAATAGACAGTGTTGTATGTGACTGAAGCTTACAAAATAGTTGAAAAAAATTAAACGTTAAACTTGAAATTGAAAAAATGAAATGATAGTGCTTTATCAGCCCCGAGGAAAGTGTTGACTCAAATGTGAAGGTGCAAGCTGGGGAGCGAGGTCCCTGGGAAGTGTGATGAGCGTTTCACTAGTTAAGTCCTTACGGTAACTAAAGAATAAAGAAAAGGGAAAGACAGGTGGGTCTATGAAGGGCAGTATTTTAAGATACCAAATAGGAACAAGTTTGGGACCAAAGATTCACACAGTTTACTTATAAATAAACATTTACTTATAAATAGTAATTGTTACTTTTTCTGCAGTGTGTAATCACCCGTTTATTTTTTAAAACTATTTTGGCAGATATTTTTAAGTGCTTTTAATTCTGAAAATTACTCTAGATTTTTAATATTGCTTGTTTGCACCAGTCGGTAAGAAATTATATTGATGCTGTTTGTCTTGTGTATTTTGTAGAGAGCACTAGCCCCTCCAGATGTACATCATGAGAGACTGCTGCTTGTTTCAATTCTTGGATTTGTGGTAAATCTAGTAGGAATATTTGTTTTCAAGCATGGAGGTCATGGACATTCTCATGGCTCTGGTATGATGGTTAGAACCTTTTGTTTCTTCACTTTCTACCTAGTTTGTGTTATAATTATTTATTTTAGAATATTGATAATTTGTAAAGTTAAACTGTGTATGAATTTTAATAACAAAAGTAATATGGCAGAAGACTTACTAATGTCTTCCTGAACTGTCGCTCCTACTGCTCTGTGCCCCTCCTCTCCGTTCCAGTGCCTTCTCAGAGTTGAGCATGTTGCCAGTTTGGTATGAGTCCCTCCAGACCTCTGTAGCTCATTTGTCATTTGATACTATTCATATAAAACAAGCAAATACCCGGTACCGGAGAAAAACCAAAAAAAAAAAAACAAAAAAAAAACAAAAAAAAAAACAAGCAAATATCAGAAAACCACAAAAATTTTATATATGTATATGTGAGAAGTTTACTGTATGATGTTTTTAAGATCTTTCCGTTCAGTGTGTACCAGTGTATCTTGTCTTGTTAACAGCTACTCCATGCTGTAAGTCACCATCATTTCATCAGTATTCTGTGAATAGACCTCAACTCATTTACATTTTTACACTAATCCATACAAGTCCGACTCTTGGAACACAGGCCAAGTGTTTCTCCAGAGCTATGTTGGCCTCTGTTGTCACTGTTAATCACATTAAGATAAAAGTTTAAATTCAACATTTTTGTTAATTAAAGTTAGAAATTCAATTTATCAGTTGCATTAGTGACGTTTCAAGTGCCCAGTAGTTGGCCACACGAGGTTACCATATCAGACAGGGCAGATACAGAACTTTTGCATCACTGTGGAAACTTCTTTAAATTCAGTGTGTTACAGTAAAATAGACTGCTGGAACATAGAATATATACATGTTCAGTTTCAATAGTTGATGCAAATTGCCTTCCAAAATAATTGTCATTTACACTTATTCCCAGGATAAATGGAAGTAATAATTTCTCCCCACCCATGTCAACACTTACTATTATGCTAACAGTTTGATAAAAAGTTAATTTATTTCATATTTCTCTGATAAGTAGTGAAGTTGAGTATCTTCATGGTATTTTTCTAGACTCTTCAGGCTTTTCCTTTTCTAGAATTAACTGTTCATAGTTTTTGCCTATTTTTTTTTCAAGCCGCTTACATGTAGTGTATTTTTAGTGCTGTAAATCTTTAAATGTATTGTAGATATCTTTTTCCAGTCTGTGGTTTGTCTTTAAACTTTTATATAGTGTTTTTAAATTTAGATATAGTCTAGTATTTGTCTTGTATTTTTACTTATATCCTTTTTGCTTTGTTTAAGGAGTTTCCTACTCCAGGGACATGATCATAGTCTCCTATACCAAATCTTAATGCCTTTTGTTAGTTTAATTTTTTTTCCTAATCGTTTGTTTCTCCAAGTTGTAATTTATATTTCACAAGGGAGAGTTGGAGCTTAAGCTTTATTTTTCCTCATTGGTATGAATAAGCAGTTTTACCATCAGCATTTGTTTGTTGGCCATTATTTTCCTAAGCAAACCTTAAAGGTTACCCTGGGGATAACAAGCGCCATCTTGACTTAAAACAGTCTAGTTCCAATGAATTGTAAATCAGTTCGGTAATACAGAAACCCCTTTGCCTCAGCGTGCTTATGTTCTCTTCCCCGTCCTTTGTATTAGTATCAAAATACATATTTCCATGAGCCTATCAACAGTTCATAATTGTTAGTTCATACAGCTGTATTTTAAAACAGAAGATTACAAATAAAAATATGTAGCCCTCCTTCATAACATCTTTCTAGTTAATCTTTGTAGTTATAGATCTATGCTTCATTTTTCTTTGTGTGGCTTGAACTAGTTAGTGTCCTTTTACTTCACCCTTGAAAACTGTAATATATTTTTGGCAAGGGAGTACACATTTGTTCATCTCAAAATATCTTTAATTTCTCTTAAATGCGAGATAAATAAAATGTAGAATTCTTGTCTGAGCTTTCCTCTCCCCATCATGTGATATTCTTCACTGTCTGTGGGCCTCAGTAGTTTCTTTTGAGAAGGTTCATCTTGAAGTACCCACGTGTATAAACTACTTTTCTCTTACTGCATAACTTCCAAGATTTTCTCTTTGTGTTTGATTTTTATCAGTGTGACTATAAGGTCTCTAAGTACTGCTTTATTGGGTTTAATAAATTTTTTAAATCATTTTCATCAAATTGGAGTAGTTTCCATGTGATTTAAAGTGTGCCTGCTAAGGCCAGAGTCCATCTACCCTCAGAAATACTTTCAGTAAGCAGCCTTTTTAAAATATACTGTATGGCATACTTTTCTATCTCTTTGATGAAAACTGGACATTTTGGATAATATGTTGTAGCAATTCTGGTATCAAATTATGTCAGTCCTCTAAAGTTTGTTGTTTCTAATGCTTTTGTTGCTGTTGTGTTTTTCTTTCTGCAAGTCTTTTGTGAACTGATTCAGTGGAGTATGTGTTTCCAGAAATTTGTTGCTATTGTGTTCTCTGCTGGTTGTTTTAAGATCTGGTTTGTATTTTTAACCTGGCTTCCTAAGGGTCACACCTGAACCCATATAATTGAATGGAAAGGTAGTGATTAGTCAGAAGAGTTCTTTGAATGCCTTTCCTAAAATCTGCCACTTTTGTCAAAGGGATCTTTATGAGAAAGTGGACTTTTAAACTTAAGGCAATTTACAAGGCAGCTTTAGGTTTTACTTCCTGCTTATGTAGGGTCTTAGGGTCAGTTAGAGGTAAACAGTGATTTCTCCTTATGCAGATCTTTCTTGGGTCTGTGTGCCACCTTTTGGGTTCTAAGGAGTATGTTAGCGCTTTCCAGAGTTCCTTGTAACTGTCTGATTCTCTGAGAGTCCTTGTAATTCTCAGCCTCTAATCTACCCCAACTTAACCCGCAGCCCTCAGCAGCTGAGGTATGGCTAGGAGGCGGCTACTCTTGGTTATGCCCTATCCCCAGCCCTTGTCCCCATCTCAAGCTGAGCTGAGTTCTGAATCTGATGTTCTCGGGACTGGTAGAAATTTGTTGATGCAAAGCAAGTTTAGACAAAATATTGACTGTCCAGAAAATGGCGTTTTTAAGAAGCGCCGTCAATGATCTGACGTTTGTGTTACCTACAATCAATCCTTCTAGCTTTTGGCTGCTTTGCTTGTGGTCCAGAGAGGAAGATGGAATGGGAGTAACTCCAAGTTAGAGTGTCGGAGGCCCTTGTCTTAACAAGTTTTAGTAGTTTCTCTTGGGTAGATTTTCAGTAGTTTTGATTAGTGCCAGGGTTCTGAAACGGATTGTACTAGAGTTGTTTTCCTGCGTTTTCGTTGTTTTAGAGGAGAGGTAGTTCACAGGGGTCTCCTCTTCACCCTTTTGGAAGGTGATCGCCCACAGCTATGATCTTCCCATGTGAGGCAAGGCTGGATTTGACTTTCTGGTATTTAAAATTTTTGCAAGTGTAACTGATATTTTTAAATTGTTTATCGTTCAGGATCTGTTTTTCTCCCCTGTGCTTTTGAGTAGCTAGCGTAAGAAGTTTCTTGATGGATTTTTACAGAATGTGAAGAGGATTCTTTATTCTTTTCTGTTTGTCCTGTTCTGCCTGCTTTCATTTGCTTCACTGGGCTTTTGCTTTTGTGATTCTGTCATACGTACTAAACGTGTGCTCGTTTTTATTCACTGTTTTCTTGGTCATGCAGATGATGAGTTTCACTGTGGCAGATTGTACATACGCATAACACAGTTCTTACCCCGGTGAGAAAAAAGGTCACAAAAACGTGATTCATGAAATTGCCAAGCCTACCATAGAGCTGATACCATAGAGAACTGCAGAAGCTTACTGTTGAGAGGGAGCAGCAGGAACAAGAAATGTTACTAAAAAGACACAGTGCCGTTAATCCCCACCTCCATACTCTCTTTCACTTTAAGTATATTTATCCCGTCATCCTCACCACTTTCTGAGGCAGCTCTGGAAGTCCTCTTTCGTGGGTGTCTATGGGGTGTGATAAAAAATGCGGTAAATGCTGCTGCTGAGTGCCATCCAGTGGAGATGTTACCGGATTTGGGGGTATTGGAGTGTCCTTCTGGAGGTGGTTTCTAGGTTCTTGCTGGCCTAAGCAAAGAGGTGGCCAAGATAAGTGTAAATGGTAGCAAGGGTTTATTGAAGGTGGGAAAGGAAACAGGCTCTGCAGAGCGAGTGTGGGCCAAGTCAAACTAGGAAAGCAGCCCCCCTATAGCTCGAGGGTGGGCCCTCCGTGCAACAGGGAACGCAGTGGCAAAAACCCACGGGGGGCTGTCCTGTGTCAGCCGGTCCTCAGGCCCAAATCGGGTCTAGGCCTAGGTCCTGTGAGACACCTGCTTTGTTCTCATGAGAAATCCACGTTCAGAGCTTTTGGAATTGCTCTGTACGAGCTCTTTCCTCTTTTCTCTTTTGACTCTCCTCCCGATCCTGATTGTTGAACACAGAAAAGGCCACATCCAGCAATTGGGTCTTAGGTGTCGGGGGACCCACCTGAAGTTTCTTTGTTAAACAGATGGCAGAGACCCATAGCCCCCTGAGAGACAGGTGGGCTACCTGAGGACAGGACCGTCAGAGGTACCGCTTTCTTCTCTGGGGTCCAGTCTGTGTACCATATTTTGGGCTTTTCCTGAGATAAAGGGTCACAGAAGCCTGAACGTAAGGGATTTTATTCCACCTTTTACGTTTTAAGCAGGAACAGTTTACCTGAAATGTACTCATAATTTAAACTGCCTTCTTGAACCCGTCTCTCGCCATTTCCTAGTTCATGTTGAACCCAAACCGCATTGCAGCAGTCCATACACGGTTCCTTTGTACAAACTGATAGGGCCAAATCTTTCCCATTAATCCAGGAAATGCCCTAGGAGAATCTGCGTATGTGGTTCATCCAGTTTCCCAGGGCTCATCTTGGGGCCCTGAGAGAGAGACAGCCAGGTCTTGGGTCCTTCAGATGGCGTGCCCTGCAGAAGGAGGAGGTTGATGAGCCCACAGCACGTCCCTTGTGAGACTCACGCATTTGCTAGGCAGACCTTTCTGTCTAGAGCTAGGGTGCTGCCAGCATCTTTCATGGAAGCATAGAAGAGAGCCCCTCTCTGTCCTGGGCCACTAACTCCTTAGGCAGAGGGCTGGAGCCCTTTGATGGCTCTGCCTGGTCCTGCAAACTCCCGTGAGATCAGAGTGGAGTCTCTCCCCACTGAGAGCCCCCTAGCCACGCTGAGCCGCTTGATGGCTCCACTTAAGCAGGGTGGAGCTCTTTGGGAAACAGTAACCCCCACATTTACCCCAGAGGAAAAACTGGTGCTTTTAACTTTTTTCAAAATAAAAACCTTTAAAATACTTAGGGATGAGAATGGTTTTTCTTTGACTCACAGTCCCTTGAGTTAAACTTGGTTGGATGTTCTTTTGTTCTGTTCCCGGTGTCAGGCATGTCTCTGAATTACTTGTGTTTTATTAGAAGAAACAAGGACGGGAAGCAGACTGGGTGGAACCCGTATTGTACATGTGATGAGACAAGGTGGCCACTCTGAGGAAAAAGCGGCCATCTAGGCAAAATGTATGGAGACTTGAGCACAAAAGGACTAATTGTAGTGGGCAGCTTGAGTCCAGAAGGCATGCTAGATTCTAGGTCACGTGCACAGTACCTGAGCAGTGTGTCCTGCAGCTGGGTTAGTGACTGGTTCTCTGGCTGTGCTTCATTGGCTTGTGTCCGAGATGAGTGACCAAAATGGGAAAGAGAAGAAAAGGGAGATAAATTTCAAGTGGGCATGTAGGACTTTACTGGTGAGTGAAAAGGAAAAGAAAAAACAGAGCCGTGCACTCTCCCCCACCCCATGAGCTGGAAGCGGCACACAGTTCCCGATGCCAGGCCAGTCCGGGTTCCCCAGCCTAGGCTAGAGAGACAGAAGACCAAAGAATGTGCTCAGCGGGCTTTTTTTTCTGCTCCCCTGGCCGGCTGAGCCTAAAGTATTGGTTAGCTTTGGGCGCTGCAGTCTTCTGGAGGTGATTTCTAGGTTCTTCCTGTCCTGAGCAAAGAATTAAGATGAGCGCAAATGATCACAAAGTTTTATTAAAGGTACGAAAAGAAACAGGTTCTGCTGATTGAGTTTCAGCCAAGGAAAGGTGGAAAAAGAAGCGGGCCCTGCAGTATGAGGATGGGCCCCTGTGGCTTGTCGTGTGTCATTAATCCATTCGTGTCCAGTGTGTGTGGTATTCTGCAAGGTTTTGTTTTTGTCCTGTGCATTTTACTGCTCTATCTACAGTGCTGCTCGCACAGTGTGTTCCAAATGCGTATTATTATGAGCAAGCAGCAGAATTTCTAATAAACATTCCTGTGTATTTCCAGTTAGCACTCACTTCATTTCCACTCAGGTCTGATACTTCCCTGTGTGCTTTCGTTTTTTTCTTGTACTCCATAGTAGGAACTTGGGAGCGTTTTGATAATCTGTAGCACTTTTTTAAGTGTTTGTTGTATTGATTGTGGGTTTATAGGCGATTGTTTTCTCTGTGTTATCTTACTGTAATAACGTACGCACTTGTACCTACCCCTGGCCTAATCCTCTTTGTTTTCCAGGCCACGGGCACAGCCATTCCCTCTTCAATGGTGCTCTGGATCCCGCATATGGCCATGGAGATCACTGCCACAGTCACGAGGTGAAGCATGGTGCTGCCCATAGCCACGACCATGCTCACGGCCACGGCCACTTCCGTTCGCACGGTGAGTACGGCTGAAAACACCTTCAAACACCAGTTGTGTAGATCACTTCTCTTCAGTGAAAGGGCCTACTGAACGGATATTACAGTTAACTTTCTGGTGAACCATTTGGGTCCTAGGATTGCTTTTTAGCATATTCGGAAAGTAACTTAATATAAGGCAGTGGGTATAGTTTTTTCCTTAGTGAGTATAGCATAGTAAAGTGCCACTATTTTAACTGGATGGCAATGAATGGGGAGCAAGTGCAATTTAGCAAATGAAAATCTTGATTTTTTTAAAGTATGATGAGGCCTTTTGAAGGATATCTAGTCTTGTAAAAAGTACTACAGGGATTTTCAGTTTTTCACATTTTTATTGTAATGTTTTTATGTTTAACACCTGATGTTGACTTTCATGTTCCTTTAGAAGTCTCTAGATGCTAACTTGTGTATCTTTAGATATGAGGTTATAAGGTACTTAGCAACTTAATATTTAGAATTATATTTTATGTAGTTTATTCATGAATTCTAGAGGCTAGATTAATAGGTGGCACAATGCGTTGAATGTTTAAATTGATTTTATGTTTTAGTGTTATTTGTATTTGCTGTAGAGACAAAATCCTAAAGCTTTTGATTTGAAAATCTGAAAGGCACCGTGAAGATTTAAGTACTTTATTGAAATATAATTAAAATACAAAAGCATACATATCTAATGTATATAATTTGATAAGTTTGGAGCTAAGTATTCAAATTAAGCCTTAAATTTATCCATGACTACTGAAGCTTTCTTCCTGCCCCCTTTATTTTTCTTCTAATTTATTGTGATGAGAATATTTAACATAAAATCTACCCTCTTGGCAAGTGTTTTAAGTATGCAATACAGAATTAGCAGTAAATACTACTATGCTACACATACTGCTAGGTCTCATCTAGAAAGGTGAATAGGTTGTAACTGAAACTTCGTACCCTTCAAGGAACAGTTGTCTATCTCCACCTACTCCAGCCCCTTGTAACCAGCATCTCACTCCGTTTTGATAGTTTGACTATTTTAAATTCCTCATAGAAGTAGTGTTAGGTAGTATCTGTCATTGTGTATCTTACTCATTTCACGTAGTGTCCTCCAGGTTCCTCCTTGGTGTCCCAGATGGCAGATTACCACAATAACTCAGCCTTCCTTTTTAAGGCTGAATAGTAGTATTCTGTTGCAAAACATTTCTGAGCCATTCATTGGTCACATTCTTCTCTGTCTTGACTGTGGTGAATAAATCTGTAGTGAACATGGAAATACAGATATGTCTTTGAGACCCTGCTTTTAATTCCTTTTTGATATGTGCACACACTGTGATTGCTGGTCATGTGATACCTGTTTTTTTGAGCACACTTTACATTATTTTCCATAATGGCCGCACCAACCCACATCCCTTTAGTATACAAGGATTCCCTGTTCACATCTTTGTCAGTACTTCTTGTCTTATTGTCCTTTTTTTTTTTTGCTAGTAGCCATCCTAACAGGTGTAAGATGATATCTCATTGTAGTTTTGATTTGAGTTTCCCCTTTAATGATGTTGAATACCTTTTCATGTCTGGTAGCTCTTTGTACATGCTCTTTCTGGAGAAGGGTCTAATTCAGGTCCTGTGGCTGTTTTTAATCAGGTAATTTTTTCTTGAGTCTGTATGTTGGATATTAGCTATCAGATGTATAGTTTGTAGATGTGTTCTGCCATTCTGTAGGTTACATTTTCCTTTTGTTTGTTTCATTTGCTGTGCAGATACTTCTTTGTTTGATACAGTAATATCACTGATCTGTGTCTTGATGTCCGTGTCAGTCTCTAAAATTTGCCATATCTTTAAATAATATGCTTACTTTTTTAATGTTTTGCTTACATGCATCATCCCAAATTAATTTTGAAAAATTATGTGTCCTTCACACATTTATAAAATAGTTTCTAAAAAGTTTGGTTGAACAGTTGTGAAGAATATAACTCTGGCACATTACTGATGAAAATCTACACCATTCTATTGAATATATGCAGTTGACTCTAACTACTTCAGTGATTGGAGACATCATTACTCGTTCAAGAACATATAAACAGTTGTGAATTTTACATTGTTGGTTTCTTGTAGTCTGACATTACACTTCTTTCCCAGAATTTTGTGGTAACAGAGTATGTTTGTGTTGTCTTTGACGACATCTGTTATATTTCTTAGCAATAAAATATGTATGTATTTTATTTATCTTCTATAAACATAACACCTAGCATTCAGAGATTTTTTGTGAGTGGAATAATTGCAGTTAATACAGGTATAAAGTCAATCAAAATAGTTCTGCACATTTTAACATATAGTTATTAATCGTAAAAAGGCAACATTTTATTGGAAATACATATTTGAGATGATTAGAGCTTATTTTCAAATACTTAATAGATAAATAATACTTGTTTGCATAAAATAGGTTTTGAGAAGAGTGTGTTTCCGTATTTCTTCATCTTTATAAATGTAAGTACTAAGAAGTCTGAAGTAAAAGGGATTCCTTTTTAGCAGTTTCAGTTAATTCGTAAGACACCTTTGGAATTATGCTCTAAAAGTTACAGTGCTGTAACATGGAAAATATCTTTCCCAGTGTTGGATGAAAGCCATGGCTCTTTGCATGCTGGGAAGTACCCTACCACGCAGCAGCACTCGCAGCCCCAGGTTGTTCTTAATGATTTGCTAACTGGGAGCGAATTAATTTCTGCGCCGCATTAAAAGCGAAGAATTAGGCACCACATTGCTCACAAAAGCATTCGCTGGCCAGTCGCCAGAGTCATTGCTTTCCTAGTGTTGGTATCTGTACTTTAAAGTGACACCTGTGTGTTGCCCTAGAATCTTTTTTTACACTTTGAGCAGTTCTATAATAAGATTCTATGTCAGTGAAAGGTTGCTGTGTTTTGGTCAAGGAAAAGGAGACGAGTGAGTGGTAAAGATTTGGCATAATATTGGGCTTTTCTTGGTTCAGTTTAGAAAAGCGTTTGAATTTCATGAATCTAGAAAATGCATTCACTACGTGTATTTTTTATTGATTAACTGGAATACTTTTCTTGCCCTTAAAATTGTGAACAGTTTCTATTTAGGGGAGTCAGTGATTGCAGAATGTGCAATGTACCATAATAATATAACTCTAGAATTAACCTAAGTTTTTCAACTAATTGTTTATGGGATTAAGTATAGAAAAAATATTAAAAAGAGAAAGACGTCTTCTATTAATGAAATTAATTTTTGCTGTCTTTCTACTTAAACGGACTGTAAGTTTCTTGAACAAAGGATTGTGTTACTGACCTTTTTATTAACAAGATTCTAGCACAATTCCTAGCATAGAAATAACTCAGTGAACACTTGCTGTGTTATAAAAGTATATGTGCCATTTATATTTGTTTGTGTTATTAAATTGTTGAATAAATTTTCTCCAGATTTTACTCTTCTATTCCCTATCCTAAAACAAGTAATATAAGTTGAATAGTCCTTATTCAAAATGCTTTGGACCTGAAGTGTTTCAGATTTTTTTTTTAAGATTTTGGAATATTTCCATAGGTTTTACTGTTTGAGCATCCCTAATCTGAAATCTGAAATTATCTAAAAAGAATATAAACCTAATTTTCATTGTTACAATTACTTGGTGGAGAGGTCTACTAGAAAGACTTTTTAACTTGTATTATAAAGTCACATTTTATGTTCAAGTTTTAATAAGATACTTTACATACTTGTTTTGGTAGTCTAGGAGCAAATGTTTAAAAACTTTATCCAGTATCTGTTGGGAGTTATTTATGATATCTTGATGCGTATTTCAATCATCATTATCATCATAAGCCATACTGGTTATTGCTAGCAGTTTTGCTAGCATGTTCCAGGCATAGTCTAAGTAATTTACATATGAACTTTTTCAGTTTTCTCACAATCTAATAAGTACAACTATTGCCTCCATGAACTGAGGCACAAAGAAATCGTAGTAACTAGTAAATTAAAAGCTGGGATTTGCATGAAGATAATTGGACTTCAAAATTTGTGCTTTTAACTGTTATTCACCTTCCAGTATTGTGTAAACTAATGAGAGCATTCAAAAGGAATAGGGCCACGGCTATAATCCCAGCCCTCACTGAGGAGGCTGAGGCAAGAGGATCACTGGGAGTTTGAGGCCAGCCTGGCCTGCAAAGTGAGTTCAAGGCCAGGCTCAACTACGTAGCAAGACTCTGTCTCAAAGCAAACAAAACAAAACAAAAAAGAATACGGTCATTGAGTATTGCATTTTGTCCAAAAAGAGGAATGTGGTCATGATTTCATTTTGTCCAGAGAGACTAATCTCTGGCAAATATATAGAGCCTTGTATTTATTGGAAGCTAGCTGTAATTAAAAGAAAACAAAAGGAGCTGTTCTCAAACTTCAGTACGGTAAGCAGTAAAGGTGTTTTTAAATTACTCTGAAGTTGGTAAGGGTACTGTATTCCCTGTGGCAATTTGGGGATTTAGGCTCCTTCCGTCTGTGGGATTCTCCTGTTGGAATCCTCCGCTGGACTTTGTGCATGACAGTAGAAGGAAAATACATATATGATCAAGTTGAGCAGTCTCCAACCTTTTTGGCCTCAGGCAGTGGTT
Organism: Chinchilla lanigera; assembly: GCF_000276665.1. Taxonomy (NCBI): domain Eukaryota; kingdom Metazoa; phylum Chordata; class Mammalia; order Rodentia; family Chinchillidae; genus Chinchilla; species Chinchilla lanigera. Next base: position 5,561,045 of record NW_004955435.1, read on the forward strand.
TCATGACCGAGGCTGGGAGATTTAAAAACTTCTTAAAATATGTAATTGCTTAGTTTCTGTTGTTGTTAGTCGTATATGTTTGCAGTACATAATTAGACTCTCTAGCACTAGCATCACCGCCTCAGCTCCACCTCCAGTCATTAGATTCTCCCTCCCATCTGTTAATGTTACGGGAGGCGGAGCCCCTATGATGTCAGGATTAGCGGAGGCTGTAGGTACAGGTGAAGCTTCTGGTGGCAGCTGCTCGCCTCCTGCTCTGCAGCCTGCTTCCTCACAGGCCACACACTGGTCTGGAATGGTCTGAAATGGTGTGATCTATGGCCTGGGACTGGGGACCCCAATGCTGAACATTCTTATGAGCCTGGTGGTAGTCTACAGCTCATATTTCTTTGTCCACAACTCAGCCATAGAGCTCCACGTAATTTAAGGAGGCCTAGGAAATACAATTTAGTTGCGTACCCCAGAGGAAAAATAAATGAGTTTGGTAAGCAACTAGCCAGTCCCTGCCGCAGATAACAAAATATACATCCGAAAGGACTTTCAGGTTTTACATAGTTGGGAATTATACTGTCTTATGTAACTGGTAGTACAACAAAAGTATAGTAAGTCCTTGACTTACAAACATTCGAGTTGTGAACTTTCACGGGCGCCCTTTGTAAGAGTCACAGATACACTCTAAGTCTCACTTTGTCGGATGACAGGTGAATCCAATCACGAGCAGAACTCGTTCGTAAAGTACATATTGATGGGCTGTTGGTGTAGCTCAGTCGGTAGAGTGCTTGCCCAGCATGAGTAAGGTTCTGTCTGGACAATTTGGTGCCGTGATGAAGAGCTGGATTTTTATAGTAGTTGTACTTTTCTCTGTCCACAGGATTTTCCTGTCAGTTACATCTTCTTACAGCAGTACTTTTTACAGTAGTACGTGGTACAGCAGGGCCCGTCTGGACAGAAAATACTATTCAGGGTTAAGCTTTTATATGTGCTGCCTTGCTGCAGCGCCGCGTTGCTGTGCTCTGTCAGTGCCGCAGTGGTAAAGATACACATGATTGGTCTTTGGTGCTGTGCGCCAAGAACCAATGGCTACAGACAGTTAGTTGTGATCAGAAAGCCTGCTCGTCCTCCTGATAATTCCTTTTCCCTTTTTGCTTGTATTTTCTGCTTCAGTGTAAAGCTAATAGTAATCATTAAAACACTTGTGTATAGAAATAATAGTGTCTTTTCATAAGGGCCAATTTTTATGAAAGTATTTTTACCTCTTCTGTATAAAAATCTTGCCATATCCATCTAGAAGCGGTTGAAAACTACTATCTGCCATAATCACATTATCCTGGATTCTGTTCTGGCTTCATTTCTTGGACCTCTTATAACTTCAGGCAGTACATTTAGTTTTGTCTGAATTTTCTGCTTGTAAAAGTATCAGATTTTTAAGGAATATTAGCAGATTTTCACAATGTTTTGCATTTCTTGTGCTTTTTATTGTATTAATATAATAACTTCCAAAATAATCCTGTCCTTGCTTTTTAAAATTGCTTCCACTGAATTAACTTCTACTCAGTTACTTTATTAAATTTTAAAAATGATTTTGTAGGTCTGATGTGGCTATATAGTCACACGTCCTTCCTGAGACAGTTGAATGAAAAGGACTCTGAATTGCAGAAATTTGAATCAGGAATTGAAGACACATTTTAAAATAATTTAACTTAATTCTCTACAGATGGTCCCTCCTTAAAAGAAACAGCTGGACCCAGCAGACAGATTTTACAAGGTATGGTAAGCAATTTGCATGTTTTTTAATTTTATGAAACTAGTTTTCAGTTGTCTGAAGTTTTCTTTTAGGAAAAATTCATAATGTATTGTTTATGTTTAAACTATTATTCTTTCTAGGGATGATTTTAAGTATGTGTGCTATTAGCAGGTAGTCGTCTGTACTTGATAGTGCAGGTTTAATAAGAAAAGCATAATAGCCAGAATTTGTGCTGCTTTAATATAAGTAATACCAAGATCTATGATGATAGTGACATTATAATAGTAAGTTTGGGGCTGGGGATTTAGCTCAGCGGCAAAAGCGCCTGCCTGGCAAACGCAAGGTCGTAAGTTCGGTTCCCGGTACCGGAGAAAAATTAAAAAAAAAAAAAAAAAAAAAAATTAAAAAAAAAAATAGTAAGTTTGCCTTCGTAGCATTATTACATAGTTTCTCTGAAATTCACATTCAGTATGTTCTAATATGTAATAATTTGAACTAAAAACATGCAGCAAGTAGAACCTCTGTCATATTTGTAAGCATCAGTTAATGATACCTACACGAGAGGTTATGGATCGCCTAACGTGGTTCATTACAAAACTTTACGAGCCAGGGAAATCAGTCTTGTCTGTGAACTATGCTTCTTTTTTGGGGATGTAAACCAGTCTTAGGTGCTGAATTTCTGTTTAGATTTTATTGTCAAAGTTTCCTAATTCTCAGGTCTGTCTTCTGGCCTCTATGAACTTGACTTCAGTCTGACTTTCTCCATAGCTTCTGATCTAGTCTCTATTGCATCTGTTTTTCTTCTGCCTATTTTTCTTCTGTTACTTGATCTAACTCTTGCTTTTTATTTTTTTTACTGAGAATATGTTCCCTCATACTGAGTGTTATGAGAAGGCTTACATGTGTATGTCTCCCGGTCACTACTTTTCATTTATAAAAAATATAGAACTTTTAAGAACAGATTGCTGAAATAGCTTGTATCATGCGTATTTGATGCTGCTATATCAAGTGATACAAGTTAACTTTCATTTTTAGTTTTGAAAGTGATCATAAGAGGAAAGAAAGTTAGCCTACTTCCTAATCATCTTTTATGAAAGCCGTTATGAATATTCACCAATTTATAGTGGCTAAAGCAGGCTAGTGGGTAGCCAAAGACAGAAATTAAATCTGTCCTGCAAAACAACCATGTATAAGATACCCAACAAGAAAAACTGTGCCTTGAATTTTTAACAGTAACTACATCCTAAGTAGAACACTGGGGTTAGGGAGTTTCTGAGACATTAGATTAGCAGTATCCCACCAGGCCGTCTAAAGTTTCAACTTTATAGAAGCTAATAATATTGTTTGTATATTCCTCTTTAGTGCTTTTTCTTCTTAAATATTAGTTATAATAGAGTGGAATGGATGTGGATGATGATATTTACTAATAGAACCAGTTTTCAGGTTAGCAGATAATAGGTCATCAAGGAATTTCCAATTTAAGAGAAATTAGAACAAGTAATTTTCTTTTTATTCTTTTCTGTGTTTTAAAGCTATTTTCACTTCTGATTTTGCCAAACCACTGATTAAAGAAATAAAAGTTTTAAAAACATGTATCACATAAAAGTTTGTAATTTAGGGACCTTCGGTCCCTCTTTTTTTTTTTTTTTAACGAGGTACTGGGGATTCAAACCAGGGCCTTTGCCCTTTTTACTTTTTATTTTGAGATAGGACCTCACTAAATTGTCCAAGCTGTGCTCCAATTTACGAGACTCTTGCCTCAGCCTCACAGAGTGCTGGGATTACACGTGTGTACTACCACCACATCCAGCTCGCGTGGGTTCATGTTCTATCCAGTTTTATTTTTAAAAGTTAAAGGGATTCTAACACTAATCTCTTTAATTCTTTCTTACTTGAAATACTTTAAAGAAATTGAGTATTTTAAAAGTATTTTCTGGCAATGTTTTTGTTATAGAAAAATTTCTCTTACCTATCAACTAGCTTTCTGAAGAATGACTATAAGCCAAAACTGTGGAGATGGAAATGTATATGTAGGTAGTGAGGGATGAGTTATATTTGGTATATAGTTCATGCAAGCTACACAGTAGCAGATAATTAAAGTATAATTTCGTAGCACATACTAAGATTCAATTGGATGTAACCATAGATAGGTTTTTAAATTAGAAATATTTTTGAGTTTAAGTTTAAATCTGTTTCCGCCTCTGAAAATAACTATAGTTAACTTTTTTTTTTTGTTCAGGGAATAATAAAAAAATTTTTTTCTAATTTGGGTACCCTGCTTTTTGCACGTTAGCTATTTCTTTTCACATAGAGTAGTCGATGATACTGAAGAATTTTGTAATTTTACCAAGGCATAGCTGAAGTTTAAAAGATAGTAAATAATTTTTTATACAGTAAATTTTACTCATTAAAGAACTAAGTTAAAGATCTTGATATTTTTAATGGTTTTCCAGGCAAGTGTCACTTTTGAAATGTTAGTATTATAGCTGGATTCTTAGGTAGCTACGTATAGTATCTGTGTTCTACTACTGTAACATTTATTATTAAAAATTCACATATTTATACTCATTTTAAACTGTTCACATCCCTTCTTTTTCATATTAAGTTTAAGCACATTATATATAATTTGGGTAACAAAACCCTTAGGTTAATTAATGAATATATCAGAATAAGTAGATTAGAGTCCATAGAAAATTCTAGTCCCAAATGGTAATAATTTTAATCACCATCAGAGGGCTCTGTGGGCACATGTATTTGTAATTACATTTTCTAGACTAATTCTTTGAACCTAATACTGTTTCCTTCCCCAAATGACTAAGTTTAGTACTTTCTTAAGACAGAGATGAATGGTTACAATTTTTAAAATCAATTAAGAGGATGATACTAAGAATATTTTAATTTAATGGACCAGAAGACAATTATCTTTTCATTATCTTTATCTCTAGGTGTATTTTTACACATTCTGGCAGATACACTGGGGAGTATTGGTGTCATTGCCTCAGCCATCATGATGCAGAATTTTGGTCTGATGATAGCAGATCCCATCTGTTCTATCCTTATAGCCATACTTATAGTTGTAAGGTAAGTGTTGTTACGATGCTTTCAAGTAGTAAAATGAGTGATAAATATGCAATTTAAGTTAGAGACCTAAAGTACAAATTATTATGTTGCTTTTCCTTTGGTCTTTAAGAAATTCCTGTGTCATAAATTCTCTTCTCATATTTATTTGTTCTTTTGTATGTGTGTATGTTTCTCATTTATTTTTTGCCTGAAGTTTGACATTGCATTTTGGTATTTGGCAATTAAGCTTTTGATCATAATTCAAATCAGTGATCATTTTCTTAAATCTAACACTGTATTTGTAGAGTGTAATATCCAAAATGTAAACTGTATTACTTGGAGTTAGAATTTATAGTTAGCATCTGTATCTATATACTGTAGATGTTTGCATCTTACACTGTCACATGCAAAAGAATGTCAGAGTCTCTTCTACTAAAATTATTTTTAATTATAAAGTCACATTATCGTTGCAGAAGTCTTGTAAAAATGCTTTCTGAAATAAATTGATGCCTGTGTCCCCATCAAGGTTATAAAATTCTTGAGGAAACATCTGTGTCTTAGCTCTTAGTCTTCTTTGTTGCCTATTACAGTGCTAGTGTATGTATAAAGGTAACTGTGCAGGTGCGCAGACTCTCAGTAAGTGCCGAATTGACTTGTACGGTTATTGTCACTATACGCCTCTTACCCACTGCACCACGTCACTAGCCGTTGAAACATTTTTTTGAGAAGGGTCTCACTAAGTTGTCTGACCTGGGCCTGAACTTGCAGTCCTACTTCGAGATCACAGAGTGCTGGGATTACAGGTGTGTGCTGCCACATCTGGCCTGTTAAGTTAATTTTTATCAGAATAATGGGAATATGTTCTCAGGGTGTTTTATTTTTCCATTTGATTTTACTCTCAGTAGAACTTCTTTGCAATAAAAAAAGAGACCTACTTGAAGTCAGTCTAATGAATTTTATAGCCCATAGCTGAGTAAATTTAATAGATGATGATAAATTACAAGTTTTTGCTTTTTGTTTGTTTGTTTGAGACAGGGTCTCACTATGCAGTTCAGGCTGGCCTTGAGCTCATTTTGTAACCCAGGCTGTCTCAAATTCCTAAGGATCCTCCTGCCTCAGCCTCCCAAGTGTAGGATTACAGGTGTGCACCACCACTTCTGGCGATAAATTATAACATTAAAGTTGGTGATAAATGGATATTTTTAAGTTTCTGCTAAAATAGAGTATACATTTTGAACATACAGATTAGTTTATAATGTCTTTGAATTATTTGTACATGGAAGCAACTCAGCTATATGAAAGTCTTTCTAAAGCTTAGAATGTCTTCATCTTTGGAAATCTTAGTACACTTCCGGTACTAAGCTTACTTCCGGTGAGTTCAGCTTAGTTTTAATTTACACTATAAAACCTAACTCGATAGATTTGATAACTCAACTCCTTATCCTTATGGGTACATTCAGTTCATTTCATTATGAATTGTAATTCTTAGTTGCTTCTAATATTTTTTAGAGTAGCTTCCTGTTCCCTTTGTCTCCGCTAATATTACCCTGATTCTGGCTAGTCGTATGTTTTGCTTGAGAAACTATGACAGTCTCCAGGTCGACTTGTGTCTCACTGAAGAATTCACGCTGGCTAAAATTATTTTTCTTTAGTGAGAATTATGTGATGTATAAACCCGTCTGTGATTCTTTCCCTCAGATTAGAGTCCAGATTCCTCAACTGAGCTTCACAATGTCCCTGTTTACCTCTTCAGTCTCTCTCTTGCTCCGTGCTTCTCAGTTCAGGCGTTTGTAGCCACAGTAAAGTATTTTCCGTTTCCTAAATATATTATGAGTGTTCAGGGTTTTACTCATATTTTCTCTCCAAAATACCCTTAAACACCTCCTGCCTTCCCCGCCCAACCTTGCACCATTCAGATCTGAAACAGTGCCCCTTCGGGAGGCATTTTCTGGTTCTTCACCTCCTGGGATAGGCTAAGCACTTTCTGTGACCGTGCCCTTTCATGGCGTTTCCTGAATCTGCGTAGATGGTCTGTATTATTCTGTCATTCCAGCCCTGTGAAGGCAAGCTGTTTTACTGTGTCTAATTCTGCCTGGAAAAAGTTGGCACACTTTGAATCTGAATCAAGAGAAAATTGTGTTTTTTCGACCTTAGGGAATTACTTCTATAATCCCAAACAGGGAATTCTTAATAATTGCGGTCTCATTTATTTTATTCCACAAATATAAATGAATAAACATACACAGAGGAAGCCTTTTTACTGAACTATAGCACAATTTTTAGATTATCTTCAACAGATACTTAGCAGTTAGGCCTTCTTAGCCTGGTGTTGAGAAAAGACAAGAACCCAAGATCACTACTGTTTAGCTTTTATATTATAATGGGAAAGAGAGCTAAACAAATTAATAAATAAACCATTCAAATATCAGTTATTTGTGTTGTACAGATTAAGTGAAGACAGTTGAGTGGTTTCTTTAAACTTAGTGATAGAGGAAGAGTTCTGAAGTGGGGTCTTTAAGCTGAGATCTGCATGTCCCAGAGAGCTCATCAGAGAAAGTGCTTTCTCGTTTAGGGACCTGGTAGAACAAAGGCCCTACGGTGAGAACAGCTCTGGCAGCAGAAAGAGGCCAGTCTGGCTGAAGCATAGGGAGTAAGAGGAGAGTGGCTTGAGATAAAGTTGGAGAAATAGGCCACGGAGAGTTATGCAGGGTTAGCAGTTTGGATTTGATTTCAAGCGCAATGGAAAAGTATAAAGAAGTGACAATGTTTGAGTTAAATTTTTAGAAGAAACTGTTACTGAAATATAGGGGACAAAAGTGTAAACAGGCAGACGAGCTAGAAACTTGTTGTTGTGGACCAGTAGGAGGGCCAGGTAGGAGGCCATGGGCAGTGGAGTGGTGTACATGAAGTTAGAAAACGCTTTGGGGGTGGAGCTAACAAGATTTCCCCCTGGATTCGACTGTCCTGGTTAGTGCGGAGTGGACAGAGAATCAGTGATAGTCCTGCGAGTTTTTACGTGGGTAGCCGGTGAGGACGATGTCATGAGTGATGTTTCTGCTAGTTTTTGAGGGAGACTCCAGGTCAGAGTTCTACTTTGGTTATTATAACTTTGAGATCTCTCCTTAGACATTTATGTGGATATTTCCCGCAGGTATGAGGGTGTAAATATGAAATTCTTGGTAATGGTCAGCTGAACATAAGGCATCAAAAACAGTTCACGTATAGATGTAAAAGTCACGGAGTGGCATTCGTCTGGCATTACTGCCACCTTTCCTGGTCCTTCTTTTTCTCTGGAAAATGCCCCTTGGCATGGTGCTTGTTCCTGCGCCGCCGTCAGCTTCAGAGACCATTTCAGCACAATGTTTCCGGCAGCACAAGCAGCCAGTTACACTTAGCTTCTGGGGTAGAACTTATTTCTAATCTTTGTAGGTCCTACTGACTCATAAAAGTTTTTTTCTCATTTACATGTATACCTAGCTTCTGGTTGTATAATTTGATTTCTCGTCATTATTGTGGATTCCTTTTTATTACTATTAAGCTCTAATATTTGTATTTGGTACAAATACTCTTTTTAACAAACTAATCAATGGAGTGTAAAAAGTTCATTACTGGAATATATGATGTAGCTGTGTAAATGTTTCATAATTCCATCTTTGGAGATAACAGATAACTTTACTATGTGTTAAAATCTTTCAACAAATGTTCTGCTGCCTACTCATTGCCAGGCAGTAACGACATGGGCAAATAAATAAATGCCTACCCTGGTGGAGCTTACATTTTAAGAGTGGTTCATAACACCGGTGACTATGCACGTAGATAATGTCGTGTTAATCGGTGACAAATGCTATGAAGCAAGGTTAGGAGGTGCTATTCATAAAGGCCTTAGAAGTCCCCTGCGTGAGGTGACATGTGAGCAGGGGCCTGAGTGGTGGATGGAGTGCAGCGGACTGTTCAGAGGCGCAACGTCCCTGGCAGAGGGACCTTCATTTGTAAGCTGGACCGAGGCAGGGGCGTTCCTGACGTGTGTGAGGATCAGAAGTGGGGCAGTGTAGCTGGAGTCGTGAGCAGAGGAGGGTGGTGGATGTAGGCCTGTAGTTCAGGGCACAGGGTGGGTGGGAGATACAAATTTGGGTGTCATCACCTTCTGTGGTACTTAAAGCCCTGAGTGTGGAGAACGAGTGTGGCGAAGAGTCGGCGGCTACGCGCTGTGGGGATGAAGTGCAGAGCCGTGGCAGCGGCGAGGAAGGTGTGGGATGTCTGAAGTGGGAGGAACGGCCTCAGCCTTGAAAGTCGTGAGAAGTTTTCTCAGACAGAAGGGAGTAATCGACCCCGTCAGGTGTTCCTGGAATGGTCGTTGTAACTTAGCCCGGCCACTCTGAAGAGCGAGAAGAGTGAAAGCCTGGCCAGGGGACCTCCAAGGAGAGCCGGGGAGGAAATGGCAAGGGCAGCTTGCTGTGAAGCGGGTGCGTGACCGCCTGCCAGCACCGAGGGCCCACCCTGAGGGCTGTGGTCACGAATTCAAAGTGAAAGCAGCTAGCACAGTTGGATGTTCTTCTCCAGTCTCACTGAGCTGCTCCCTGAAGGTTATGGATTAGGCAGAGGTGGATTTAATAGGTTTGGGCTTTGGTGGGCGAGTGCTGACAGTGAGAAAGGGACAAGGCAGGGGGGAACCAAGACTTAAGTATGATGCTGCATGCTTTAAAGAGTGACGGGGCGGTGGGTGAGAGGTTCTGTGGGGAGGTCATCCTGGCACAGGGGGGTAATTCAGACCGTGAAGTACTTACAGGGTGCGTCTGTGTGGGTGAAGAATTGAGACATCGTGTAGAGGCTAAGGGATGGATGAATTGTGCACGTGGATATTTAGATCAGGAATAATCAAAGGGTAGAGGGAGAAAAATGATAAACCCACTGCGAAGCACTTCTGTGACGGCAGGGGAGTGATGAAGAGCTGTCACCCTGGTGTCAGGGTGGGCGAAGCGTGGGATAACCTGCCGGGCGTGCGCGCCTGCACTTTGCGGGCTCCGTGCTGGGCGAGGGGAATAGGGGTCCGCGGGGGTCCGAAAGCAGCAGTGGTAAGCACGGAGGACGTCTCTCTGCCATAGCCCAGTAGTACTTGGTGTGTAGGAAAGAAAATAGCGCTTCTTAGCTTTTTTACCATAACCATTTGAATATGCAGAGAAAAGCTTTGTAACCAGAAGCCAGTCCTTCTGTTAGATAGATAAGATTTTCACCTAATACATTTATTTTTTAGAGCATTGAAGATAAAGCCCTCTAGCTTTTAAAGGCAGACTACACAGATACTAGAAAAGAAAAGTGATGGTCATAAGTAGAGAGATGATAGTAGAATGTATATTAATGAAAACAAAATTATAAACTTGCATTTTAAATCATAAGGAATTAGTATTGTTCTTGCATGTAGAATTTGAGCAAGACCCTCATTTTGATAAATCTTACTGATTCCTAAGTATTTGTAGACTACATTAAGTAAAACGTAAGCATTTTTTTTAACATGTAGGAGGCTACCATATCTGCAGATAGTCACATATAAAAAACTGTAGATATTTTATTTTTTTCAAAAATGTTTTTGGGTGTGCCCTTACAATTTCCGTTGTGGTTTGCCTTTCAAGTGGTTAAGTTTATGAACTATTCTTTTGGTAGACAGTTTGCCAGAATTTTAACTTGCTTCTTGTGTATTTATTTGTTTTGTGAAATTGAACATACTGCAATATTACTGCGTGGTAAATATATTTTTAAATCATATATAAAGCCAGCATAGCGCATTTATACTGATTGGTCTAACAGTCATTGTCTGCTAGCACTGTAGAAGAGAGTACCTGGCATGTATGTAAGCGTTCCTTTGTATGGGGTGATTAACTTCTCACATGTGCCTCTGGGAAAGTCCTGGCTATGCATTATTCTTGGGAAACTAAGAAACATCATTCAGATTACTTTGCATGTTTGCTGGTTCAGATGAGGAGCTAGGAAATACTGGCAGAGGGTCCTAATTAGAAATGTTGAAAGGAACAGACTGGAAAGGAAGTTTGAATTAATTTAATTTGACAATATTATTTAGCTAGCATTTAGTTGTTCTTAATAAACCAGCTGCTTTATCACAGTGCTTCCGTAGGTTCTGAAGATACAGTACCAATCATTAATTTTGCTGCCAGCAATAAACCACAACAGATCCTTTTTAAAATCCCTGACTTAAGCAAAATCTTATTTCCTTCCTTCTACCATTATTGTTTTCTCTTCTTCTCCCTCCTCTCCCTCCCTCTTTCCCTTTCTCTCTCTTTTCTTACCTCTTTTCTCCCCTTCCCCCTGTAAATATGCCTTGTTAGTATGGCCAAAAGGTTGCCATTCCTGGCTTTATGAGTTGGTTTTTCAGCAGATGGGATTATCTCCTGGCCAGTGAAGAAGCAGGTTTTTCGGTTATGTGGTTACAGTATAGAGAAGGTGGTGATTTTCATGAGTTTTTTGTTTAAAAACGTTACTAGTCCCAGGAGATGCATACTTGTAAGTCCTAGCTACTTGGGAGCCTCAGGCAGGAGTTTCACAGGTTCAAGGCCAGCATGGACAGCTGAGTGAGACCCTGTCTCAAACACAGAAAGCTATGATTAAAAAAAATAAAAATGGCTGAAGATGAAAATCAGTGGTAGAGCGTGGTAGAGGGTAGGGCCTAGCATCACTCCCCAGCACCACAGAAAACAAACAGGCAAGCCAAAACCAAAGAAAACAAAACTTAACCAGCTCAGTTATTCTAGTTTAACACCAGAGTTTACCAGTATGCTCTCTCATACTTACCATAGAACTTAACTACTTTTTCCATTTTTTTCTTGTAAAAAAATGGTGGTTTTCAATAACGAATTTAAAAATACTTTAAAACATAATCATTCCGTAGATCAGGGGTCTCTGACTCCAGATAAGGAGGTAAGCGCCGTGCCCCAGTCTAAAGCAGCGTACGCACACCGAGAAGAGCTCTCTGGTGGCGTCTGCAGTCGGCGTCCCTCAGGAGTCGCGCTGAATTCACCTGTTTCCTTCTTCAGCATCAGACACTCTGCCGCAGGAAGGCAGAGCTGTTGCTGAATTCAGTAAAGGAAGGAGAAGTGTAGCTTTAGACTTACATAGTACCTGAGTCTTAAAATTATAGTAATTACTAATTTATGTTTCATTATTTTGTTAAAAGGTAGATTTATGGACAGCCATACAGAGTTTATATTTCTGATTTTACTGTAACCCTACATCTTTTTGTAATTGACGTTATTTAAGCTGTAACTTTTCTAGGGAATTGTTGTTTATTTCATAACTGCCTTTATGGAACTATAAAAGGGTAAAACGCATGAAAAAATTCATAATCAGAATATTTTTCCTTTACCTACAAAAGTTTTAGAACTTTCTATCCAAGAACAAACTGTTTAATATAGCTCTTTATGGTTTGCAATTCATATTTCTATTACAAAGAAGGAAAATAAATAAACGGTAATAAAACTAATCGTATATGTTAGTATTGATTTAAAGTCTAATGATCATGTACAGATACATTAAAAATCAAAACTTTTGTCTTTTCCTTTATTTACGTCTTACCTGAAGTGTGGAATTACTTGGTTTGTGTAGTTGTGTTTACAGGTTGCAAACGGTGCATGACACTGCACAAGTACAGATTTTCACCTTTTTGGACTTCTCTAAGAAGTAACACTCTTTGCCAACATTTGGCAGATAGTGGAGGAGTTATCATTAATTATCCTTATTCTTGCCATCCCACTTTAGAATATATCTGAACCCACAACATCCTGATATGAGCCAGAATATCTGGTTTCTAACCTGTCTGGCCTTAATAGGAATTGTAAGACAAGGAAGCCATAAAACTATACAGGCATACGTTACGTTTATCAAAGGCTAATCAGATACCAGAACGTCAGTTTTTCTTGTCCTTTGGCTACATCAAAGAGTTTCAGACTCTGGCACAGTTTGCTATATTCGTGTTTTGCGTGAGCAGCATTCATGCTTTTCATTTGGTTCGGTGGTGGCGGGTAAGTGCGAAATGAGAGGGGAGCGAGGTAGAGCCGCTTACTCACTGAGTTGCCTGGCCGGCTGTCTCACAGTTTCCATGGTCAGACGTGTGGGCAGAGCCTAGCTGGCTTCTCTGCTCAGGGTCCCACAAGGCTGCAGCCCGTGTGTTGGCTGGGACCGGAGACTCATCCGAGGTTCAGGGTCATCTTGCAAGCTTCTGTGGTTGCTGGCAGATACTTACTTGCAGCTGTATAATTCAGCGTGGCTTACTTTTCCAAAGTCAGCGAGAGAGCTGCTGACCTCAGGGAGAGGTTCAGTCCCTCCTTTAAGGACTTCCATCTGATGAAGTCAGGCCTACCCAGGACCGTCTGTTTTGTGGTTAATGAAAAGTCATCTGATTTCAAACCTACATCTACACATTTCTTAACAGAAGCAAGTAAAAAGTTCTGCCCATATTTGAAGTCAGGGATTTTACCAGGAATCACTTGAGGGTATTGTAGCCACACCTTGTTTTTCTCTGTATTGTGAATACCAGCCGGTCCCTAGAAAAATGTGTGTGTTTCGGTGTGGAATGGAAGAATAGATGGGCATCCGGGTGGACGCATGGGTGAGGGAGTGAAAGCGCAGCCTGCCTGTGACTCTCAAGGCCTCAGTGGTGTTTTTGTGGCTCTCTCATGCTCTACGCTCGTATTTACTGTGTTCTCCTACTGTGTGTGCTGTTTGCTCCGGAAGGTTTCTGGGGGCACTCGTAGTATGATTCTAGTCCCTACTAATATATCACTTTAGACTTACGTTTATCAGAGTCATCAGAAAGGTTTAGTAAATTTGTCCCTAGAGACCGTAAATTTGAAATATTTGAATGTGAGTAATGTGAGTTTCCATTTATAAGAGTTATGTATTATTTGAGGCTATTAGAGGAAACAATTTTCATTTTTTTAAAAGTATATTGGAAATGGTATATCATGTCCAGTTGGTGCTGATTCCAAGGGTGCAAAGATGATTTGATATTATAGAGTTCATGAATGTCATTCATCACATTATTTAGAGCTAAAACCGTCGTCGTTGCTGTAGATGTCAAAGAGGCATTTGAAAACACCCAATATAATTTCTGATTTTTTTAAGAAAATCAAAGAAAATTGGAAACCAAGAGTATTTCCTTACCATATGTTATAGTCCTAAAACTGGAAGCAGTTAAAAATCTTTCCGTTGCCTGTGCTATGTAACATAGTTTACTGATCATTAACCAGTAAAATTAGATAGGAAAGTCCATTTGACCCAGCCGTATACCTTTCTCGGCTGTATTCCTGAAAGAATTAAAGATAGCATGCTATAGTGTTATATTCAGATTCATGTTTATCTCAGCATAATTCACAATAGCTAGGTTCCAGAAACAGCCTAGATATCTATCAGCACCCACCAACAGATGACTGACTAAAGAAAATGTGGCATATATTCTCAATGGAATACTATCCAGCCACAAAGAATGAAATCATATAATCATAAAAAAAAAAAAAAAAATGGATGGTGCTTAAGACCATGTTAAGTGAAATAAGTCAGACTCAAAGTTAAATATTACATGGTTTCTATTATGGAGAAACCTAAGACATAAATAAATAAGAGTAAAATAAAGGAGAGATGGTAAGAAACAAAAAAAGCGGACTTCTTGGAAATAGGACAGAGATAGGGGAGGAGGAAGAGGGTAGGCAGAGGGGTTAAGAGAATCAAATGCATGCGTCAGTTTCCCAAAATGACTGTAGCTATTATATATTACAAACATGCAGTAATGAAAAGTAAAATAAGGTATTTAGGACGTAGAAATTGGAAAGAAGAGTTTTTATGCAAAGTATATAATTATATGTCTATAAAATCCATAAAAACCGATGGGAAAATGATAATGAATAATTTAATAGATTTATAGTTACAAAAATTATGTACAAAGGTCATTGTCCTTCATCTATATGAAGTTGAGGGATATAATTAGAGAAAAGACACCCTTACATTAGCAGCATCAAAAATAATGTAAAGGTAAAAAATAGAAAAGTTATGTGAAGAATTTAACATTTCTAAAAATACAAAAGCAAGCTTGAACAGTCTTTTTTTGGGGGAAGCCATGATACTTTTGAAGAATCAGTACATGAATATGTCAGTTCTTAAGTTTACCTACAGATTTAAAACTATCCTAATAAAAATGCCACTAGGTAGCCCCCCCCCACACCCCCAGCGAGGCATTAGTAGAAGGTGATTGTAAAGTTGATAAGGAAAATCAAGAGGAATAGCAAAAAAAAAAAAAGAAAAAAACCCCTCCGGAACTCCTGGAAGATATATAAAATGTAAAGCTCTTATAATTAAGAGAAACCTGAGAAAACAAACAAATGCAGCATATTCATAAGTCCCCAAATAGATTTATGTATGTGTAGACATTTAGTGATGATAAAGATAACATCTCAGTCAGTGAGTCACAGGGGACCTTCTAATATAACTGGATAGCTGTTTGGAGAAGGGTAGATTTGAAACCATACTTTCTACTAAACACCTGGAGAAATTACAAATGGATTAAAACTTTATTCTTTTTCATTTTTTAAATTATTGAGTTTATTGGTACAATTTTGATATATATAATGATCACATTCATCCTAGGGAGTTTGTTCCTGTGCAGGATACACCTTGGGTCCTCTTTTTTTCCCCATTCCCTGGCCCTCCTTTCAACCCGTCTTCCTCTCCTTATTACAGAGCTTTGTTTCCATTGTATCTTTTTCTCAGTTTTTTCTTTTCCCTTCCTTCTTTTCCTCCTGCCTAGTTCCCCTTTGCTTTTGAACAGTTCCTTCTTCTTTCACAGTATCTGTTACACATTTCAGTTCTTATTTACACTTTCAGTTTCTCACACCAGAGAGACAATGTGATATTTACAAGTGTGTGTCTGATTTATTTCACTTAAGAGTATGGTCTCAAGGGCCATCCTTGTACCTATAAATGTTGTACCTACAAATGTTAAGTTCATGATCTTAAATCTGTTTATGGATTAGAACTTTAAAATATAAAGCCATACTGATACTATAAGAAAGCATAGCTCAAATTACTTCACAAGATGAAAACATTAGGGGTAGGTATGGCTCCAAACCTAGAACATCATTAATGGAAAAAATTGATGAATTAAGCTGTTTAGAAAAAGAACTCTGGCACAAGAAAAATGCCATAGGAAAGTCAAAGGGCTTAATAAACTAGGATAAATATAGGCCACTTAGATTGTGAAAAACGGAGAGAAATATAGAGAAACTGTATTTGCTTGTTATAGAGAAACCTCCTAACAATAAAAATTAAGTGATTGTGAATAACTGTTAAACATGTAAAAATAGTTCAGTCCCACTTGTGAAAAAAGATATGCAAATTAAAACTACATTGAGACATCACTTCTCATGGATCAATATCTGAAAGTTTACATAATCTTTTGCTAAGGCTATGAGCAAATAGGCACAATCATAGTTTGCTGATAATGAAAATGGTATTGTCTCGAGAGAAATACGGCAATACTAGCAAAATTAAATGTGCACTTACCTTTGATTAAATAGTGCTTCTAGGAGCATATCCCAAAGACAAATAGGCACCAATCTGAAGGACATTTATAATTTACCGAGTTACTCTTCAGAGCTGTATTCTTTTTAGAATAGGAAGAGATTGGAAAGTGAATAATGTCTACATACAAGGGAGTTCTGTGCAGCACTTAACAGTAATAAGGGTGACCTCTATTTGATACATACCATGGTGTGATTCTCCAGGTACATTTTTAAAAACAGATAGCACTTAATATGTGGCACATGAGATACAGATATGTAGTATGAGTTATATGAAAGTACTTCTGTCTTTCATGTAAAAAGTAGAAGCAATATACATGTAGTTTGCATATTTTCTTTTTTTTTTTTTTTCTCTGGTACCGGGAACCGAACTCACGACCTTGCGCTTGCCAGGCAGGCGCTTTGCCACTGAGCTAAATCCCCAGCCCCTAGTTTGCATATTTTCATATAATTTTTAAAAGAAACTGAAAGAATCAACCAAAAGCAAGTAAGATACACATAGTTACTTCTAGACAGAGGTGGGGAGAAGGGAATAAAAGTGAGACCGGAAATATATTTTCAGAGGTGAGTTTTCACCTTGGAATCAGGCACAGTTTAAACCTTTCGAAAAAGTCTATCAAAACAGGTGAAAAGTATATTAAACTTTCTCAGCTTTTCGTTTACTTACTGCAAAAAGAAAAATAGTTTATCAGCCGCTTTTATCTTCCGTTTTAATGTTCACGGTTAGTTTGTGTGCAGTTGATGTCAAGCTCACCCCTGCTATGGACGACTGCACTTAAAGTTATTCTGTTCTTTTGCTTAATTGAGCCTTTGAAAACATGATTTTTACTTGTACCTCAGCAACTAAGTAACGTGTCAACATCCGATGTAATGCAGCAGTTAGAAGCCCGCTTTGAGATATTACATATGTACTGTATATATAAATACAGATTCTCACGGTGCTGTTTTAAAAAAATTTACTTTGGGTAAACAATTTTAAATGGATTTTTTTTCTTTTGCTTTTTATCTCCAAGCTAAGCTGCTTGTAGCAAGCATGAGACTGTGGAAGTCAGCCCTGCGTTTGGGGTCCTACTGGAAATTAAGTGTCAGGGATTTATTCCTGCTCATGTTTTGAGCATCCCAGTCAGTTCTCTGATGATGGAAAACTTTCACATTGTTAGCTATTACTACCTCTTGCCAAGGTTCTCTCGGGTCATTTTACTGTTCATGTTTTCCTTTTTCATTTCTTTTTGTGGTCTGAGCCTCCTACATAGTTTGTAGATTAGCCTGTCTGAAGTCAGGGATTTTCTATAGGCAAAAGTGCTTTGAGAGAGCCAGTGAGTCCGCTTTCCTAAGTTCGTTAAGAGACTGTATCACAGACCGGTTAGAGCGCCCACTGCTTAGGTTTTACCGAATCCTGCTTACTGAGCTTCTTCTTATGGTAATTTTTCATGTTTAAAATAAGGATGATGATAAATTTGCCTCATAGTTGGTTGTGTATGAATTAAATGCATTCATGTGCTATGTTTAAATAGTGCTTTACACATGGGAAAGCAAGTTTTCATTGCTTGCCTGTCCGTGAGGAAGGTGTTGGGAGACACCGTCCACCTAAACGTGGTTTTCTCTTAGAACTGTGACATGTTCTTTTTCATGTTGGCTACCTCAGATTCACTCTATCAAATGGGAGGGCGCAGAGAGAGGCACTGGTTATTATGCTTGGCCAAAGTCTAAAAAAACCTCAGAGAGGTTCTGCCTCTATCAGGAGGCAAAGGTGTTGCTACACTTCCACTGATGCCCTTTTCTGCTTTCTCCAGTGGTGTCTTCCGCTGCTGATTTCTTCAGAACAGCACACTCAGCCATTAAGAGGCAAAGCTTGGGGCTGAGGTATAGCTCAGTGGTACAGCACATCTTAGCAGGTATGAGGCCCTGGGCTTCATTGCTGGCCTGAATTTTTTTTACAGTCGCAGAACTCTATTGGTCAGGTCGTGATAATGTTTGAATTTAATGGAGTTCAGAACAGTTACAAGTTTACCATTATTTTCAAAGTAAAAGGTGATAGTTTTACTCGGGTTTCTAGTTTCCTGTTGAACATAGATACTAGTTAGCATGTTGGTCTTTTTCCTCTTGGATTTTTCTTGCAGAACTTAAGTTTTATTCTGGGCTAAAGTTTGTGATCACTGAAGAGGTAAATTAGTTTTGATAGTCCTAATAAATATTTCTTGTTGCCTATCTGATTTTTGTAAATAAGGTCCTTTTCTTCACTTCTGTACTTTTTAAAATACGGATTTCCCTGCAGAGCTTCATCCTAGACTAGCCAGTGTTTTTTGGATCACAGAGGTAGTGGGGTAGTTCCTGCAATTCCCGTTGTGTTTTCAGTACATGTGTGACCATGTTTAACACACAAGAATTTATTTAAAGCGATGCATATCTTGTGGAATTTTTCTCCCGTCATGGATTCTTCATGTTTTGTTTTTTACTTATATTTTGAGCATGATTTTTAGTTCTCTTATTCATAAAAATGAAGAAAAGAGCTTTTGTTGAGATAATAAAGTATACATCAAGATTGGAGAATGCTGATTGTTCCTGCTTCAGTGTAATTTTTTCTTGCCTAAATGTGAGGATAGGATAAGATCCTTTGCGTTCTGTTTGTTAGAGGGTCTTTTTTAGCTCTGATTTGGGGGGACTCTTGACTCTCTTTAGCTATTAATTTGAAGGGGTAAAAGGCATGCCGATTAGGGGTGCTCTGTATCCCAGTCATTTTCATTATGCTAGCATTCAAGAATTTTAACTGGATGGTGCATTCAGCAGACGTGTTAAGTGCTCCTGCTGTCCCGAGCGTCGTGCTGGGCACCGGGAGTGAGGTGGGTGTGGTGTGACCTTGACCGTGGGGGCCTTAACTGTGACGACATACCGCACTGTGTGCTGAGGGCTTTGGTCTCGGCCTTGCCTCATCCAGCTATGCCTCACGCAGGAATAACAGAAAACAAGTTGTTTTAATCTCTCTGAGTTAGTTTTACCTTTGTAGAATGAGGTAGTTATTTTAAATCTTGTTTTCATCTGACAGTCTGTGATTCCAGCATTTTCTTAATGTTACTTAAGGCTGTTGTGAGGGTCAAATTAGAAGTATTTTAAGAAAGCACTCTAAAAGCTATTCAGTACTATTTAAACAAAAGCATTACTAATTAGTTACTAATTTGACTTGATACACTCATATTTTGACCTAAAGCCCAGATGCATTAGGTGTTACCTATGTTCCAAAAACTGAAGAAAAAGGATGACCTTTCATGACTTTGGTTTCAAGTTGTAGGGATAGCTTAGGGTGTCTTAGTATCCCCAGTACTGAGTAGATACCCCATAAATATACACTGATTTAAACCGTAAATTACTTAAACTCAGTGTAATTATAAAGTAAAACATATTCCCAGGTGATACACAGTGGTACCTCAGTTCATGAGCTTGATTCTTTCCCTGGTTCTGGTTGCAAACCAGTGGGACAAGACAGATCTGATCCAGTGGTTCGGTTCGCTGTTGGCCATGTGGGGAAATTTGATTCGGTTCTCATCCAGTTCGGTTTGCAACCAGAGTGTGGAGAGAACTGAGCTTGTGAACTGAGGTGCCACTGTAATTTGGGATCATCTGTTCCCCGTGAGGCCTGGGAAATTCTAGATTAATAGCTAATTACCATCGCCACGGATTGTGTGTACAAATGTGACTGCACATTCAGTTGTACTGTAAATTGCGTTACAAGTACAGGTTAATTTTCTTTGACTTTTTTTGTCCTTTATAAGTTTTGAGAATATGTCATACTCTGGGTCTTCAAGTTTATGTTAGTTTTAAAAGGACAGTTTTTTTCTCTGTTTGTAGATCATAAGAACCCTTGACAATATCCAAGAAGACCTAGCCCGAAGCCAGTGTATAAAGTTGGTTCAATAATTATGTTTTAATTATTATTACTGAATATTTATTCTTAGATCTAAAGAATAGACAGTATGATTGTCATTAGTCTAGTTACTGAAAACTTTTCAGGATGTAAACCCTTTTGTTTGCTTATAATTCCTGCTAGATGATTTTATTTTCTGTTGAAATGGTGAACATCTTTTTCTAAAAGCTGCTTCTGAAGTATGTTTTGAATATATTTTCATTTACAAAGTTACTAGAAGTACAGAGCAATAATAGCTTTTACTCATTTGATCTGTTATAATTTCAGGTTAAACTCAAATTAATTTTATGATTGTAGCATTATAAATTTTATTTCAGTTTTTGAAGAATAAAATCATTACTGTGTTACTGGTAAACACATCTCTAATGGCTCATCCCCTTTTCTATATGATAGAAAAATAGTTTCTCGTTGTGAAGTCAGAACTGAGTTTCAACCAGAAGTGAAGCCCTGACCGTTTCCAGGGCTCACTGTCTGGGTTTGGACGCCGCTGTCTTAGCTCAGGCAGGAATGTGCTAAGCTTGTCTTTTTCTGCATATCCTTTCATTATGCCACATGGATCCATGCTGAAGTCTGTTTTATGATTCTCCATTACGGTAGTTAATCAGAAAAACATGGACACAAAGCCCTGAGCTAAACATAATTTTAAAAGGCAAAAACTATAGTTTCTACAGGTTGCTTTTATTTTTTTAATGACCTTCAAAACTACTGTAGAAATTGACATCAATTATAAATTGTGTATCATTGTGATAGAGTCAGCGCCTTTTTCACCAACCACAGTTTCATGGCCTGTGTATAACTGCGACAGCAAAATCCTTACATTATTTTAAATTACCGTTGGAGAAAATTAGTGTGTCATGTCCATGTGCTGCTGTTGAATATAAATATTTTATTTAAATTCTACCTTAAGGTGGAAACCGTTTCAAATTTCATAGAATAGCCACATCAGTAAAGACTACAGCTGATCCTCTTTAAAGAAATACTGTTTTAGTGTCTCATATTCTTTATGCTGTCTTATAGTTACTTTAAACTAAATTTTTCCTTCTACTATTAATTTTACTGAGGTATTTATTTATTTACCTTGTGATTTTTTTTTCCAAGTATTTTATTGAGAGTGAAAAGCCTCCACATAACATAGATTGCGGCTACTTGCCGTGTTAGAGAAAAAATGTAAAGTTATAGGCATTTCTCTGGAGAGGTGAGGTCCCAGGTAGGTAAGGTCTCAGTTACACTTAGCAGAGGGTTATTAGGGATTTCATTCAGTCGCTTTAAAACAGAACACTACATCCATAAAATGTGGCAGTCAGCTATTACGCCAAGCAGACTTTGCTTATTCTTTAGCAGGAGTGCAGAAAAGCTATGTCACCGTCCCATCTCCAGATGTAACGCATGTTTGCGCATTTCTAATATATTCAGGTATTTACCTTCAAGTCTGCCATTGTACTAGAATGCTTTATCTACATTTTAGTTTTCGAATTGACTGTTACACATGAGAGCTCTTTAAATCCTTTTTAAATTCTTTTTTCTGCAAAAATTTTAACTTAAATAATTTTTAAATAATCAAAGATTTTAAATTTTTATTAGTACATGTTTGCTGTACAAAATGATTACATTTATTGTGGGGAATTTGTGCATGGACGTAACACATCTTAGTTCTTCTTTGTCCCCTTGCCCTCCCATCCCTCCAACTCTTGATCCCCTTTCCATTTGAAAAAGCACTATTTCCATTTTTTCCTTTGTGACCATGATGTAATGTCATTACCAGTTCTAGGATCTTCAAGGTAAGGGACTCTTTGAAGGTGAGGCTCAGGACAAAAAAGGAAGCCCTACGAGATTTTTTTTTTATTTTTAACTTTTAAAAACATTTTATTAGTACATGTTTATAGTCATCTTGGAGAGTGGGTACACGCACATGCTACAGCTTGTTTCTTTTAAACTCTGTACAAAAGTGACAGCAGGGAGTATAACTTGGGAGTCAACAATCTTGGTATGTACATACAGGAACTTGAACAAAGGTTTGGGTAAGTTTGTAGATGAGTATTTGGGTGACTTATGAGGAGAGTTTAGAGCTCCATGCAGGCATGTCCAACCTGTGGCTTGTGGGCTGTTTGCCTGCTTTCAGTTTTAATGTTATAATTTAAAATATTTTAAAGAAAATTTTATTACTTATATGCATTACCTATATTGTATATTTTATTTATTTGGGCTTTTTGGGGATAGGACCTTGCCCTGCAGTTCAAGATGACTTTAAACTCACTATGTAGCCCAGGCTGGCCTCATACCCACACTGATCCTTCTGCCTCGGCTTCCTGAGTGCTGGGATTATAGAAGTGCACCTCCATGGCCAGCTTTCTTTATATTACATATTTTATATGCAGCTTAAGACATTTCTTCACTCAGGCAAGCCAAAAAGTTAAGACACTCATGGAATGGAATATCCTTAATATTTTAAGATTAATTTCCTCAAAGAGTATTATATCGTGGACTCACTATCTCTTACTATATTTTAGCTTCTTCAGGGAAAAGAAGAAACTACAGTTAAGTATTCCTAAACAGTAACTATTTTTAAATTGTTTGAAAAAGCTACTTTCACGCTTTTTGCTTAATTTCTGATCATTCTAAGTGCCTTATGTTGCACTTGAGTCTGTGTGCTCCTTTATTTCCTGCCTCTTTTTATTTTTGAAGGGACCTTTAAAAGTAAGCTACCAACATACTGTTATGTAAAATGTATATTTTACCAGAAACTCACAGAAAGTGAAAATGGATGCAGGCATAATGTATAGTTGATTTGAATTTACGTGTGCCTTCTTTTAAAAGGTGGGCTTTAGATCCGTGTTTCTTGCCTCATTTTCATTGACATCTTTTTTTTTAAGTATTTAGTTCTCTTACAGTACTGTGTAGTATTTTTTAAATTTCCTGTGACTAGGTGTGCTCAGCACATGATAGGCATGTAATAAATGTTTGTTGACTGGAACTTTTCAAAACTGATCTGTTATTCTAGCCCTCCTGCTTTCTAGCTGTGTCTGCCAGCAGCTCACTTTGGGGCTGTAGGTCTCACGTTCACGACTCTTACTCTGGAACAACACTGACCTCGTGTGTGAGGACCAGCCCTCCGGTGTTACGGGGGAGTAGCCGGAGTAGCAGAGTGTAATTGGGGAGGGGGCCCTGACGTAAGCATGGTCTTAGGTGGCAGCAGGGGCACTTTTTCATAATTGAATAAGACATATATTAAAATAGAAAAAATTGCCTGGGTATTTAACCCATTTCCTTGATAAAGGAGTTTTCTCCATAGCTTTGCATGAATTTCCTCCATAAATTCACCATAGACTTGCTTTGTTTGCACTTGATATATTCAGTCAGAATCTTTGAAGGAAGGTCCAGGCATCTGCTGATACACTCTCCACATGATTCCAGTGAGGCAGGGTCAGAGCACACAGAGAAGAAGGTGAGAAATACCTTCGTTATGTTTAATAACTTAAGCCAGTGCTCACTTTTAAACTTAAAGAATCTCAGCATGTCCGAAGTAAAATTCTCTTGGTAACTGCTGTGGGAAGTGACATATGTATTTCAAGGAACATCTCAAAGAAGTGTAGAAGGCGAAGTGTGGCGTAAGGATGAGTGTCACTTCTGACAGGAGGGAAGGAGAGTGTAGTAATGAAGACCGGAAGGAACAGAGACAATGCTTGTCTTACCTTCGTATTCCCAGGGAGGCCTGAAAGTGCTGGTCACAAAGAAGTTGCGTGGTGACTGTCGACTGACCGAATGAGAGATCAAGCGATGCCAGGTATTTTAGAGTGGGTTAAAGAAGAGGGCACAGGAAAAGGGTCTGAGGTACATTCCTATATTCTTTAGGTAGGTACAGTGGTAAACATATGGGTAAGAAATAAAAAACAAGAAAAGGAGAATTAAATAGAGAAAGAGCTGGTATCTAGCTGGATGAAGTAAGACACAGAGCTGTGTGCAGGACAAACCTAGGTGACTGACCGTAGGGTGCGATGGCATTATGAAGATGAAAACAGCTCAGTGTGGCCTGCAGTTTCAGTGATATTTAAATGAGGATGTAAATAGTGATGTAGGGTCCAGAATAACTAGATGTCACCCGTAATTTCTTGTCTTTTATGACCCCAAGTTCTAAATCGCGGACAGCTCACGACTTTATATCCTAAATCCTTCTTTACTCCTTCCTTCCACTGTCTGTCCACAGTAATCTGCATGTCTTCCACTTGGAATATTACAGTAGCCTCTGAGTACTCGTGTCTTAGCTTATCCCCTCCAGTCCATCGACGGCAGTTTCAAAGGTGGCTCCCAGTGACCCCTGCCTGTCTGGTGCTCCCGTCCTCGTTGGGTCCCCACCCCTTGGCTGTGTGTAGGGGAAGTAGGTCCTAGGAATTTGAAGCGAATGAGGAAACCATGGCAGAAGTGATGAGATGTCACTTGAGATTAGGTTAAAGACTCTGGCTGTGACTTAGCCTCTTTAGTTCTCACTCGCCCCCTCATGGCTGCCATGTTGTGAGCTGTGCCACAGAGAGGCCCACGGGGCAGGACCCCGAGGGACGCTTCTAGAACGGAGGTAGACCCTCAGTCCAACAGTCCAGAAAGAACAGGGTACTGACGGCAACCACTGGGGTTGGAAGTGCATTCTCCCTCAGGTGAGCCTTGCTTGTAGCCCATGCTGACAACTTGACTGCCGCCTTACGAGAGACCCTGAGCCGCAGTGCCGGCTTAGCCACACCCAGAGGTTCCCGAACCGCATAAACTCCATGATACAATGCTTTTGTTTTAACTGCTACGCTCTGGTGTTATGTATCCACAGATAACTGAAACAGTGTACTTTTTGTTTGATTGGTTTTACAGTACCAAGAATTGAATTCAGGGCCTTTGCATTGAGCTATATCCCCAGCCGTTTTTATTTTTTATTTTGAGAGAGTCTTGCTAAGTTGCACAAGCTGGCCTAGAACTTTGATTTTGCTTCCTCGGCCTCCCAGGTAGCTGGGATTACAGGTTTGCAGCAACTTGCCTGGCTAACAGCCATATTCATAGAGCTATAAACCTAATCTATAAAATAAGTTTCTTTCCCACCTAAGAAAAGTGTCAGAGCTCCCCGCTGCCTGAGAGAATAAGCATAAACCCTTTAACGTGATGTGTCTCTCAACCTGGCCCCTCCGTCTTACCTCCTGTCAGTCCTTACCTGACGTTTTCAGCCCTCGGAGTATGAATACTTACACTTTACCTCATGCTGTTTCTTACTCTTGTGCTTCAAAATCTCAAGTATCTTCCCTCTTAGGGTATAGTTCCTAGTCCCAGACTATCCTCCAGACGGTACAGAATGTCCTCTGTGTGCGCCTATAAAAAATGTGTGCTTAAGAAGTTCCTGCATTGCATGAGAACGATCGAGTGGTTACACTGAAAGCTCTGCCTACACTCAAAGCTGCTTTAAAGGATGGACTGCGTTGCGCCTTGTTTGTGTCTGTCCCTGACACCTCAGTGTCGGGTATGTAAATGTGTGTGGACGAGACTTTATAGCTAATTCCATCAGACATAACCGGTTCACAAATTTCAAAGGTATACTTAGGGTCAGGGTAAATACTAAATCTTTTAGAATATATTGAATGATTCCTGGCAGCTAGTAAAAAGTATTAGTGAAGATAACAAACACAATAAAGTAAATACCATCTCCAGGAAGGGAAGGGTATTCCTCACAGCATAAATACCACAGTGAAGAAAAGTACAAGTGGGAAAAGGCTGCTAGATTAAACAATGAAAGTAATGTTTAAAGCCTTCCGTTGTACGGAAGAGCCATCCGTAAAAGCCAAGCTGGAAAAAGTTTGAGAAAGGAGGAGTAAAAGCCAAGCTGGAAAAAGTTAGAGAAAGAAAAATGGGTGGAAGACAGTTGGAGGTGGAGTGAAGGATTGTGAAAGGAAGGATGTTGGTTATTCATTCATCTGAAGTGAAAAATAGCGTCTCCTTTTGCCTACTGTGTTATTATCAGATAGGTAAAGACTCCCTGGAATTAAAAAAAAAATAAAACAGTGAAAAGCATGTTGGCAAGCCAGTAAGGTACAATTTGCTCATTACAATATTTTTTCTTTCCTTTCTTCATCCTTATTTCTCAGGAAAAAGAAAAGATTAGTCACAGAATGTTTTTACATACTGAATTTAACATTTTTATATTTTCCTCCTTTCTTTACTGAAAAGGAGGCACAGTAGTTGTTTTCCTTGCATTATTAAGAATAAAAAATGTGGCTTTTTTCTAACTATGTGCCTCCTAAATTTAGGTGTTTGGATAACATCTCTGATCTTATCCTAAAGAACTGCTAATAGTGTGTAGACACCTCAGCAGAAAATATATTCAAGTAAAAATTTTGACACATGTTCTGGTTCAACCAGTAAATAGTTTTGGGCAAATCACATAACTTTCGAGAGCATCAGTTTTTGCTTTGTTTTTAATACCCATTGGGAAGTAGCTCTATTATACCTTTGCTACAAAATAAGGGGAAATAAGTACACAGACCCAGCTAGGTGAGCAAGGCATTGCATGCGAGTCCCTCTCACCATTATGCTACCACTGTAGTTGTTTGGTGTACATTTAACCATCCAAATAGCCTACAGCAGTAGTCTCAAGTGCTGGCGGAAGACCAACCACATCAACACATACAGACTTTTGGTCCCCATCTGCAGAGATGTTGAGTTTACTACATCTATGGATATAGCTGAGTTTCTGTATTTTTTCAAATAACAAAATATGACTCACACATAACCAGATTTGAGAAATACTGGACTAATGGACTGATAGATTAACTCTTTGTGTTTTCTTTACCACTGTTATTCAGATAAATGGATACACATATTAAAGGCCCAGGGAGCTTAATGGCTACCTTGGAAGGTTGAAATCATACTATCTTTTGATATTTAGCTGATCAGTTAATGTTGAATTCTATGTTTAGTCTTTTATGCATGATACATATTCTGTAGCTCTCTTATTTTAATTAATAACTTACTGATCACATGAAATATTTGGAGCAATGGGTGGTGAATTCCTTTTCCTGATACTATTCTGATAAAACTTACTCTCTTCTACTATACAGAAGTACGTTACTACTATCTTGCAGGTTGAGGTTATTAGAACGTCCTTTTAATAAATTTGCCTTTCTTTTCTTTAGTGTTATTCCTCTTTTAAAAGAGTCAGTTGGAATATTAATGCAGAGAACTCCTCCCACGTTGGAAAATACTTTGCCTCACTGCTATCAGAGGGTAAGTTTCAGAGCCTCCAAACCATTGCACTTTATGTTGTTTCCAAACTGTTAGGGTTTTCAGCTTTCATAAATATGGGCAGCATGTGTGTATAATTTAGTATTTCTTCCAGGATTGAATACTGACCATGCATGCCATTTATATAAACCAGAGTAAAATCACTGGAAAATACTGGACTTACTAAAGAAGATGTGGCAGAAATTGTTCTCATCTAGAGATTGAGCAACTCTTTTAAAGTATAGAATATAAACAACAGATGAAATTTTTTATTGAACATTTTTTTTTGCACCCACTGTTTTGCAGAAACTTTTGTGATATTTTAGGGATGGCTCTGTTGTCACAGAACTTACAGTCTGGTGAAGAAACACAGACACTACACTGTAAGTTGCTCAGTAAGAAAGTATCAACGGTAACTATTACAAAAGAACGGAGATGTGGTTTCTGATAGATGTGTGTGGCTGGCCTTAATTCACAGAAGTCCCAATGAAGGAGACTGAAAACTTCGATGGGAAAAGGAGCCAGCCGTGTACAAACCTGGGAGAAGAATGTTGCAGGCAAAGGAAAACCCTACTCAAAAGCGCTCTGGAACTAGTGTGGTGTATTTGGAGAGCAGAAGAAGGGCCACTGTGGCGGAAGCATAGTGAGGAGCAGGCGTGGTGACGGGGACTGAGGCGGGAGCCGGCTCAGATCGGGGGCTGCCGTTTAGCAAATTCAGGGAGAAGCTTTGGGAAGCTTTCAGGCGGTGAGAGGTCCTGCTTTCTGCGCCGGGGTCTCACTGTGTAGTTCCAGTATGCCTTGAACTCACTCGATCCTTGATCCTCGCGCCTCAGCCTCCCAAGTGCTATTGATACAGGGGAAAGAAAGTCCCAACCTGCTAGATGTGCGGTACGAGTGTGTGTTCTGTAAAGTTGAAGAATGAATTTGAGGAACAACGGAGGCTAAGAGCAGATATATTTATTGGGGGAAAGAAAGCTTCTGTCCGAAGGAGAGACAGAAGGGGGGCCTGAATGGGTTGCCAAGGGCCCTGACTTTACTAGGGATTTTTATAGAGGAAATCCACAGCACGAGGCAGGCCCAAGGTGGGAAACATGAGAAATCTCAAGGTGGGCATGAAGTGGGACAAAACTGTGGTCAACCAATAAGATTGCAAGCATAATTGCTCAGGTAAAATTGATTAAATCAGAACAAATAGGAAAGAAAGTTAGGTAGCAAGCAGGCGTGAATGCGGAACAGGGCCTTTCCTGTATGGGGCTGGGTTAGTGACTCCTCCCGGCTTTCTCAAGGTGATTGATACCTGTTTAGAGCATCAGTCCCTGATGTTTTTCCTTGGAAGTATGCGGGTGCATTTGTTCCATCTTTTGTCTTGAGGTCTGGCCCACAGAGGCAATGCCTGTCTCCCCCACTGTTGCTGGGTATCTCCTCCTGCACACTGGCTCCTTCCAGGGCCTGGCCCTACCTGACTGCCTATAGTATTTCTGTCTGACTTAACCTCCCTACAGCATTCCCCCCTCTGAAGAAGTATCCCAAACTGCTGTGAGGGAGTAATAGGCAGTGACCACTCTGGCTTCTTTAGGCTGAAGGGGGTCATAGTTGTTGATCAACACTCAGAGATACTCTCCAAAGGTACTCTCTTTATACTACCTAAAGACCCTTGATAAACACCAGGCATTTTCATGTTGGGTGGGTGTGTAGCTTTTAAGTCTGAAGGAGACAAAGCCAAAGAAGCAAGTGTGCATGGGTCAAATAATAAGGTCAACAGGATAATTATGAATATAGTCAACAAATATTTCTGCCGAGAGGAGCCAGTAATGGCTTCCCTTAAAGAGGGTAAGGATAAATTCTAGGGAATTTCAGAGTCTGACACATCATTGATTTATCATCTAATATTTTGAACAGCTATTGTGATATTAGCAGAAGGATCAGGAATGTGCACACAGCATTTAGTTTTTACAATTGTACAAGTACCTCCTGTGCTGCTGTTAGAATGTCTGATGTCATCCAGTTTTGTCTTATTAATTGTACTTCTTCATTTAGGAGAGAGAGACCAGCTGTGGTGTCATTTAAGGCCCTAGTTAAGGCCTTGATATATGTCATATAACCCTTGCTCTAGACAAGATCTGGTGGGTCCTAGTAAAAGGAATCTAAAAATAGGATAGCATATTCATTATAAGTTTTATCTGTATGATTACCTGGAGTCTGGCATCCTCTAGGCAAGAACAAATTTTCCAAGAAATTAGAGCATGTATTATCAAAGCATGAGCATTACGAGCTGACAGGTAAGTTTAAAAATTATTTTTAAGGGATGGCTGTTGTAACCCACTGACTCTTTGACCCCTTTATTGAAGGAGTCTGACATTTTGTTGTAAATCCCTCTAGCTTTAGTTATTATCTCTAAATTTTGATGACTTATAAAAATCAGATTAGCACATTATTTTGACCAATGAAAAGTCCTTCAGTTTTTGTACATGAACAACAATCTGTATTACATTTGTAAAAACTAGTCGCGGCATCATTTTGATTAGCTGGCAACCTAGATGTACATACATGGCAGTATTTAGACAGGATAAAATCTCTTCAGGATGAGAGCTGGGCTTTTAGGCATAACTAAAAGGAACGAGTGAAGCAAAAGTTATCCTAGTTACAGTTTAAGTGAGATATTTTTTCTTCTGCGTGCTTTTATTGAAATATGAAGACTGGAAAGAAGGCCAGGGTTGGTGAAGGACAAAGAGACCTGTGCCAATGTGCAGCAATTGGCTGGCGTCTTTTCCTCTATAGTTGTGATGACGCAGGGCTCCTCCATGGAGATGATAGGTAGCGATGATGGTCCAGCCAGAGGGAGGAAGCAGAGTGCCCCAGGCCCTCCAGTCCTACTGGACCAACTGGTAGGGTGGGTCTGAACTCTGGGGCCTTTGCCTCGGAGAGCAGTCTGACTCCAGTGGTCACCATTGCAGTCAGGGCATGGCTGGCAGGGCCTCTTAAGGAGGTCCTTCTTAAAGTGACCTGGCTTTCCACAGCAGTAGCAGTTGAGCCTAGTCATTAAGCTCTTCTTGGAGTCCCAAGAATCAGACTTAGGTCTCTTTGTTTTAAGGCCACGACAAAGGCAACCACTTCTTGGTCTCTTTGGGGTTTTTTTCCCCCTGGTTTCCTCCCAGTCTCATTTATAGAATTCTAAGGAGGAAGTTTTTATTTAAGTATCAAGTGAGCTATCTGGAGCAAAAGTATCTTTCGTAGCTCTTTTCTAATATCTAGGGTTGGCTGGGTAATAAACCTGTCTTTAGGCAAACTTTGTACTTCTGTTGAACCAGGAGCTATGGATATATGTTTTACCAGTGCCTCTAGTGAAACTTCTGATACAGCAGAGGATTTTCATCTTTCTCCTCATATATAGCTGAAATTTTAAAATAACTAGAAGGCTTATTTTTTGTCCTTCTTAGACCTTCAAGAAGACACACTTGAAAATGTCTCCTGCTCCAATCTTCCTTCTGACTGTTAGGCCAGCAGGGGTCTTTGGTAGGGACTGCTTGCACTCCAGAAGGGACTGGTTGTTCCCCTGGCTGTCTGTCTTCTGGTTGTTTGAAACTGACCATATGATATTCATCCCCAAATGTAATAGCGCTTGTAACGCTGCTTGTCTCTCATTAGAAGTCAGTGTTTGATTTAAGAATAACACTACCTCTTCCCAGCCTAGCTTAGAGGTCTGAGTAAATCCTCTAAAGACATCAGTGTACTTATTGGGGTCAGCTAAAAGTTTTCCTAGTTCTAGCTTGATCTGCTTTGAGTCATTGAGGGAAAGAGACCTATGAACATAGGTAGTTTCATATGGATCATAATTCTACTTTGAGCATAAATACAAATTATTCCTTAATGTAAAGAAATTTTGAACATAAGGCAATTCTGACCTTTTTTTTTTTTTTTTACAGTATTTTTTTCGTTGTAAAAGAATATCATAATGAATACTTCTCTTTGCATCCCATTTTGGTTCTAGGGGGTAGGCAGGCCACTTATGTGTGCAGAAAAATATAAAACGGCTCTTTTACAGTTACAGTTAGTCTTGTGACAGGAATGTCTAAAGAAAGAAGCATAATTTTGTAATACTTTTTGTTCTTTGGAAGAGGGCAGATATATAAAAAGGTGAGTTAGAAGTAGTTGCTGTGCTGTGAAAGAGATCACCTCTGGAGATAGATAAAAAGGACAACTGACTTGAGGAATTCCACCCTGGGCCCTAGGGCAAAGAAACCTCCAGGACTCCTGTGCTATATGTCTAATCACATAGGCAATCTTTCCTAGCACCAGGACAGAGCTATGCTTCATTTAAATTTTTGGATGCTCACAAGTTAAACTTGGATTTATCATCTAGCAACCACTTTTTACATGTTAGTAAAGGCACATTAGTCTTCTACGCGTACTGGAAAGAAGAAAATCTCTTTCTTACTCTAAAATCTCTTTCTTACTGTTAGCATAGGTAAGGCACAAATGTAAATCATTCCCCTGTTAGCTGCTATGAAATGTAAACAGTTGTTGAAGGCTTCTTCAGTGTAATTTCTGAAGGGAAAGGTAGTCTGAGTGATTCTAAAGTTAACTGAAAAGCTTAGGGAGAATTTCTAGTTCACTAGCAAAGAGAGATAACTACAATAGATGAGTGGAGATTTTTCTGTGATCAGGAACCAGTTTCCACTGGCTTTGATTATCCACCAGAGAGTAGTCCTGGCCAGAACCCCTCAATTGTTCTCAGTTTCTGTTGGTCCACACAGCCAGAGATCAATCACCAGAAAGGAATCCAGCTATTTGTCTGGTCAACGTTCCATTGGCCATTGGCTTTAATGGGGATTCACCAAAGAGATGCTGGGGAAACCTGTACTCTGTTTTGAGAGTAGCTGCTCTAAGAGCATTTAACTAGCTGGCAGAGTAACCACTGTTTGTCACAATTCTACAAGGGATTGTTAAAAGCTTGAGCAAGATTACCTAATACTTTATAAGTTTACATTGAAGATTTTAAAGTCCACAGCTTACTATCAAAGTATTTTTCCTGTGCACCTGAATGATAACTAGACCTGGGAAGAGAAGAGGAAAGGTCGGAGATCCTCCCTTCGGCTAAATGTTTTTTGGTCCCATAAGTGTGGTGCTTTTGGAAATAGCTCCTTCTGGTTTCACCCAGAAGTTGTTTCTTTCCACTGTGTCTCAGGCTCAGTCTCCTGAGGGAGACCTGCCCAGAACACTAACCTGGGACATGGCTTTTATGTGTGTTCTCCTGGACAGGCAAAATTCTAAGTCTCATCTGACCCAGAGACAGGGTATGTATTCCTCCTCTAAGATGACTTCCTTGTCTTTGGCATTAGCAAACACTCATTTTCTATGGGCTTAACTTAGTTGGGACAGGCTAGAGTTCTTTTTTTTTTTTCTAATATTACACACCTCTAAAAAGGAAAGTGCAAAGTAGTAGGAAAAGATTAAGAGTAAGGCCAGAGAAAGAAAACTGCAGCAGAACAGGCTCTAGACATTTCCATTAGAGTGAGAGGAGGATCAGAGCCAGTCTGTCCCACTGAAACCTATCCTCTAACTCTTAAAAATAGCCACCCACCTAGCATCTTTTAACTGGTGGAAGGAGTCTCATGCTATACTACATAGGCGTGAATATTTTCTAAATTTGAGCTAGATTTTATTTATAAAGACCCACTTTACAAAAGTTTATATTAAAGTCCACTAGCACACATTTTAACATTACTCTCTCTAGTGCTTTTGTCTAAATAAAGTCAAGCAAGGAATACCAATAAATTTAGTAACTAGTTCAAATGCAACATATATAAGAACAATACAGGAATAAAAATGTCCCATTAAAGAAGCATTATAACCTTATAAACCTTCCCATGTTTTAACTTATATTGATCACATTTGAACAAAACTATATTAGAGACCAGCATAAGTAATTATAAGCAGTGGGCAAAGACATAACAAAAATTGAAGCATAGAAATTTGTTACCTAAATGAATCCTAGTCCAGAGTCTGTGAAACAAAAGTAAACACTTACTTCCCTTTAATGATCTCAATGGAAGACCTCCAAATGATACAGGGGAAATAAATTCCCAGCTTGCTAGATATCTGGTACAAGTTCATGTTCTCTAAAATCGAAGAATAAATTTTAGGAACAATGGAGGTTAAGAGCAGAATATATTTATTGGGGGAAAGAAAGCTTTCTTCTTCAGATTTAGAGTATAATGGAAAAGCCAGAGAGTGGTTAGTTAGTAAGGGAGTTGGAAAGTTGGAAGGGTATAGTTTCACAGAGTTGAAGAGAAAGCAATTAACTCTGCCAAATGTTTCTGTGGAAGTCACATTGTAGGAGCAAGAAGTGACCATTGCTTAGGTTGAAGTCATCACTGATGACCTCAATAAGAAGAATTTAAGTAGCATGGGGGGGAGAGAACATGGTTTAAATGGGTTAAGAGAAAAATCAATTGGGAAATTAGAGACAGGAGAATCATTAAAGGGAGGAAAGAAATGAGTTGATAGTCTGCACGTACATGCAGTATCAGGAGAAAGAGCATTTGATTTTTTAAAAAGATAGGATATTTCAAAGAGTGTGATCTCACAGAACTTTCCTATATGATGGAACTGCTTTATAACCTGCAGTACCCAGTGTGGAAACCACAGCTGTCTTGGCTAGTGTAACTGATTTATAAAAATTTGATTTAATTTTCTTTCATTAAAATAGCCGCAACTGTCTGGTGATTTTGTATTGCACAGAACAGTTCTAGAACCTGTTAGCAATGGGAATGGTGTGAGAGGAAGAAATGGATGATTTAGTACTGAGGGGCATTATTGAAGGAATGAAGTTCCTGAGAAAGTGAGAGGACAAAGCCCAAAGCACAGTGGAAGCATTAATGGTAAACAGACGCAAAGGCAAAAGTGCTGATGTAGATGAGGAGGACTGGTAGATTTGTTAGTTCAGGATAAGGAATTTTCTCTGTTGCTTCTATTTTCTGTGTGCCTTAAAAATGCAGTGTAGTGTTGTCTCCCTAGTGTAAGAACCTGGAAGAGTAAATAAAACCCAAAAGGTACAGTAGATATGAAAGAGAAAGAAATTGCACAAAGGAACAATTGGGATGAGGAAAAGAAAAAGAAAGGAAGGGAATAGATAGATAGATAGATAGATATAGATATGTATAGAGAGTGAAAGAGGGAGGGGGAAGGGAGGGGGAAAAAGAGGGGAGGAGAGGGAGAGAAGGATAGCTGGAATAACTGTACTGCTGATGTCTAATAGTTTATTGAAAGGAATAGTTAATGCCTAATTTTTTTTCTTTTTGACCAATTTTGCAGTGAAGTTGTTCAGATTACCAGATGTAAGAATGCAAGATAGATCAAACCATTAAAGAAAATGAAAAATTAAAAAAAAAAAAAAACATTAGAAACAATACAGAGTTTCACTAGACAAGATGGTAGGAATTCACCAGTGGTTGTTATATTGAATACTGTTGTCTTCAAATCAGTTGTTCAGATTACCAGATATAAGCATGCAAAATTGGTCAATATAAGGTAGCAGCTGTTTTGTTTTCTGAAAAAATTATGACAGTCATATCTCCTTGAAAAGTTCTCTTTCTCTGTATTCAGGGTTTCTTTGAAAGAGAGCTTAGTTACCAGTTCAGCTTTTAATGTTTGTTCCACTTTCACATTTTACTTTTTTTCTTAGCACATTTCCTGTATTTCCAGAAATGTACCTATTCTGTGTAGGTTTTCAAATTATGGTTTTATTAATTTAATAAATATTACTTTCATTGAGTACTTACTTTTAGCTCATGTATTATTTTCAGTACTGAAAATTGAAGATCAGAGTAAATCCTTAACCTTATTGAGCTTAAATTCTGCTGGCATAAACAGTAAGCAGTTTAAGAACAGGTTGAGTACCCCTTATCCAGAACTTGGGAAGGAGTTGTGTTTTCAATTGGATTTTTTTAGATTTTGTAATATTTACTCTATATAATAGATCTTAAGTGTGGGACCAAAGTCTACCCATAAAATTCATTAGTGTTTATTATACCTTGTACACATAGGCTAAAGGTAATTTTATGCAGTATTTTTGGTACCCCTGTGTTTTGACTGTGACCCATCACTTTCTGGATTAGAGATGCCTAACCTGCAATATGAATGAATGCATGCATGCTGTGTAATGTTAGGTGCCAGATACAGAAAGGCTTACTGAGAAGATGACATTTGGTAGAGACTCGAACAAGGTGGCCTGTGTAGAAATATGGAGAGGATACTTCCCCAGCAGAGGGAATAGCGAGAACCTGAGTGAGGAATGTGCCTGGCTTCTAAAAGAATGAAGAGGAGGCTGGAATAGCTGATGAGAGAGAAAGGAAGAAGAGGAAGAGGTGAGGTGAATAAGGACAAAGGGGACCCCCTGACCTGTAAATCACTGTGAAAGTGTTGCTTGAACTTGGGAAGACAGGAAGCCATTGGAGGAATTGATGAGAGGAGTAGTGGTATCTGACTCACAGTAAGGGGATCGCACCTGGGTCGCCGTTTTGAGAACAGATGGAAGAAGTGCAAGGCTAGAATTAGAAAGAATAGTTAAAAGAGTTCTTACTATAATAACCCAGACTAGAGCTATGTTAGACTACTTCTGGATTAGACTGATCACAATGGAGATCTCAGTGAGACTGTTTGATTCTACTTAGTTCTAATAGTTTGTACATTCATATACTGATACATTCAGAGTTATTGATAGGATTCCTATAGTATTCATAAAATTTCTGTTTATGGGTTTGTTGTTTGTTTTTTGTTTTTTGTTTGTTTGGTACTGGGAATCAAACTCATGACCTCATGCTTGCCAGGCAAGTGCTGTGCCACTGAGCTATATCCCCAGCCTCCGTTTGTAGTTTTAAACAATCTGCTATATCTCGTCATGGTGTCACCTGCCACATGAGAGTATTCCATAGGTATCTGTCCATTCATATGTTCTCCTCTGCATTTTTCACCCAGAGGGGTGATTGCATGTTTACTGATACGTTGCAAAGTAGTTGAAGGGGTGGGCACTTAACACTTCACTTGATTCTGATGATGTCTTCCCTTTGTTTTCCAGGTGCAGGAGCTACAGGGAGTTTATAGTTTACAAGAACAGCACTTCTGGACCTTATGTTCTGATGTTTACGTTGGGACCATAAAATTAGTAGTAGCACCTGATGCTGATGCTAGGTGGATTTTAAGCCAAACGCACAATATTTTTACTCAGGTATGATTTTGTTACTGGCTTCTTTTATGAGTCTTAAAATTTATTGAGTCAGCTATTCCTAAAAATATTATTCATTATGCTAAATATATAAATCATTGAACTGCAGGGAAAGCACAGCACTAGTTTTTCCTCAATTATTGTCAAATTTGAGAGGTCTTTAGTCAATACTGTTATGGAACATAATTCCCATTTACTCATACTGATTTGATTTTCTTCAAGAAAAACTAGATTCTCCTTTACTTCCTACTGTATAAGAATGGCAGCCGGGTGTAGCGGCACATACCTGTAATCCCAGCACTCAGGAGGCTGAGGCAGGAGGATCATTGTGAGTTCCAAATCAGTGTGGGCTACAAAGTAAGTGTAAGGCCAGCTTAAACTGCATAGCGAGACCCTATCTCAAAAAAAAAAAAAAAAAAAAAAAAAAAAAATGGTAGATACTGATTGAAGCAAAGAATTCTAAAATAGGATTTGGAATTAGAAAAAACTTCATTGCTGGGTTTAGCTAAAAGTTGACTGTTAAGTTTTCTTGTGATAGTTACCTTCTGTGTGATTTAATAGTTATGCCCTGTGTGGTGGCACATGTCTGTAATCCCAGCACTTGGGAGTTTGAAGCAGGAGGATTGCCACAAGTATGATAATGATATTGTAGTTTACAGAAGAATGTTAGGTGATTCATGCTAATGATTCAGTGGCAAAGTATCAGGATGTCCAGTTTACAAATATTTTAGCAAAAATAAAAAGATTATAGATAAATATGTATGTAGAAAGATCAAACAAATATGGCAAAATATGAATAGTTGGTGAATACAGATGAAGAGTATTTTTGTCCTATTCTTTTGACTTGAGAATTTTTCAAAATAACTGTTGAGAAATAAAAAGGGTGGCCCCTTGTTGCAGCCAGGATAAAGCCCGAACTTTCTCTCATGGTCTCCTTAACTTCCCATATGTTTGTGCTGCTTTTTGTGGCCATGTACTAATAGTTCTGACTTGTCAGACTGTTTGCTTTCTGTGTGGACAAACCCTCGCTTCACATAGTGTGCAGTTCGGTTGTGCTGCTGTCTCTCAAGCTCGCTCTCTGGCTCACTTCCTCTCTGTCCTGTTCCCACCCCCAGCCCCCCTCTCCTCGGCATCAAGTTTTCAGACATGGACAACAGAACATAAGTACAGTCTAGCTAGACTCAGGATATTAGCATGGAGTAATCTCTTTTGTCTAACAAAGGGACATGTATGATGAAGTTTCTTGAGGAGTAAATTAATGACATAATCCTCTGTGTCATTAGGATTTATGCAAATCCTGATCCTAATCTTCTGTGCAATCAAGACTTGCATATATGACTTGCATACACAACAGTTTGCTGGTATTGTAAGTATTCCAGAATTCTGGCAACTAGGTTTCTTTCTTAACAGACACTATTCTGTATCACTCTTGACTTTCATAATGAAGCACACAAGAGCTTCCTCCTATGTCCGAATCCTGCTCGTACCTCTTCCACCTCTTCCACGTTGTAGGGGTAAGAAGGCAAGCAGACAAACAACTATTTATTACCATTTCCAGATCGTTTTTCTCTTCCTTACTCTGGTTGTAGTATGTCCTTCTAGCCTGGTAATTTGAGTTTCTGTTGACCTCTGGAATACTCCAGCCGGTGGTGGCAACTTGTTGTTTTTCATTTAAGACAAAAGATGTTATATGTATCGGTTGTTTTTTTCTAAACTAAAACCTCAAGATTGAGGTTTAATAGCAGTGTTAGCACTTTGCAATAAATTAGTGAGTTTTGGGCTGCAGTTTGGACGCTCCTCTCTGAGAGGTTTGTCGTCACTGCCCCGATACGTTGGCAGAGTGGCCATTTTCTGCCTGAAGAGCAGTGCAGTTTCTAGGCTGAGAAATGTGCAAGCAGCTGCCTCTGCTGAGGAACTGCTGCAGTTATAGCTGAAGTGGAGGAACGTTCTTCTATAACCTTAGAAATCTTGGCTTTTACTGTGGTTGAAGTTACAAGTTTATTCAGCTGCTTCTTTGGTTTTGGAAACTGCATTTAGGTTTTAAATACTGAAGCCTTGAAAAATATTTTAAACCTTTTTAGCAGCCAAAGTCATGGCAATTTTGTTTATTTCATTCCTTTCAGAAACCAAAGATTACCTTTGAGGCTTACAAAAAGGATATTTCAACACATTTTCCCTCAGAGGAGGAGGCAAGGGGAGCACCCCACTAATGACTTTGAGCTTATATTTAATGATTTTATAATTATTTTATGATTTTTTTTTAGCTCCCACATATTCAAAATTGAAGTTTTTTAAAATTTATTTTTCTTTTCTGCTTATACCCTAGTAATACATTTTCTTATGGTATAAATATATGTCAGCACTTTTATAGCATTTTCATTTGATTTCATGAAACAGAAATATAAATTTTTCAATTCTATCTTATAAATTTCATTAATCAGAAATAAAATGCAAATTGCTGTATTGTTGAAAAAAATCACACCAATGCCTGAGATATATTTATTGTAGAAAGATTTAAAATATAGGGGCTGGGGATTTAGCTCAGCGGCAAAAAGCGCCTGCCTGGCAAGTGCAAGGTCGTGAGTTTGGTTCCCGGTACCGGAGAAAAACCAAAAAAAAAAAAAAATATTGATGGTTCTAACAATCCAAACAAGGATTGATTTTAATAATGTTATACATTTTGTTTATTACATTAATAATCTTCCTTTTTTTCCTTTTCTTTTGAGAGAGGGTCTTACATGGTTCAGGCCAGCCTGAAATTGCTATGTAGCCCATGCTAACCTCGAACTCGAAATCCTCCTGTTGCAGCCCCCCTAGTGCTGGGATTACAGGAGTGCCCCAACACACCTAGCTTGGTATCTTTCTTATAGCTGATCTTAAATCATAATTTAAGTAATAGCTTTTGGTTAAATAACATGTGAAAAGAGGGCTGGGAATGTGGCTCAGTGGTAGAGCCATTTGCCTAGCATGCACAAGGCCTCAGGTTCTATCCCTGGTACTTGGGCCGGGAGATACAGATAGAGATGATTATACAATCTCTGAACTAGGCATGCTGGTGTATACCTATAATCCCAGCTACTTGGGAAACTGACAATAGGATTTCAAGTTCCAGGCCAGTCTGAGCAATTTAGAAACACCCTGTTTCAAAAATACTATTTTTTAAGAGGCAGGGACTAAGCATCTCTCTGGGTTTAATCTCTAGAACTGAAAAAAGTCTGAAAAGACCACCATTAAGAATTTGAGAATTATATATTTTGAGAATTATAACTTTCTCCTTTGTTTATAAAACTATAGCTTGGTGACTATTTTAGAACTGAACATTAGGTGCTACCCTTTTTAACCTTACCTTCCAGAGTTACCAGTTAGTCTTTAACTGCTAAAGAGGTCTGCTTGCTGTGCGTGAATGTAGAGTAATACAGATGAGTTGCTGGAAGTCACCTCACTGCTTAGGACCTTGGGGAGTATAAATGAAGTGATAATCCGGTTTTTAAACTCTAAGATGTTTTTGTTGGTACACTATACCCCACGCACAAAAATTTTTAAATGAATAATCAGTTAGGAATTGTAAAGTTTGTCTTCTGTGTTTAATATATGCACAGGAAAAAGAAAGCGGGTGTAATATAGGCTACTGGATTAAGGAAGGCAATTTATTACCATGTTATATTTTTTGTTTTAAACTGGCCAATATTTGTAAATTTTTAATAACACATTTCACAATTATAACTATAATCCTAAATTTTGTTAGAAATAATGTTGTTTGAAGGAACAGATTTGAAGAAAAATCGAGTATGTTAGAAGAAAAACCTAGAATATGCTTGAGGTTCATTCTCCTCAGTGCCACAAAGCACCAAAGGTAGTCAAGCCCAGCGTCCACCGCTCACTCCCCCGGGGCCTTCTGCCTTCGCCTCTGCTAGCTTTTCTGCTCCGCTGCCTGTCTCCTCCCTCATGCTGCTGAGTCCCAAGCCGCCAGCTTCCTGCGTCAGCTTTCTGTGCTCCCTTCCCTGGTCTCGAAATGGAAGTTAACAGTGATACCGAGGAAGGAACCCGAAGCCACTTCACAGATCCAAGTGTTTCCTCCAGACACCCCCAGCTCTGTCACTCTCCTGTGTTCCTAATCCGAGTCTGTCCCGCAGCCTTGTTCCGTCTGCGGGAGGGAAGGGCAGAGAGTAGGAAGTATCTGCCCTTTCCCATGTGGACTGCTAAGTTTTCCACCCTTTTCACTTGCTCCCCTGTTGTAAAGGCCTTTAATCTTTGGTAAGTACTGATGGTGCTTGTGGGCTCTCCAGACTTTTCCTTATGCATCTTTCCCTTAACTTTCTTCATGTGTGTACTTGAAGTCCACCAGAAAGCAGCCACATCAAGAGGTTAAACAGCCGCAGGATATAAGGCCATTTGTTGTTTCCAAATGAATGCAAAGGGTTGTTTCGTCATGGGTTGCTTGACAGTAGTAGAAGTGATAGTAGTAGCAGCAGTAACAACAGCCAGCATTTATTAAGGGCGCAGCAGGTGGCAGGCGCTGTG
The DNA here is from genome assembly GCF_000276665.1 of Chinchilla lanigera. NCBI lineage: Eukaryota > Metazoa > Chordata > Mammalia > Rodentia > Chinchillidae > Chinchilla > Chinchilla lanigera. The sequence continues at coordinate 5,602,333 of NW_004955435.1, forward strand.
AAAGGCACGTAAGGCATTCATTGGGCCTTGCAAGACAGTGGACACAAAATGATACGCAAACCCATGTTCTCGTTCATCGCTTAGAGTTCAGCCGTGTCCACCCAGCCACTGTGCTAACAGTGAAACGTTTTTACATGTCAGCCAGGTTTTCAGGGGTTCATTTGAAAGGAATAAAGATCAATGTGTATTTAGGCATTTAAAGTAGAGAAGATGAGTAAGACAGTAACTTTCTGTAGTCATATCTCTTAACTTTTTCACTTCTCGTTTGTTTTCCTTTCCACAACAATGAGTATTTGTTGAGGATATCCTAGGACTATGGCACCAGTTTAGCATTTATTTTTCTTTAGGAGTGTAGAAGTGTTCAAAGAAACGAGTTTTCCCATTCTGAGGCCAACCTTTCAGCCGGCCCCTGATTCCTGGTGTCATTCCAGTGCTAGAATATCTGATGGGACCAAGCCCTGTTTCCATCTGGTAGCGTATCTGTCACATCTTTGTGGTGTGAATAAATTACAGAAGCCTAGTCTGCATTCAGGGAGTGGTGATTTACCATAGGGTTCTTTGGAAATTATACTTTTCTCTCTACTTTGAAGAAGATTGAGAGCAGAAAATGAAAAGCTGGGGAACTCGAAGCCGTCCCCATTGGGACAGATGGATGAAGCAAAATGACTTTTTTTTTGTTAGATTAGTGAAAAGCTGTAGCCCCTCAAGGGATGGATATCAGCTTGAGTAATTAACTCCCGATTATGCAAAGATAATTTATCTAGCCTCTTTGTTTTTCTTCTTTCTTTTTTATTGCCTTGGGCTACTTCATTTCTTATTACTGTCTTTACTGTGTTAATGCTAGGCGAAAGCAGAGTGACAGAGACCGCAGTTCCCAGCTTCATCTGCCCATGCTGCTCTCATTAAACATTTTGCTAAAAGAGAAAAGATACTAGGGCAGTTTATTTGGGCAAACGTTGTTTCACGTAAGGTTGTATATACGAGAACTTGCAGAACAGCTTTGGATGACTGTAACAGTTGTGTGAGGCAAGCAGTGTTGGCATTTATAGTACTTTTACAAGAAGAAAAGCTGAGGTTTGGTCTGTTTCTTAGCTAATGATGATATAGATACTTAGCCCTGTCTTTTTTCTGCCACAAACCCCTTACACAAAAGAAGGTACTAGCAGACATTTTCTACTTTGAACAGTAATTTTGGTTTACCACAGAAGGGTTTGTTTTGTTTTGTTTTGTTAATGAGACAAAACTGCTGAAGCCCGTTTTCTATGCTGAGAAGCGTCTTGGGTCTGTCTAGCTTGTATCCATGAAGACGGATCCTGATTCCTCTCAGGCGATGATTTAACTTTGAAAATCATTTTTTATTAAAGAAGGGAAATTAGTAAATTTCACTGAATTCAGTCAGTATTGATCACTTATTGCATGCTGGGCACTGCTTGAGGTTCTGGGAGTTGGGAGTGAAGAAAGAAAACAAAACCCCTCTCTTTGTAGAGATTACGGTATTTTATATTGGGGAAACAACAGTAAATAATGTATGCCTGAGTTGCTTTTGTGATGTAAGGTGATAAGTGCTTTTGCTAAGGCGAGCAAGGTAAGACTGGGAGTGCTTGAGGCCTTTACCCCCTCTTGTACTAAACTTTATCTTTTTTCTGTCACATATATATTGTCCCCTGACATACTGCATTTTCTTACATACTCATCTTGCCTCCTCCCACCCAGGTCCCCAGTGGACTAGGAAGCGTATGAGGGCGAGGATATTTTTTATGTTTTGTTCGCTTTTATATGCCCATGTGACAGGACGCAGTAAATATTTGTTGGACTAGTGAAGCGAGTGTGTTGTATATAAGGCAGTCAGGGTAGGCCTTGCCGTCACCTGAGGAGGACGAAAGTGGAGAGCATGTGTGATGGGAGCATCTTGAGGAGCACAGTTCCAGCAGAGGGCCAGTGTAGCCGAGGAAGCGTGGGACCGTGGGACCGGGGAGGTAATCAGGAGGTAGGTCACGTGGGTCTCGGAGGCCCTTAGGACGAGGAGCCTGAGCCGATGCAGCGGTGGACTGATCAGAGTGATGTCGCTGTAGTTGCTGTGGGAGGAGATGGATGGAAAGCAGAGGCAGACGGGAAGACCTGGTAAGAGGTGTGACAAAGTCTGGGCAAGAACTGATAGGGCCAGGTGTAGCCCCGAGGATGACGTAGGTGGTCAGATTGCGGGTTCGCGCTGTATTGGAGATAAGGCGGCAGAGGGTGTGAGTGGACTGGACGCTGGGTGTGAGAGAAGGGCGGGGCTGCACCGAGGGGGGACTGACCTATAAAAGACTGCGGGAGCAGCGGGTGTGAGGGGCGGGAGCAGCTCTGGTTGGCCATGCTGTGCTGCTAGACAGGTCCCCTGCGTAGAACCGTCACATGGATGTCCGTGCCAGCGCAGAAATACAGATTGCAGAAGTGTGAACGTACAGCTAGTAGCTAAAGTCTGGGTCCAAGATGAGATACCTAGCGATGAAGTACGGGCAAAGTAGTGCTCGGGACTGGGGCTGTGAGTATTCGGCTTAGTGTTCAGAGACAGAGGACCGGCAGAGCGTACTAGGAGCAATGAACAAGTGAGAGAAGGGCGCCGGTGAACACCCGCTGCAGGAGGGAGGAGCGTGGCCGGGGTCCCCGCCTGTGTTACTGCTGCTGGGTTGTAACAGCCCTGGGCCTGCGAGCGGGCTCCTTGACAGACAGTTGGGGAGGTGGACGGAGGGACATGTTGGTTGAAATGGCTTAGGAGGAGGGAAAAGGAATTGCAGCCAGCCAAGAAGGTAATTGTTTTGAGGATTTTCGCTGTCCAGAGGAGCAGGCACGGCTCTGTACCAGGAGGGGATGCAGGGTTCAGGGAAGGGCTTCTTAAGAATGAAGTTTATCGGCACGTTTCAGGTACACATAACGGTCACATTCATCATAGGGAATCTGACCTGTGCGTAATATGATGTGGTTCGTTTTTAAGGGAAGGGTTTTTTGAGGTATGAGAAACTATAATGTGCGTCTGTATTAACAGAAGCGATCCAGTGAAGGATATGGATAAACAGGGAAGGTAGGGAACGACACAGAGAGCAGTGCTCTTGAGGAGCAACTCCGTACCCCACACTGAAGAAAGGCGATGCGGTGCGCAGTGCTTAGCCAGTGGGCGGCTACCCTCCCTGCGTGTGCGTGTTGGGCATTTATGAGGGGCAGTGAGACTGAGCTGACGTGATTCTCGTGGTAACAGCACGCTAGATGGGGAACTCCATTCTTCGGGTACCGCTTGCGCGGGACTTGTGACCGTAGCATGGCTTTGTTTTCTTTGGTCGCTTTTGTTTTCGGTGGTGGTGGTGGTTTGTAGCTTACAGTTGTATTTGTTCCTGAGATATTTTTTTGCTGATTTATGATAAAATGAATTCTTTCTCAGAGATGCAGAGAAAAGTAATTCTTTCCACTTCCAAGATGTTTTTCTACTACTTTTCTGAAATGTGTACATCATTATTCTCCGAGGTCCCACTGCAGAGTTCATGGCCTTGGTCCTTCATGGGTTTTTCCTTAGAAGCTAATGGTTCACAGAAACCCCTGGAATTTCATGGAAACCCCCGCAATTCCATGGAAATATTCTCTGCAGTTGCTTTTTGGCGCGAGGTGTGCAAGTAGCCAGTCTGAGCGCGTTATTCGGTTCTCCGTGCTGCGAATGGGCTGTTGTTGCGCTGTAACCCATCTCCAGAGGTGCGCCAGCCTTCCGGCCTCTGACAGGGCGCCGTACCGCGTGCAGCGATCTCCAGTGTTCTCGGCTTGGTTTTTCTTAGTGCCCTAAGATGCCACCAAAACACCTTGCACCTTCTAAGGCTCTATGAATACAGTATTTTATTAAATTAAATTACGTAACTGTGGGAGACATGTCATATTTGGAGTTTAAACTATAAAAACAGGCATTTTCCTGACCGTATCTGAAATTTGCAGTTTTCACAATTCACAGGTTCTCTAGAAATGTAACCCCGTGAATTTTGGGGGTCCACAGTACTCTATTCCTATCTTGATTTTGTAATTTTTTTTTAACTTTGCAGGCCGGGGTGAGACAGCTCTATGTACAGATTGACTCTGCCGCCATGTAGTGAATAAAATTGCTCTTTCCGGACCAAATTCTTCTGGTACTGTACAGTCCAAAACATTGTACCCGGCTCTTTACAATGGAGAAATCGCCAGAATTCTTAGCACCAAGTGACCAGGTAGTCCTCTGTGGGGAGTTCACAGCCGAGGGATCACAACTAAGAGGTTATCTCCTGGACTTCCGGTCTTGTCTTTTGTGCTCTTCCCCCCAAGCCGTTCTTCATTCTGATCTCTGAGGTTTGTGGTTTTGTTCGAGGGTGTTGGCTTGTCCTTTTATGGGGGAGGGAGGGAGGGAGGGAGGTTTCACCCAAATTCCCCATCCCCTCATCGCCGCCAGTGAGGGACTGAGGCTGCGGCCCAACCATCTGGAAAGTCTCCGCTGAAGCTGCTGGAAATCACTGCTTTCACTCCCACAAAACCAGTGTTCTTCAAAAAAGAAGTGGAAATCTGTTTTATATATAATGTCACGGTTGCTGACGTTCTTCAGTATAATCATATGTTTGTACAATTGTTTGTACCTCGCAAACTTATGAACCAAACCATATTGGGTTTTCAAAGTGCCTTTGTATCAGGAAATGTATTTGCCAGCATAGAACTGTACCATCACAGGTCATGTATTTTTTTTTTAATGGCTATTCTGTAATCGTACAAAATAAGACTCTTGCTAGTAGACAGATTGTCCTTTTATGTACTTCAGCATATGTTTAGATATATAAAAGTTTTTTATTGTTTTATCTCATCAAAGAAGGTGTTATCTTGCTTTTTAAAGCAGTCAGTAATCACATTAAACTACTTTGTGAACTGGTTTTTCAAAATTTTACAAATGCATTTATTAGTGAGAAAATTGTTTTGACCTAAATTGCTAAATTCCAGATTTCTATACAAGCTGTGTCTGTGGTTAATCTTTCTACTGCTTTCCTTGCCATCTGTATACGTTTTATTAATGACCACAAGAGGCATAGTAGGCTGCAGGCAGAAATGGTACGGCAGCGTTATTTTGTGTTTTCATTCTTCAGATGCCAAGTCATGCAATATGTTTTCCTGTTTAAGCTTTGAATACCAACCATTGCTTTCAAAATCCTGTGGCAGCATTTGGTTGAGTTTGAACTCCTAAAGATCTGGAACAGATTTGGTGAGGTAGAATCTTGTAACACAGATATCTTAGAAGTAAATGAATAGTCTAGGTTCTTAGGTATTTGAAAAATGAAATTACAATATGAGATCTCAAGTGCTTGAAAACTCTACTGAAGTATTCCCAGTGTTTTATGAAAGGGATATTGATTTAGATACATACTTACCATTATGTTTCATTTTACCATAACATAGACCCGTTTCAAGTTTAAACAATTGAAATCGTTGAGGAAAAGGCCTTTCAGGTTGAAAATGACTAGTTCTAGTATAGATCAATAAAAAGTACTTTTTCAGTAAGGTGGCAGAATTCACTGTTGATTTTTGCCTGGATTTTAAAATACATTTCCATCACTTCTCTTACAATTTATGAACTCTTCTATCAGTATTGGCAAAATGACACCACTTTCTTCATGTTTTTCTAAGCTACTGTGAACTGCCATGAAATGTCCATAGTCTCCTTTTTTAAAATAAGGAGATAACTTTAAAACTATGTTTCGTCACTGCCTGGCCATTCTAAAACTAAGAATCTTGCAGGGAATTGTGTTTCATTGGAATAAATGTTGAGGTCTTTTAGGAGGGAGAGCACAGAAGCACATGACCCGATATGTAACTTTGGCTTTCTCATTACAAGCAGTCATTTGGAAGTTTGAACCACTACCAAGTCTGGTAGAACTTTGGGTTATTCCATGGGTTTTGGCATATTATAGAAAATGACAGGTTAGATGAAGGCAGAGATACTGGATGTGTGCCTTCACAAACTCATTATGTGTAACTATATTGATATTTCACATATGGAGATAATTGTTATGTTTTCTAAAACTTACTAGTGCGTCTTACAGACCCAATTCTGCCTTTTAGTGAGCGCTCCATTCCTTGCCAAAGTATGCTGTCACTTCTTTTTTTTTTTTTTTTTTTTTTTTGGTTTTTCTCCGGTACCGGGAACCGAACTCACGACCTTGCGCTTGCCAGGCAGGCGCTTTGCCGCTGAGCTAAATCCCCAGCCCCCTGCTGTCACTTCTTTTAGCTCCCCACTTCCTGCACTAATCCATGATTTTTCTCCTTGACATAGCATAGTGTTCGGTATGACGCTAATTTTGCACTTTTTACCGGGAGATCACCAGACCATATTATTTAACAGGTTGGCATTAGTATTTACACTTTACAGTTCACCTGTGTGTACAACAGAAACAAAAATCACCAAGGAAGAACAGCTTCTCCCTGGGAGTACTTTGTCTCGTTGTTCCCGGCACAGATGTATCACTAAAACAGGTATTTCACTGAGAAACACCACCCGACAGTGGCTCTAAGCAAATTGAGAAGTTAGTGTTCCTAACCTAATGCTACCTCTTACAGAACGAAATCTGTATCTGGGGGTAAATTTGCCAGTATTTTAGATACCCTTGGGGAAAAATTGTATTGTTCCGGGAAAGTTTACTGTAAACGTTCCCAAACAGAAATATACTACTAGTTTTCAAAGTCCATTCTACTACTCACGATGAAGGGCTGAACGTCTGTGCAGCTTGCTCGCTTCGCTAACTCGCGAGCGTCTGTGTGAAGGGCAGTACCAAGCTCACGTGCAGGTCAGTGCTCCTCGTGCCGTCGTCGGTGCCCTTCGTATGCAGCAGACGCACAGGAGAGTGGGACAGATGTCACCGCTTCGGCGATCTTTAAAGCCAGCTCACACACCTGTCAGATGGTAACTCAGAATGCTGCTCGGATGAGTTCTCTGCTGTGGGATAAGTTTTTACAAAACACATCATGGTGAGATTAAAAGGATTACACGGCTTAATACAGAGGTCTTCGCAGGGACCATGCTAGGAAGTAGACCGCTTCTGTCAGTTTACAGACGAGAAAAAGCAAGCCCTGAAAAGCGGTTGCTTACGCGGAGTCACAGAGCTCATCAGCCCACGGTAAAGCCAAGGCGAAGTTCAGACCTCCTGACTCCACGTCAGTACTGTAGTTCTTTAGTGTGCTCTTCCCAGTGTAACGTTCGCCCGTCTGCACATGTGGGTTAAATATTGTTTGTGAATAAAGGACGTGTGACCTCCAGTTTTGGTACATGAAGGCACTTTATAAATGGGATTTTGTCTCATTTTTCATAACTAATTATATAGTCTAGATTATTTCCTTTTTCTTTCGTATGTTTTCAAATTTTAAAAAACTTTTTTACTCTTGCGAAGCCAGTTCCTGACCTAAAAGATAATGACATTTGATTTGTACAGTCCATACTTTAACGCATGGGTGAGTTTTTCTGTTAACCGCTCATGCCTCCTAAGGACTGCTTCGTTTCCTTAATTTTTTAGTCTGCAAGGTGAGACTTTTTAGAAACGAGGTTAATTCACAGGACCTATCATTTCAGTCTTGCCACTTTGCTTTTTTTAAAAAAAATCAGTGTAAAGCTTTCTTATTCTTCAGATTCTCAAGCCTGTGCAAAAATAGGCATTAAATACTCCATAGAACAACCTTTTAATTCAGTAGGGTGAAGTTTGAAGTTTTACCAGAATTCCACATGCTAAAGCACTATTTCCAGCTCTTCAGACTTCTTTCCTTCTGTTTACAATAAATCACCAATTTTGAAAAATTATTTTCCAGTTCATAAGGACCTTGGGAAAGGGGAGAAATTACTTTATCCTTTGTAAAACACTCATTAAAAGTTTTATCAGTGGCAGAGTGTTCCAAGATGTGATTTCCTTCAGAAGGCTTGATGTTTCAGACCTCTACCATATAATCAAGTCAGATTCAAAGACAGTGAGAACTTCTATCAAGTATGTGTTGGCTGAAAAATACAGTTCTATTTAATAGCTAAACAGATGGAACCTTTTTCATGAGTGCATCTTCGGTTTCTGACTACCCACTTCCCGACTTGAAATTATACACATAGCAGATAAAGGGAACAACCTGTATTAGGCCCATGGCCTGGCCTCTCTCACGTTACATTTAATCCTCACTTGTATTAACAAAGAATTGTAATTTTGCGTGATTTCATGATTGACAGTATTTCTGAATCTATTTTCTAATTCTCATAACACTTCACAGGAGGGGGAATTCTTCCTCCCTTGTGAGGTCAGTAAGCTGGGCCAGGAGAACGTGAACGGCAAGCCCGAGGGAGAGCCAGCCAGAGGGAGAACACCCACCGAAACCCAGCACCTTGTCTGATGTTTACGTCCTTCAGCTAACTCGGGGAACGTTCCCCAAGTAAGCACAGGGCCTGGGTTCAATCCCAACAAAGAAGAAAATGTTTTCAAGAAGTTCTAATAGTTCTAAGCAGGCTCCGCTACAGAACGGTGAAGAGTTGGCCGAAGTTGGTACAGGGTCCATAGTTACAGCCTAGTTAGACGCACTCTTTTCTGTGCACTTTTAGGCTTATTTCCTACCTTTGCCATTGATCTAAAACTGCAGAGTGAAAAGACTAATCAGAACCCCTTGTGCACTTTTAAAACCGTTTTGGAGACGTAGACAGTTTCGCTGGCATGCTAGTAGGTTGCCTACGGGACTGGGTCACGCGATGGTGTCCATGGCGGCCTGGAGAAGTGAGCACCCGTCTCGGAGAACTGACCTTGACACTGCCAGGGAGCTGTCCTCCAAGAAGTATGGGTAATTTCGCCGTGCAGGAGAAAGATTAGGATTTATATCTACTTTTTCAAAACAAATATTTCATAAATTAAAATCTACGTTACACTTTCCTAACAGCTTTGAAAATTTAGTATTTGTCATTTTGATCTTGATGTAAAAGGGAGAATGTCTTTGTCTTGCACACTCCTTTATCCCCAACCTTAGCGTGAATTCACCATGACGTGCTCACTGGTTTATTAGAGATTATTGTAGATAGTAGTAGATGGAAAAGTTAGGGAGAAGTAACACCAGTAATTGACTTATTTCAGAAATCACCTCAGCATTTCTTTGGCATTTTTGCACAAGCAGGTGAATTTATATTCACTTTGCCTATATTTTTTTCAAGTAGCCTTTGTGAGCTGCTCGTTACACAAACAGTGTGAGCGTGCAGATGTGATCTGTTTTGCATATTGTTGGGCAGGAATTTGGCCGAATTGGGTGTGTGCAACATGGGTAACTTGAATTTTTGTATTTTGTTTAGCCAAATCAGGAATTACATCGTCTTCTTAGTTTTTCCAGAAAAGGGTCATATTCATAGTACTTTAAGTACCGATGTAGTCTGCTATGTTTACTCCTAGATATATTATCATCCAAAACGCTCTAAGGGGTATTTCTTGAAGGTGCTTTTGTAACACTATATTTATTAAGTGATTTCAATATTACTGAAATACCTTTCACCTTTTTTGTCTTGTTCGTCCTTGTTTCTTCCACTTTATACTGGTAAAAAAAGGGTTACGAATTTTAGCATTTGAGTTTTGTGTATGGTCACATATTGTGTGTCACCCTCAATGAAAAGTCTGCTTTGGCCGGGCATGGTGGCGCATGCCTGTAATCCCAGCAGTTGGGAGGCTGATGCAGGACTGTTTTGAGTTCGAGGCCAGTCTGTGCTACAAAGTGGGTTCCAGACAAGCCGGAACTGCATAGTGAGACCCTGTCTCAAAAAGATTAAAAAAAAAAAATTCTGCTTTGAAGTAGACACACATTCTTTTAAAGTCTGTCCAGTGATTTCAGTGCTTCTTCAAACAGCAACAACTTAAGTGATACTTTTCCCACCTGAGTTTTCCCTAGCTTTCTCTCGTTTGATAAACAGAATGGGTGTTTCATAGTTGAAATATTCTGAATGGAAAAATGCCAGACCCATCCCTTATTATGTACATTCTAAACAGCCCTACAACACTTTACCTCCCTGCCTTTAATGGTTTTTAAACATTTGGTCAAGTTTGGGTTTGATTCCTTTGGTGAGTATTACGACATCAAAACATTTCTAAGAACATTTGTACAAGACAATGGGAACGTCACCCTGGAGACTAGTCATGTGGTTCGAATAGGCTCATGTAGCCACTTACGATTTGCCCAAAGTGTAATACAACAAATCTGTAATGTGTGTTTCACTTTTTCTACTTGCACACATTCACATGTATTTTAATTTCAGGTGTATTTTAAAAGAATCATGAGCAACTGTATAAAAATTCTTTTCAATAAAATTTCTCTCTAAAAATACCTGTCTCGATTGTTTATCAGCTTGATAAGTGGAAGAGCGTACTTTCATTGGGACAGACTAGACAGGAACAAGAACAGGCCAGGTAGGAACTGCTGCAGTGATGCCGAGGAATGGAAGCCACAGGACGGTTCTGAGGGACAGGAGACAGCGCGGCTCGCGGGAGAGGAGCCGTTGGGGGTTGGCGGCGTCTGCAACAACAGGCGCTCTGCGGCTCTTACTCGGCACTTCACCTCGTAACCACGCCCCCACGGGCTTCCAGGTATTTCTGTCAGAGCCATATTGTTCTTCTCTTACCTCTTCGCTGGACGTGATCTTGTCTTGCAGTATGAAATGAGGACTAAAGCACTGGGCTTGAGCCTCCATGCCCCTCCAGACCTTTGCTTCTAAGCAGAAACAAGTCCTTTTTAAAATAACTCCTTCACACGATCCCAGGCCCACTCACACCACCTTCTCAAGGATATTCTTATCAAAGCAGCCTCTTGACTATCAGTCACACTGGAAGGCTTTTACCCAAGCGAGGCATGGTTGTGCACAGCTATAATCCCAGCACTCAGGAGGCTGAGGCTGGAGGATCACAAGTGTGAAACCAACCTGGGCTGCACAAGACCCTGTCTCAAAAAATTGGGGGAGGGCGACTTCATCCGCAGCATGTCTGCGATTGGACTCCTCGTGTGTTCCATGTGCTTCACCTTCTAGCTATCTCCACAGCTCCTAATAGTCTGGCTTCATGCTTCGTTTGTCCAAATGTATGAAGTGCCTCAGTGACTTCCTTGCCTCACTCATGGCAGAACTGCAAACAACAGCTGGGCATGGTGGTGCACCTGGGAGGCTGAGGCAGGAGGGTCACTGTGAGTTCAAGGCAAGCTTGACGATACAGCAAGATCCTGTCTCAAAAAACAAACAGAACTACAAGCAGCACATTCAACATAAAAAGATTTATCTTTCCACTCAGCTGTCTTCTAATAACCAATTTCTGTCCGCATTCTTTACAAAATTCTCAGAAATCTAAACGTCTTTGCTACCTCCACTTGCAGAATCCTCTCCTGTTCCAGAACCCTGCTGATGGCGGCAAGCAGAACCACATCTGGGAGCTGCCTGCTTCCCACCTGCTCCGCATCCAGCTTTGTCATTCCACTGCAGGTCCCCATCACCCCCCACACAAAAACAGTTCTGGCCTTGGCAGGGAGTGAAAGGAATTTCTGCTGAATGTGACGTTTTGCGCAGTGGCTTGCCCCGGCTTCCTCTGCCTTGTGTAGGCCCTGCTGTGTGCTGCACTCTGACTTGTTCGGTCTCCAGCCCCTGCCAGGGACTCCCTGCCTTTCCTGTGTTTTCTGGAATTAGCTTCTGGCCCAGTCATTCCACAGTGGCCCGCAGACCCCTCTCAGAGCAGCTGCTCTGTTTACACGCAGATTTTAGGAAAGTTGTTTACAATAGTGCACCGGCAACTCAGCCTGACAAAGTGAGCTTCCCCGTGTCCACTTTCAGTCATGCAGCCCAGGATCTGGAGGGCGTCCTTAATGCTTATCAAGTGCAACTTCTCTGAAAACCTCCGGCAACTCAATGCCTTTCACTGCCTGCTATTCAGTTCCCTCGATAGCTGACTAAGTCTGCATGAGCCTGGCTAGACCAGAGGGACAGCAAAACCGGGAAGCCAACAAATTCGAGATTCACAAGATGTCAGTAGCATGACAGCAACCTAGTTTCTCATTCAGTCTACAGGAAGGGAGGAATAGCGCTGTACTGGGATTCTCGCCCGTGCAGGCACTCTGTCAGCTCGTCTAGCCCCAACTCTGAGCTTAAAAAACCTAACGCCCAGGCTCTGCACGTTACAACATTCCAATGTACGTCTCTACTTTATTTGCTAAATTCCTGTATCTAAGAAGACCACTGATGTGATGACACTTGAGTGCATAGCCTGGCACAGTAGGCAAACGAAATGTATTGAAAAAAATGAACTGTGCTTTCCAGTCAGTTTAAACCCACTTTGAAAAATGGTTCTCTGTGGACTGTTAAAATGAATTATGCTCTATGTAAGCGAGCCAGTGCTAAAGCTAAAGATTAAAAATAAGACCATTAAAACAAACTCCCTAAAATTTCTTCGTAAGTTTTGACATGAGTTTTAAAAGCACAGCATTCTAAAAGCAAATTCAAATTCATATACAAGCACTGATTTGCTTCAAAAGAATTACAACACTTCATTTGGACTTTTGGAAATGTGATAATCACTTCTAAAATTATAAATAAAAGGAGAACCGTGTGTTAAGCATAATTGGTTTCTCACCCTGTGTAGGAAAGCTAGACTGTAATGTTGTTCAGCTAGGGCTTATCTGTCCTATATGCATAATACCACCTCCCCTTGAGCAATATTTATTTATTTTTGAGACACAGTCTCACTATGCAGTTCAGGCTGGCCTTGAGCTCACTTTGTAGCCTAGGCTGGTCTCAAACTTGCAATAATCCTCCTGCCTCAGCCTCCCAAGTGCTGGGATTACAGGCGTGTGACACCACTGGCTTCTAAACATCAACAGACAAGGTTAACACATTTGCAGTTATATTCATTGGAGCAAAGGCTTCCTGTTGGTTGCCAAGACTTCCCCCAGGCAGTCCCTTTGTGGTGGGCAGCAGCTATGGAAACCTACAGAAGCTTCAGCTTTTAAGAAAGGGAACTTTCTGATTGGTAGAATTGTGGCTTCAAAAGGTAGACCACATTACTCATACGGGTCAGAATGTTGGCCAACATGAAGATCTGAAATAGTAAGCAACACAGTACAGTAACTAGAACCCCAAGTTCCTGGCCAAAAGACCAATGGACAAAGGGAATCAGGAAGTAGTGTGGAGACTGGGTGGGGAACAAGCCCAGGAGAACAACCTCAGAATTGTTTATGAACATGAGCACAACCCTCAAATCATTAATGCTCTGATGTAACCATATTTAATACACCAAACACCTCAAGGACCACACGAACCAGCAGAATACTTCCTAAGTTTCAGGCTGAGTGGCATAAATTCAAGATAGATCCAAAGAGACCTAGAGTATAAAAACTAAACTGATCTTGGAAACAGAGCACACAGAAGGCAGACTGGTAATTGCATCCTGGCCCTCACTAGGTTGACTGCCTACTACAGCAAAAAGCCCACTTCTCTGCAGAACTTAAACAAGACTCAATCTGTATACAAAATTCAGAATGTCCAAGTTACAATCCAAAATTTGCTGACAAAGCACTGCAAAAATTTCAATTTGAAGAAGAAAGTCAATCAACAAATGCCCAGGCTTAGGCAAGTGCAAGGTCGTGAGTTCGGTTCCCGGTACAGGATTAAAAAAAAAAAAAACAAACAACAAAAAAAACCAAAACCAAAACAAAACAAATGCCCAGGCTTAGATGATATCAAGGTTGGAATTATGTAATAAAAATCTTATACTCAAGTAATTAAAATAATCTTTACAAATGTTAATAAAGAAGCAAATGGAATACTAGAATAACCAAAATTTTCAACATATTGAATGGACTCAGTAGGAGTCAATGAACTTGAAGAGAGATCAATACAAATTATCCACTCTAAGTAACAGAGAAAACAGATTTCAAAGCAAAACAATAAGCCAGAAACACAAAACACCAAACAAAACAATAATGAACAGGGCCGAGGGACTTGTGGAGACAAGAATAATCTAATATTTCCATTACTGGAGTTCCAAAAAGAAAAAATGTATACTATTCCAAAAAATGAAAGAGTGCTTAGCAACATCCCAAACTGAAGGTCACATAAACCTTCAGATTCAAGAAGCTGAACAAACCCCAAACAGGATAAACTAAAAATCTATATCCGAGTTCTAATCAAAATCTCACCAGCTCTGTTATAGCCATCAACAAGGTCATTCTTACATTTATATGGAAAGCCAAACAACCGGGCAACTAAAACAGTTTGGGAAACAGAAGTTAAAGGAATCATACTGTTTTTAAGATTTATCACAAAGCTAAAATAATCAAGACAATGTGCCATTACAGAGGGAGAGACACACAGATCAACAAAACGGCAAAAAGATCCCGAAAGTAGACCGACACAGTTCAATGAGGCAAGAAGAGTCACTTCATCAAATAGTGCCGGAGCGACTGGATATCCACAGTACATAAAAGAAATGAAACACAAGCTAACCCTCACACTTCATGCAACTAAAACTATTTCAGATGTAAGTGCAAAATGTACAGCTATAAAACTTCTAGATGAAAACACAGTATAATTCAATGGTAAAGCACCTACATAATGTCCTGGGTTCAACCCTTAGCACCACAACAATGCAAAGTAAAACAGTAACATCAAAGAGCTAAACACTACTAAGCAAACAAGTACATGTGACATTCAAGTATTTCTACGTTAACTGCCACACACTGGGACTGCAGGACAGAAGACAAAAAACAGTACTGTTCAACTTTTTCCTGACGAATAATGCAGTTTTCATTTATACTTAAGTTAAACTGCATACATGATAGATTTATCAGGTTTTGCAAAAAATAAAATTTCTAGTTAAGATTTTCTGTTCAAAGAAAAATTTGGTGTGTTCCGTACTACTGTCCTTGTTGGCTTTTAAAACTTGGTCTTGTTTAGTTTTCGTCAGTTTTAACACATCCCCACCAGCCTGAACCACCGGTGGTCCAGGCATGATTGTCCCATTGGGTGGCTTGTACCACTGCTGGTACAACTGGATCTAATTACTTTTATCGGTCTTCTTACTAATGAAATTAATAAAAAGTCACCCAGTGGGACAGTCATGCATGTACCACTGGTTACGCCACCTGGCAATAAGATATAAGAATTACAGTCCTCCCATGAACATGTTAGGTTCGGCTTTTGTATTCTGCCTGGCATTCCCTGAGCTTATTCAATCTATAAATATATTGACAGTTTCCCCAAATTGAGGAAGTATTACCCTTTATTCATATTTTTGTCCTGTTTTCTTTTTGCAAATCCCGTAATTACATGTGTCAAACTGTTCGGCATTGACACATGGCACGCAGCCTTCTTTCCTCTCAGACCTTTTCTCCTTCCTCAGATTGGACAGTTTCTCTGTCATCTGTACTCTGATGCTGTCTGTAATGATTTGATTCTTTCTTACTTTTGTTAAGTTTCCATTTCTAGGCGGAGTACACCTATACTCATTTATTAACATCACTTTCTGTTCGCCTACGAACAAACTCCTAAAGGCTGCTTCAAAATCTTGCTCTACTAATTCTAATATCTAGGTTATATGAGGATCTCTATTACCTACTTTTTTAAGTCATAAAGCCGTATTGTAATACTCTATAGTCTCTGATTACTGCTGACATGTTACAGAAACTGAGCTTTTAAAAACCACACTCCGGGTTGGTAAGCTCTATTCTAAATGGCTAAACTATTAAAGGCTTATTAAGTTATTGGCGAATCACCTTGATTTTGTGATTTCATTTGATATTATGTTAAAGGTTTGGTCCTTAGTTTTAATACAAATCTCTAGCCCTCAGCCCGGCCTTTACTAACACGTTCCTCCTGGTGTTTCAGAGGATGGTTTAAGTTGCTGTGAAGCACTTCCGCTTCTGGAACAGAGGGCCACCCCCGGTCCGCCCCTTCAGCCTTCTAGCTGCGGCTCCCACCAGGGCTCACGCGGTCTTCCTGTGCACGCAGAGGTTAGAACTGGCCACGGGTTGAAGGAGAGACACGCAGGTCTGGCATCTTCTTTCGTACCTGACTTTAAGATCTCTTACTTCAACTTCCAATTTTATCTTCTAAACCCTCGAGCTTGTAAGTCTGCAACTTCCTTGTGAGGTCCAGTTGTCAGCAGAGGAAGTGTGGGAGCTGGAGGGGAACAGCGGTGTCAGCATACTGCTCACCTGCTTCTGCGGACTCTAGTGTCCTCAGATGGTAACTGGTGACCCTCGGTTGGGTCTGAAACGGAAGGGTTATACATACACGCTACACCACAGTACAAAGCCACAAGTTCTGTTGTACAATTCTTTAATGTTTGTTGAAGGCCTTAGAAGACAATAATACAGGACTGAAAAGCTTGTGGTTCTCCGAACTTATGGGCCCAGCAAACTGAAAATGGGTTATTTCAAAATCTTTCATCCCAACGGAAACAAGTCAAAATAATTTCTAGCTCATCGATTATACTAGGAAGTAGGGAAATTTTTTCTTAGCTTTTAATGAATGTACTAAGCAAAGAAGTAAAATTGATTAGGTCATGGAAATACTCAATCTGACTAACAGAACTAGCATGGAACAAAGCTATTTTTATTCTAAACTAACAGAAAATATTATAACTATGATTATAACATATAATGTTCCTTAAAAGTGGTAAAAGTGAAATTAACTCATGTATATATGAATAACTGAATCAAGCGATATGACAAAGTTTGATCAATCTATTGTTACCTTCAACCCAAAATTTAAAAACTTTTTATTTTGTCAGCAAGTTTCCCATTTGTCTGTGTGGATGTGAAGGGTGCTGTTTAAAACCAAACAGCAGCTATACATGGCTGGCGGAACGCTTACGATTAAACATTATATAATCTCCGGAATACAGCAGAATGTGAGTCACATAGGACGTCAGCTGACAAGACAGTCGGTGCAGAAGACTCCTTGTGCAGCCTGTGCTCCTGAGCTTTAAGCGGTGGGGTAAGGTGGAAATGCATTCTTCTCACCTGTTTCCAAGTTCTAATACCAGCTCTGTCAGGAAAATTCACCTTGTAGTTAGGACAGCTGACTTTTTAATGGAAAAATTTATAAAAACAATATATGAATGGTTACCAATCTTTCATTTGCCTTTGGGGCCATTGCTATATTTCTTATCCTTTAAAACTAGGACAAGTGATTCACATTCAAGTGATTCAGATTCTAGTTACCTTTAAGTTATACTCTGTACCAACTACCCTGTATTAACTGATTTCATAAAAAAAGGCTTTTAAATGACGCTGTCTGTGGACATCCACCCACACGTTTTCCCAGCTTGATCTGCTACGTGGGTCCTCCCTGGGAAGTTGTCAGAACAACACAACTGCTGACATCACGGGAAAATGCACTGCCACAGGAAACCACGCATTGTCGCCAAGTCCTTTCTTTTTGGTCACTTGTTATTATTACTTTTAGACAAACCAAAAAGACCTGTTTCATGCGTCACACAAATATGTGTACATCTATAGCCGACTGAAATTATATGCGACCACTGCAAATGTCATGTTCAGAGCCCGTCAGTTCTCCTCCGGTATGGAAAACAGACTTAGCATCTCCATCTCCAGCGGATGCATGCTGCCTCCCGTGATAATCAAGGAGTGCAATGGTCCTCCCAAGTCCACAGTGCACATCTGCCGTAAGGTGCCCGCTGCAATTTTCTGGTCCTCAGCTCCGACCCTGGCTAAACCAACACAGACTGTCTCCTCAGTGATTGCTATTAAAAAAAAAAAAAAAGATATAGCCAGTCAGTCCAGCAAATGCAATATCTGCTCGGCATTCAAAAACATTAGTACAACAAATTTTTATTTTTTGACTAAATTCATATTTACTATTGTTGCTGTAAGAAAAGACATATTTGCATATAATTACATTTACTATCAAATTTTGCAGTATCCCACAGGAGGCAGAAAAATGAGTATGGATGATACTTTTTGTTTTTGACAGTGAAACAATATGCATGAGTTTAAAAAGTGCAGAGCAACTTTTTTCTGAGTGTTAGAACATTTTTATACATAATTTTCCCATTACGTCAGATGCATTAGTAATATATGTAGGTAGACAGACACACAGATACTTACTAGAAAAATCTACATTTTAAAGTAGATTAGATTAAACAATTTTTGACAGAGGAGTGAAATGTTTCTTTTTTTTTTTTAACTTTTTTTATTTTAAAGAAAATAGTACCAAAAAGAAGAACAATAGCAAAATACAGACAACACAAAGCAAGGACATTAAAAATGATACGGGGTTTCAAACCAAATGACAGAGATTAACAGTGGTTGTTATATTACATATTGTTATCTTTAATGAAGTTGCTCAGATTACCAGATGTAAGAATAGAAGACTGATCAAATCATTAAAGGGAATAAGAAAATGGTAATTTAAAAGAACATTAGAGACAATACATAGTGTCACTAGGCAGGACTGTAAGAATTCACCAATGGACACACTGCAAATTCTTGTCATCACTTAAGTTGCTCCGATTACCAGATACAAACAAGAAAAATTGGTCAAAATATTTTTAAAAAAAACCTTTTGAATATTAACTGTTCCCCTGAACAAACCATCGGACACCAACAGTACAGTTATGCCACCGATCCATAATCTATAAAGTGCCTTAGTACTTTCTTTTTCTTCTTTCCCTTATCCAAGTTGTTCCTTCCTTTGAGCAATTTCTTTCCCTTTCTTATTATCTATTGTACATTTTGGGTTTTATTGACTCTTTTGTGTTCTTACACCAAGGAGCAATATGATGTTTATACATGTGGGCCCCATTTATTTCATTTATGACTATGGTCTCTAGTTGCATCCATTTACCTATAAAAGCCTCCAGTTTATCTTTTTTTATAGCTGAGTAATACTGCATTGTATAGAAATACCACAGCTTTTATTATCCATTCCTCAGTTGATGGGTATTTGGGTTGCGTCCAAGATTAGGTATGACAAATTGTGCTGCTATAAACATGGGTGCACATATATTGCTATGGTATGACATTTTTAATTCTTCTGGAAATATACCTATAAGGGGAATAGCTGGGTTAAGTGGAACTTCTTTTTTTTTGTTTTTTTTTCTGATACCGGGAATCGAATTCACGACCTTGAGCTTTGCAGGCAGGTGCTGTGCCACTGAGCTAAATCCCCAGCCCCCTAAGTGGAACTTCTAATCCTAGTTTTGTGAGGAATCTCCGACTGACTTCCATGGTGGCGTCACCAATTGACACTCCCACCAGCAGTGGAGAAGTGTTCCTTTTTCCCCACAGCCTCTCCAGTATTTGTCACTGGTGGATTTCTTAATGACAGCTATTCTTTGTGGGGTGAGGTGAAATCTCAGTGTTG
>NW_004955435.1:5622201-5678118 GCF_000276665.1 Chinchilla lanigera
TTTGTTAAAGAGTTTATCTTTCTCCAGTGAACATGTTTGGCCCCTTTGTCAAAACTAAGGTGGATGAGTGTGTTTGCAGCTGTGTCCGCATCTCCTAACCTGTTCCACTGATCTTCAGGCCTATTTTTTTGCCAGTACCATGCTGATTTTATCACAGTAGCTTTGTAGTATAATTTCAAGTCAGGGATTGTGATACCTCCTACAAATTTATTTTTAAAGCCCCAAGTAATTTTCTTTTCTTTTTTCTGAGAGAGGATCTCTCTATGTAGTTAGTAACGACCTGATAAACAATAACTATATCCACACTCCTTACAACTGCACAGTCTTTCCCTTAAACAGATTCTGAATGAACATGTTTATGACACTTATATTTTTAATAAATTCTTGAAACTGGACATGGTGGCGCATGCATGTAATCCCAGCACTCAGGAGGCCAAGGCAGGAGGATCACCATGAGTCCAAGGCCACCCTACAGTACATAGCAAGGCCTTATTTGAAAAATAAAAAATAGGTAAATAATAATCATAAATAAAAATTTAAAAATTTTTGAGATATATTCATATTGAGAAAGATATTCTAGAAAAATCATGGGGCTACGAGATAAATACATGGATTTGCATTTCTGCTTGCCTATGTAATGAGCAATATGTCAAACTTTAGTTTTACCATTCTGAAAAATGTAGTATTACCTCTCTGAAGTGGTGATTATGAGGGCTAAGATAACGGATGAAGACTAGTAAACTGTAGAGTGCTTAACAAAAATAGGCATTTTGGCGTTACTTATGCTTTTACATTCAGAATTTTCATACAATTCACTCTGGTTCCACAGCTAAAAGGCTGATCTTGTAACTGGTTTTACTGTTTTTCTCTTTTCAAAAGTTTATTTGAAAAAGTGAAAGTAAAGAGAGGGAGAAACTGGCTCTGCAGAGCGAGCGTGGGCCGAGTGAAAGAGGAAAAAGCCAGACAGAAGAAGCCCCTGGGGACAGCAGGCAGGCTGGCTCCTGCACGTTAAGGCAGGAGAAACACAAGTTCAAGGCCAGCCTGGCAACTTGGTGAGTGCCTGTCTCAAAATAAAAAATGAAAAGGGGGCGGTCGTGAGTTCGATTCCCGGTACCAGAAAAAAAACAAAAAAAATAGTAACAATGAAAAGGGCTAGCGACACCACCCAGAGGTGCAGCAATGCGGGGCTCCATCTCCAGCACTGCTCCCAACAGTGGTCTATACGAGAAAACGTAGACACGCAGGGAGTCTTCACCAACTTTGAATGCAGGAAACCCTTGCAGACTAGTGTTTCACGAATGTAATAGGGTCTACTGATGAGAATAAAATGCACAATGATCACTCACGAACCTCTTCGTGTACTTTGCTATCAGAGGATAGGGACTCAAAGGCAGTCAGCACCTTGTAACAGAATGTGATAGGTTTAAGAACTTCTCCATAAAGATTTACTGAGATTACACTTTAATGTGTGTGTAAAATGTATGTCTATTAGGAATGTAAGGATAAACTTGTCTTTACCCTGAAGGAAAAGTATAACAAGTATATTTTTGCAGGAGAGATTTTATCACTGATTAGGGCTAAAATGGAAGTTCTCCATTTTATCAAACTATTTATACATTAACATTTATATCAAATGCGATTATACTTAATTGGTAAAAAGCTGCATTTTCTGGAATTGTGTTCATTTTACTGTAAAGAGCTCAATTATTTTACTTTCTGCACAACTGGAAATGTGGGATTTAAGTGAAAGTTCAAAAAAAAAAAAAAATGAAGAGAAATACAGCACAAAGCAGAAGCACTGACTCTCGCTTCAGTGGTGGCATACATATGTGTGTCAGATATTCAATCATACACCCTTCTCAGTATAACCATTAGGGAATAACACGAGGGCCCTCGGGGTCGTGAGTACCTGGCTCTTCTCCTCCTGCTCTTCGGTTGTGGACAATCTCCAGAAGCTGCTGAGCTGCTTGGTTCACACTCATGTACCGAGGCGGCTCATAGATCTTCCTTCCCCTGTGAAATCACACAGCACACTCAACACAAAACTCCCTCACGCAGACGCAAGCAGCACAGCCTACATCCCGTTGGAAGTGTTCACACAATGGCGCCCACACACCAAAATGTGAGTCCAGGAATAGCTACGTTTCTTAACCTTTTTCTTACATTATTCTACTTTAACTCTAATAGCACAGAAATGATGGTAAAAATAAAAATCTAACAACTAATAGATGTCTATATCAAAGTGATGCTTTAAGCAAAAATAATTTTACGTAAATATCAAGTTGTTCTATGCCCTAGCTTAGTTAGGTTCTACAGTGTTATTCTTTTATTTTTCTTTTAATGTTTATTTTTTGTGATGTTCAGGATCAAACACAGGATCATATACATGCTAGGCATCTTTTATTAACATGTTTAAATTATTTATTCCTTTTTTTCACTTCCGCCTCTAAGAAAGGAAAATAAAGCAGTAAAGAACTGAGAAGTACTGAGTAGTGACACATGTTATTTCTGAACGCCTCAAAAGCCTACCAACTTTACCCAATGATCGTAACAATAAAGATGGAAGCTTTTGCAAGCTATAAAACAGTTCACAGATTACTGCACAGCCCCACAAAACAATTCGTTAAGTCAGTGCTAGCCAATAAAATACTCTATTTATTGGGAATTTTACAGGTCACAACACAATTTCAAATTTTCTAGCAACCACATGAAAAGGTTTCAAAAAGACAAAATTGATTTTATTACTATATTTTAACCCGATAGCTGAAACATTATATTCTAACACTTACTCACATAAGAACTGGTAACAGCAGCACGGCAGGAGAGCGCGGCGTGGCTGGTACGCAGGCGCGCCCGCTGGGCCCCTCCGCCGCGCAGCTGACTAGGGGCTGAAGCCCCCAACTGCGAGCTGCAGTGAACTCTCCTGTCCCTGTGGGTGTCGGCTACTCTGTCCCAGCAACAAGACAGTAACTAAGACAATTAAATACACAACACCGTTTTCAGTGTTGAACTTATGGAATCTAGTACTATTTCTACTGCTTAGCATTTTAAAAGAATAAGTGTTTAATGTTAACTATTAATAAGGGCTAATTTTTCAACAATCCTTAGAACTCATGTCTTTTTAGAAGAATTTATTGCTTTGCTCTAAGAATTAAAATAGATGTAAGCATTCTTAGAATAAGAACTTACTTGATTAGATTTTCCAAAGACTGCTCCTTTACTTTGATATCTACAGGGAATAAAAACATAGTTCTTTTAGTTTCACTACTCCCTTAATTTCAGTTAAGAGTCACCTAATTTTTGGAAAACATCCTTCCCAGGTTCCCAAAATGCCGATCTGGGAGTTTACGGAGCCTCTCCACACCTGTTATACCTAGCTGCTGTGTTACGGAAATGAGAGAAGGCTGGAGGCGTGTGGTTGTGGAAAGGACGTTAGTGAAAAACAAACATGAGCTTGGCTCCGAGACCATCCTGCAGCAATCTAAATTCCTGCTAGAAAAGAAGACAGAGAAAACATTCGATAAATACTGGCATGTACACTACCCAACAGCTAAGCACACTCGCTTTTATCGCTACTAGCTCGTAACTGCAGAGACGCAGCGAAGTCTTCTGTAAGTGGACCCTTGACTTACGAGCTCAGTTTGTTCCCAAAGGGCTTACAGCTCATGTTGTCGAGGAAGGCTCAAGCTCCTCTCCACAGCCTTCAGGCCGATCTCGGTGTCCTTAGACAGACACTGGCCCAGGATTTCTCAATTAAGCCCACACAGGAAAGGATGCTGTCAGTGTTCCGTCCAGAACTCTGGAGGGTTAAATCTGCATCTAAGAAGCATCCATCTGGAAGCAAAGCGGCCGGCATTCAGGTCATAACTCAATACTCTGATCATAAACTAAAATGAAAATTCTGGTCATAACCCAAACAGCTTGTAAGTCAGGCCAGTCGTAACACGAGGGTCTGGTGTACTCCTATTTTTATGGGCTTTTCAGGCACCAGAATGCAAAGGCTTCAATGGACATAGTGCATTTTGAAAAGAAACCTCTGCTTTCTTATGGAAGATAAGATATGTCATAATTATCAGCAAAGGCCTTGGTATCAAGTATGTACACTTTTCCCAGGGGTTTCAGACCCGACTATGTGTGAGACACCGTGCCAGGCACCGGACTAGCTCAGGGACCTTCCCAGACGTGATCTCCGCTCTCGCGAAGTTTAACAGTCCATGCCCTGCAAAGACTTGATGCTGTACACTTCTTAATGCCTGATGCCCAGCTGAGTTATTTGGTCAGAGGTGAAAGAGCAGAGTCACCGTATGTCCTCTCAGGAACTCTGCACACAACAGTGACGGCGACAGCTGCTTCCTGTTTGACATGCCAAAACAAATGCTTCAGCCGAAGTTTGTTTTTGCAAAAATAAATATAGCACAACTAAGGAGTCTGTGATAGACTTCTACAACGTTAAGTGATTAAAGTTCTTCTGATAAAGGATAATAGAGTTGTTTCACACATACACACATGTATACAGTTTCAAGTGTTGCTAGAACTAGTGCTGAAGTATTTTTCAGGTTTCCAGTATCATTTATAATTGAACATTTCTACTTGCTGGCACATACAGGAAAATGAAAAATGGATACCTGTTTGAACCTCCAATATAATTAATGGTATACGTCAACTTTTAGATTTCCTTTAAATGATATTTGTAAGATATTTAAAAGTTCAATGTATTAGTTCACTCACCCTGAGCTTCTGAAATATTATTCTGATAGTAAGATCTTTCACATTTTCAATTTTTTTTTTAACGTTTTTAATGATATTGTTTATAGAATGGGATTTCTTCCCCTGGAAGTAGGGAATGAACCAGGGGCCTTCATACTAATCTACATGTCCAGCATTTTTAAAATTTTGAGATAGGGTCTCACTAAGTTGCTCAGGCTGGGCTCAACCATTTGAATGCTCCTGCCTCAGCCTCCCAGAGCGCTGATATGACCGGTATGTACCACCACACATAACTAAGAATCTGATCTTTAAAATGAAGAGAGTTGGGAAAATTTTTCCAGGCAAGTGCTTTTTAGTTGAACATAAGGTTACATTAGTGAATTAGTTTTAAACTAGAAGAGTTTAATTACTTTGTCCTTGGATTCCCATAGGCCACAATTTTTCTCAAAGTCTACTTGCTAAACTGAAGTTTCTACCCACCTTAGTACCAGGTCATAGCATAATATAAAGCATCCAGTAGATAACCACGTGTCTCCTGAATTAATTTATCACATGACTTGCCTACCACCCACTCACCAGCTCATCTTGAACTATCTACCATTTAAGGGACATTAAGTTGTGACTTCTTCAGGACTTCACTATTTTTTGTCCATGGAAATATTTACAGGACTAGCGTTATCTTTTACTAACCTCCAGCTGTATTACATGTATTGGTCTTATCTCTCCAAGTAAAATTTAGATTCCCTCTGGCTTCCCACCATAGTTTACAGTTCACTCTCACTCATCCCCAGGGGCTTTGGCCCACAGCAATCATTCAGTAAATATTTACTAATTTAAATGGTGAGAAAGCCAGATGATTAAGCGAGGAGATCTATGGTTGGATAACTTGGAATCAGGACATCCTATACTTCTTACCTCGTTCCTGCTTTTGTTAGTGGGGCAAGGTTATTGTTTAACCTTGTTTGTCTCTTCCCAGGAAAGCTAAGCAAAGAGGCAGCTCTCAGAGAACTCAAAAGCTGAGGTTCTGCTTTGTCCTTCCTGCCTCTCCCTACAGCAGGACTTAACTGTTCTTTAAACTTCCATGTGCAGAACGCATTGGTTCAGAACTAGATTTCAAAACTTCCTTAGTATCTCAAAGGAAGGTAATTCCACACTGGGCCTGGAGTAATCACTCCATAAATACTGAAAACTCATTTTCTACTTGCCTTTTCAAAGCTGTCCAAAAGATATGTACTGCTTGCTCTGCAGGCCCGCACTTTGACAGATGTCAGATAACCCTCTCATACTCTTCTCCCTTGTCCCATCTTAGACGCTCTCACTCAGTCTTGTCACAAAACATACACACCCTCTAGTAACGGAGCTCCAACAGCTCCCTGTTTTTCACCCCTCGTTAAATATACCCTACTTCGGCCATTAACGAAAGTCCCTCTGACAGCGTTGCCCCCCACACCAGTCTACTGCGACTCCAACCCACTGCTGGCTGTAACTGGAGCTCCGCCTGTACTAACAAGACAGATGTACTGATGGCATGGGCCACCCCAATTAATGGGTCCTTTACAGTGTTCTTGTTAGCAAGGACTATAAAAAAGACCAGTCTCTTTTCACAGGGAAAATTCAAGGACAAAACTATAAAACTAATTAATGGATTACTAGTGAAGCTGTAAACTCCATTCACAATAAATTACGAAAACATATGCTAGTGAATTGTGTTATATAGGAATACACCAAAAAGAAGAAAATGTTAGAAAACTATCCACGGTCTGAGCCAGATCAAGAATTAATTTTCAATGTGAACAGAGCAAAGGGAATGTATTATTCTTGCTGCGACTAGATGAACTAGCAACTAGCAAGTGTTGAAGATTTTTTTGTGCCAATGTGTAGTAAGACCAAGTATGAGAAAGTTTTTAAAACTTTAACCAATGAACATCCATATTTATTGAAGAGCTACACTGCCAAACTTCTAGACACCTGCAAGAAAGAAATCACAAGCAAAGTCTCTGCTCAGATGAAGTGGGAAGAAGCCAACCAAGCTAATAAGATGTGACAGTTTATCTTAACTGTTAACTTAATTAGCCTGAAAGCCACCTAGGAGATCAGTACAGCGCACTCACCTCCTGGGTGGCATAAAGTGTCACCCTGGAGAACACGTCCGGTCCCTGGCCCGTCCTCTCTGGCTCTGTCTCATCTGCTCTGCTTTCTGCCGGCATGAACTGAGCAACTCTTCTCCACCATGCCCTTCTGCCTTGGAGCGTTAACCATGAACTAACCTCTGAAATGATGATCCAAAATAAAACTCTTTTTTCTTTAGGTTGCAGGTATCAGGTATTTTATCCCAGGAGTAGGAAAACTGACCAATATAGGAAATAACTCAGATGAGTGGTAAGATTATGAAAAAAAAGGTAATGGGAAAGAGGCAATAAGGGCTTAGGTACGTAAGAGTAAATAAAACTTCACGTTAGATCAGAAGTTGGTAAACTTAGGCAAGGAACAGATAACAGGTGTTTTAGGTTCTGAGCACCAGAAAGTCTCCATTACAAGTACTCTTCACTGCCACAGACAATACATAAATGAATGTGGCAATGTTCCAACAAAATCTTTACAAAACAAAGAGCAGGCCAGAACTGACACATGGGCACTAGCTGGCTGAACTGTGCGCTGGACGCTAATTTCTAATTTATACCCCATAAGAAATGCCAACCATTAGTAAAACCTTTTCTATTACGACATAGGGTTTTGAATTGACTAGGTTACACAAAATTGTATATTACTGAATAACACAGAAGTAACTATACTGTGTAGATAATTTAAAACTTTTTGGCAAATAAAAAAATCTTCAAATATTCTGAGTTCTGGATTATTGTAGAGGCCATAAGCATCCACTCACCCTCTGCCCCGACCCTGTGCAATGTAGCAGACATTCCGCTGATGGCTTCACATACAGGATCATTAAAATAGTACAATTCAAAGCATGTTCTTGGGACTGATGTCTGAGGACTTCTTACGATCAGTAAATGGGGAAGTAACTATAGAAGTTAGGGTAAGTAGTTACAAATGCTTATAGTAATCTAAAACTGATAAAAAAAGAATAGAAATTTAAAAACCGTTTTTAAATATACCAACCTTGGATCTTCACCACAATAGTTTGAAAAGTACTGCTTCAAACAAAGAAGAATTATTCCATATTCTATAAACATAAGACAAAGGCTAAGGTATGTTCCTCAGCATTCTCTAGCTAGTAAGTAGAAGTGCTGAGATCTTATCTTCTGGTTCCAACTGCAAGATTCATTTCAAAGTTCAAGTTCTGTATTCAGATCATCAGTCAGTTGAAGATTAAATTTCTCATACCAGTATTTCTTTCTAAAACATACGCTGTTAAGAGTAGGGACTAAAAATGTGAATCAGTACAATTTCACGGCCTCTGCTTGAAGACAAAGCCTTTGTCGTTTTGAAACTCAGTACCATTATCTTGCCGTACAAAGACAACAATCCCAGCTCTTTCCATACCAAGTAGGAAATAGGATTTGGGCAGTACGATACAGTGAAAAGAGCTGTGAATAACACGTTATCTGTCTGTCTGTTATTCTGTTGGTTCTGTCACCCATTAGCTGGGAATGATTTGGCATTTTCCCTTTTCCAAATTCATTGGTTTCATAGATGAAGACGATTTCTAGTCTCCTTCAGATGTATCATTCTGTAATTCCGATAGCATCAATACTGCAGTATTCAGAGAACATCCTAGAACAGTGATGGCGAACCTTTTGGAGCTTTCAGTGATAACGAATATCCCACCACAGCATGCACGCCATAGCTTTGCTACCACAGTCCTAGAAAGTGTAACACGGAGGGAGGTGAGAATAAACGCTCAGTACAAGTCTGGTCAATTGCAGTAAACTGACAAGAGGGCCTTAGGCACAGACGAGTAAGACAATGTTGGAGAGAACCCGCAGGTCTCAAAGGGGAGCAGCGTGGACTACAGCGTGAATACAGAAATAGCCACGTCATACTTAGAGCAAGTCTCTGAGTACAGGAAAGATGCGACATGCACAGAATGACCAGACTTTACATCTAGCTAGTTACCATACAACAATTTCTACACCTTACCACAACATCAGAAAAGAAACATGTCTGACAGTTCCATGGCAACTTTAAGGAAATTCTAAAATTCTTACCTAGTAAGCATAAAGTATGCATGCCATTTTGTCTGTTCTTTTCCACTTTGTCAAAGAAACTCTCTGGTCTCCAAGTGTCTGTCCAAAAAACAATAGAAACCGTCTCTCCAAAGTTGTACAGCTAGAAAAAAGTAAAAACATTAATAATAAAATAATTCACTACTATTTCCTAGAGACAAAATTCAAACCCTTTACAACTCTAATTAAAAAGTCACTTGAGAAGGCAACAGGTACAGTCTATAACAAATAAAACAGCTTCCCAGGAGCTGCTGTCTTTCTGATGCCCCTTTCGGTAGTTAAGTTTCTTGTAGTTCTGCATTCAGTATAGGAACATGTAACCAATTTATAATTTAGCTATGCAGCTACTAAGACTACTGAGATACACAGTATGCCGAAGAGAAAAAATGCTGCTGAGCACTCAAAGGTTTCACAATATTAATATTACTATTCTCATTTTCTAGATCAGTTCACTATGGCTTAGAAAGATCAACTGACTTATCTAAGGTCATACAGCTAATCAGAAATAAAAAAGAAATAATGAAACAGGTTTGAGGGAATGAATGTTCTTTTCCATTACATTACCTCAATAAATTTCACAAACTACAAACTCCAGCCACAGCTCAAAATCTGTAGCTCCTTAATTTACAAGGTTCTGTTAGTTCCCACATGATAAAGGCTAGGATACGTGTTGGGCGGGGACCAGGCTGTGTAAGGGTTAAGTGCTGACCACAGTACTCTGAAGACTAGGTAACACCACAGCTGAGGCAGCCAAGGACGTGGGTTCTCACTCCCTGTTCTAGGGCAGTAAGTGTGAACCTCAGAGACTAAAGACAGTTCTCTTAACTGGCAAAAATTAACTGTTGCAGAAGTCTTTGTTCTAACTTCTCAGGGTCCTGCTCATTTTTCCACTCTTACCACAGCTTTTCCTTTCTTTTTCCTTCACATCCCCGCAATATGCCTGAAACCCAATAAATACTGGCTGTTTAGAGAAGTCATTGTCTCAGCTGTAAGAGAGTTCTGACCTTCTTACACTCCCCAAACCACATTACTTGCCTCTTATTTAAGCCTTGCACACACACTTGCTTTAGGAGATCAGGGGCACTGGCCAAGCCCTCACCACATAAGGGCATTTTCCCAAATCTCCTTTCTGCCCCACTGGGCCACCCTACTTCACCATCACTGCAACCAAGAAGCTTGCTCCTCGGCTCCAGGCTGGCCGCACCAATTCACTTAAGTGAGTTCTAACTCCAAATATAACACTGACAAATCATTTTCTTCCTTTTTTAAATTCTGGCTCTGCAACTTGTTTGTTGTGTGACATCAGTCCTAGTCTGTAAGAGCTGATCCAAAAATACACTGTGTTTAACAAAATGAGTTACAGATAAAGACACGTTGCCATTAATCCCCCCACGATATTCCCCTTCCTTTAGAACACAACTACCCCATCATGTTAGCCACTTTTTGAAGCAGTTCTGGAAGTCGTCTTTCATGTCTTTATGAGATGCGATAAGAAAGTATGGTGAATGCTGCTGCCACGTGCCATCCAGTGGGAAGGCAGGCGTGTAAAGATATTGCAGCATGTCTTCATCAGGTGTGTTCATTAGCTCTGCCAGTATGTGACCTCTGGCTGTTCCCCAGAGTCGAACTGACCAGGAAAGGTGAAATACTGAATCCATTCCGCACCCCAAGGCAGCCACAACAGCACAACTGAAGACACCCACGAAAGATTCCCAGAGCTGCTTTAGCGTGTGACAAACACGACGGGACGAGTGCGTCAGACGCAAGGGGAACTATTTTGAGGGGTATCATTGGCGATGGGTCTTTTACTGCATAACTCTTTAAAATTTAAACAATCACTGCATTCTGTGACCACACCTTCTATGTCCCTAAAGTAGAAATAGTTGAGAAAATACTGTTCTGACTCCTAAAGGTTGTAAGGATCAAATTACATTGAAAAGTCAAGTGGTGCCGAGATATCCTAATTATAGTTCACATCTGCGCAATGAGCAAGTGAGACTTATTTTCAAAGATGAGGGATAAGTAATATTAAAGTTGCTATGTAAGGATTTCTAGACACTGAGAAACACACCCAGTCCTCTGTCACAAACTAAGCACGTGCCTGAAATAGCTGAGGGACCTCAGGAAGTCATCAGCTTCGTAAGCCGTGCTCTTGATTCGAAAATGAAGACAGTGGCCAGGGGCAGAGACCAGCACCCTTCATTTAAGCAGCCGAAGGTCAGTTTCAGAGTCTGCTGCAAGAGGTGACGGGGAAGCAGACCGAAGGAAACAAGGAAGGTGGGGCACGCAGGACTCTCTGCCCCTCACCCCTGAAGAGCGACATGTCTCAGGTTTGATATCTTCGGGTCTTGAAAACTATAATGATTTTCCTAATGGTGACTTTGAATTCAAAGAGAAGGTTCATTACTTTTCACATCGGCTACAGCCTCCACCTCACCCATCAAAGGCTTTATTCCCAACGTCCAGGTGAAAGCTGTCCAAACAAGGGATTCACTCAGAAAAGCCAGTTATTCAGTAGCAGTTCTGTTCACAGAGCAGTGGACAAGACCCATGTAACTCCAAGTACTCAGAATCATGGGTGTTCCTGCCCCATGTGCAAGACTTTTTTGTGTGAAAAATGTACTCTGAGTTCCAGTGTGCAATCATCTACTCTGTGCCAGGTATCACGCTAGGTATCGGTTTAAAGTAACAAGCCGAACAGGGCTCTAAGGCTTACAGCATAACCAGACACCTCATCCAGGAGGCCAGAGGGTTTGGAGCTGTGGCACTGGTTGTCACTAGGCGGTGATCGTGGACAGGTCATAATGTCCCAAACCTCGGGAGGAATTCTGCAGATAAATACAGTAACTATAAACCTAACAAAGGGTTCAACTAATGAAGGGTTACAAAACAAAAGGTATGTACAGCACCTATCAGTGCCCTGCACACTGTGAAGCCTCAGTAAATGACAGGCATTTGATGATGCAATAGTGATTTTTATAGTGATGCTATAAAGACGTTCTAGAACGCTGTGGCCTAACCCAACTGCTGTCTTTTCTGGAGCTAAAAAATTTTACCAAATCAAAACTGACTTAATTCTGACATGCTGAACTATATAGATGGTAAAAAAGGATTTTTCTCCTCTCTGATTAAATTCTGAAGTATTAATATTATATTATTTTATAAACACTACGTTGGAAAACTATTAAAATTATATATGCAATTACATATAAATACTTCAGTTGGGTTCTAAATATTTTAAGTCATGGGGACAATCATGGAATAATTAAGCTCATCGTTTAAAAAGAAAGTGACAAACCCTTTAAAACACTGGGATGCGAGTCACACAGACGCGCTCAGCGAAGCATTCTATATGGAAGCATCTTTAGAATGATCTACTTTCGGGGATCAAAGAAACCTCACACAGACACTGCTCTCTACCAGCCGAGTTTACAATCTGCCACCCCTCCTGCGGCTACAGCACAAACTGTCTCAATGGGCCCTGGAACATTGTGCAAACAGTTTCGCCACTCAGATGTCAGTGCAGAACTTCAAGGAACAGAAGGACCAGTTCTTGTGTTTCACAAGCAAACTGATTACCAGCAATCTATAAAAATAAACTGGAGGAAAACCGTACAGTGATGAGAATTGAGATTGCAGAAGCCTAAATATTGAGCTGTTTTCTAATGTAAGCCTTTGTGTTATGACCATTTCCCCCAAATGTTTTTATTGCAAATTTAAAGTGAAAGACCACAAAATCAGCTGTTTCCAAAGAAGTGGTAGGTACAGATCTTTTTAATTTTAACTTAGAGTAACTCAGAAAGCAATTTATATAACTTGACATTTGATTTACGTATTATCTACTAAAGAAAAAAAACCCACTGAAGGAAAAACTCCCAACTCAAAACCATCCAGTCATTACATATAAAGACATTAACCAGTTAGAGTGGGAAGGTATACAAGAAAAGCAAATAATACTATATTGTAAATAATAACTATTACATTATGAGAGTCAGCATTTCCTCCACTAAGGACCACCTCAAGGTGACTTCTGAAAAGACAACATGTTACCTAGGCCTTAATTAAAGGACAGTTAAGGTTTACAGGAAGTCGTGCATAGGGGAAGAATAAGGAAGAGGATGGCATTACGCAATTATCTAGAAATAGCTAACATACCTGACTTGCCGCTAACGTGCACCTCTAATTCCTAGTATTTCATGAAGTGCCAATTCCTGTTCATCCCAGGTATATAATTTATACAAAAGCTGATAACTCATTTCATTCCCTGCTACCTTGCTTGGCTGGTTGACCTTAATAGCTGAATAGTCTCCTAAATCATCCCACTCCACTAGTATTTCCTTTGTTTCAGATGCTTTGTAAATCTCGACTTTCTAATTAGGTTTAACGGTTTTGTTATTTTGAGATACAAATAAAAGTATTTCTATGGCTTTTAAGCTTAAAATCTGCTGCATACATTGAAAAATTAGAAATTTTAACACTTAAGAAATCTACTAGGCTTCACATGTATTTCATTTCATACACACACACACACACACACACATATATATATATTTTTTTGTCTTTTTGAGACAGGGTCTCACTATGCAGTTCACGCTGGCCTGGAACTCACTCTGTAGCCCAGGCTGGCCTCCAGGTCTCAGGGATCCTACTGTTTCAGCCTCCTGGGTGCTGGGATTACAGGCATATGCTACTACACCTGGCAATATGTATGTTTTAAATCAATTAAATCTGTGAGGGATGAGGGAAAGCCAAGGCAGCAGAACAGTCAAAATATGCACCACAAACCACGTAATTCAGGGGACTAGCTTTCTCTTTTATACACAATATGGATCTTGGGGTTGTTTTACTGTTGCTTTTACCATCACATAAATTTTGCTTAACACAGATGTAATACTGTTTTTGGGGGACACTGAGAAAGACTACGAGTATGGCTATACTCTAAGAACACAGGATTAAAGTTCACTATCACTATGTGCCTAGAAGAACTACCAAATTTAGTTCTTATGTACAAATGAGTGAATATATGAAAAACATTTTAACTTGAAACACAATTCCAAAGAAAAGATCTGATGGGAAGGAGGGTAAAAATAAGCAATTCAACTTAGGAAACATTATATGAACGGCACTGTGATAAGTGCAAAGGAAGATATTAAAATGCATAGACCAAACAGTTTATAATACAGTAAAAACATAAAGGCACATATGTAACTATGCATTTTGTATAGGACAGGCATTTACCCAGTTGTCTGAGTAGAAAAATGTTATAATCAGATCTATAATTTAAAAAGAAAACTATAGTAGAAAGTAGAAAAGAGATGCTGCTCCTAATGCTATTAAAATAATGATCGGAACAGTAACAAGTGGAAACTGAAAGAAAGGTAACATATTTTCAGTATGCCAGTAACTTAGCAGGTAGTCAAAGACAGTTCTTATAAAATTAAAAGAAAAGAAAGACCTTAGGTACATTTTTCTAAGAATACAGAACCATACAGACCTCTGGTATCTTTATTATCTGATTTAGTGTTATTTGTATTAACCCAGGATAACAAAGAAACCAGCTAAAGTTTTCTGAAACTAACAGTAAGACACATGGTTTGTGTCCAAGTGTCCCTGCCAAAGCCTCACGCGGTCACAGATGGGGCCCTTCAGGGTGACTGGATCTAAAGTGCGTGATTCTGGGATTGATTCATGGTGCCATGCGAGGACTAGGGGTGCCCCACCCTGGGTGAGAGTGCTACCTGCCCTAAGGGTTGGGAGCCTGGGCAGGATTTAAGGCACAGAAAGGTTCCCTGCTTGCTGCTTTTGGTCTCTTCTGCCTGCCCCAAGCTCTTTTTCTTCTGTGATGCCCTCTGCCATGCCACCCTGCCTTGGACTGAACCCTCTCTAAACTGTGAGCCAAAATACACCTTTCCTCCTTTAACTCTGGATGTCAGGTATTTTGTCTCAGCAACAAGACAAACAATTATAAGGTCAACAATGCTGATTATCACAATGAGTACTGTGCTACCAGAAAAAAAGAAGGAAATGAGCTGCTACTTTTTGAAAGTAATATACAATTTCCAAAAGCAGAAGTACATCATACAAGCCAAGGAACATACGGCAACACTCAAGGTCACTCATGCATTCGCCAGAGAAAGTGGAAGCATTTCACAATGATGAAAAAGTTACACGGCCTTTTGCCTGAAGGCAACCACAACGGACAGGAGTTTTCATACAGAAATCACTGCTATCTAGTTTAATTAAACAGACTCATTTACCTGTCCTCTAAAATTTCTCATTATCTTTAATTCTGTCCATGTTTTACTTAAATCCTTTGGGAAAAGAGATTTGACAGTGTGAAAGTTACTAAATTACATAAGTTCTAATATCCTATAGATTTGAAAGCTAAAATGCTGGCCTGTTTTCTGATCTTTGGCAAAAGTTAACTTGACCAAGATAAGTGAGGCATTCAAATATTCACTGAGTAAATTTATGATTCTTCACAATTAAAATGTTAGTTATTCCAGAAGGATCTGGCCCCAGTGTATGAGAACCTACCCAGTTACAGTTTAGATGTAAAGCCTCGTGTGCTTGGAAGGTGCCTGGATCTCAGGGTGGCTGCACACATCAGTGGATTAGTCCACTGAGAAGTTCACAGCTGACCTGCATTAGAAGGTGGGGCTGCGGTAGCCACAGGTCACTGCGGGCACAATCTGGAAGCATCTGTCTTCCTCCCCAGGTCCTCCCTTCTTTCTCTGCTTCCTGTTAGAGGGCCACCATGGGCTGAACGTCTTTTCCTCTGCCGTGCCCTTTGCCTTCCTGTTTCTGCCTTGGAGCCAGCTGCCCATGAACTAAAACCATAAGCCAAAATAAACTTCTAAGTTGCAGATGTTGGGTATTTTATCCGAGCAATGGCAAGTTAATAAAACCCTCCAAAATGGGAATCCGACTGAACAGTGGTAACACACGGTTCGGTCCCACAGACAAGGCTTTGGAGGACCATAGTAACTGCGGTAGTGGAGATTGCAGGTAGCGGCCTATTAGCACACAGAGCCATCTGTTCTCCTAGGACTACCAGAAAGAAAGAAACGGCTCCCTGTATCTCCCCAAATCTTAATTCACTGAACAGAAACTGCTCGCACAGGTCTCCTTCTGTGACCTTCTTTTACACTACATTCTCTCTACGCAACCCACACCACCATTTTCTCTGCTCAAAAAGACTGCAATAGCTTCCTATTTCTCTCCTCAATTTCAGTCTGGCCTGGCAGCAATTGAACCTACACACACCAGGCACAAAATCTTTTAAAAAGTTACGGGTCAAATACTGCTTAAAACTATCTGATGGCAATCTACGTCACTCAGAACAAAAGCCGAACTCCTAATACTGGATCAGTCTAGTGACCCAGTTGACGCCCGCCTATCGACCTCTTCCCGTCACCCTTTGGTGTCTTTAGCAAGTCAAGCTCATCTCCACAACAGAACCTTTGCACTCTTCTCTCTGACTGGAATATGTAAGTTCCTTCTCAATACATACATAATCTTAGATGCCACCTTCTTAGAGTGTCTCTACTCCTGATCAGGACAGTGATTTAAGGCACTTTATCAGCCCTCCTATCACGGAGACAGAAACACCTGACGCCCACACCGTGAAGGAAGAAAGGCTCACTTTGGCACTCAGTTTCAGTGGGGTCAGTCCATGGTCGATGGGCTCCAAGGCAGAAATGGTACCATAAAAGGGCATCGGGGAGGAAAACTGCTCATGCCCTGGTGGTCAGGACACAGACAGGAAGAAGGTAAGACCGGAGAACAAGAATGCAACGAACATTCCAGGTCACACCCTCAGCAACCCACCTCCAAACAGGCCCCACCTCCTAACAGCACATTCAGCTACTAAACTCATTAATGAACCTACTGATGAGGAAGCACCCTAATGATCCAATCATCATTCAAACACATGAGATTCTGAGGGTACCTTATAGGTCTCAACCATAACAGTCTCTAATATATCTGTAATATATCAGTCTACCTGAATGTCTTATGCCTGACCTTTTATGGGTTGTTGGTATTGCCTCTTCTTCCCACCAAAATATAAGCTCCTTAAGAATATGGTTTTTATTAGTTGAATTTATCAAATATATAAATGCACTTAAAAAGCAAACAAGAAATAGATAAACAGTATTTGTTGAATGAATCATCACTATTTCCCTTAAAGATATCTAATTTGGAAGCCTCTAATAATACTTTATATTTTACAAGGAATTTTTTCATTAGGAATATGCGATTTGTGGTAGGGAATTTTATTTTAAGGCATGCCTATAATGGAATATATATCAATTAGCTATATCTACAACCTAAATCTATATCTATATCTAACTATCTATCTATATATATATACCTAGCTATATACCTGGATATAGATTATATGCAAATACTATACCATGTATCTATATCTGTACACACACACACAAAGAAGTATGTTAAACAGTTATGCAGCTACTTACCAACATTAAAACTGATAAAAAAGAATCTTCTGTTGGCTAATAGACTACAAAGTTAGTCATTAATATGCAATGGTTGATTCTGAATTCTCTGTGTTGTTCCTTTAGAAAATAACAAAAAACAAGCTGGACACGGTGGTAACATGCCTATAATTCCAGCACTACGGAGGCTAAGGCAGAAGGATTGCTATGAGTTTGAGGCCAGCCTAAGCTACACAACAAGATCCTGTCTCAAAACAAACAAACAAACAAGGATAGCTCAGAAAGGGTTGTTAAATTTAAAAACTTATACTTAAATTAGGAATTTCATACAGCTACTCCATAATCTGAAGCAAAGATGATGGAAAGCATGTATTGTTCAGGTCTATCACAGCATTCAAAGTGGTATCTCTGTTCAACAATCTGGCTATTTCTGAAAGCACAAGTAACCTCTTTCACACAAGTGACAGAATGCCTTTCAAAAAAGATGGCTACTTCCTTTTTTAAAAAATTAAGCAAAACAACATAACAAAGTAATATGTTAACATTCTACACTTTTAATTCTGGGAATTAAAATATACTCTTTCAATCTTGTCATGCTAAAACAAAGATAATAGAGTTCCAAGTTTTTTCTTTGTCTAGGTTGGTGGTTCTGAATTCAAAGCACCCATATCAGCAACTTCAGTATCCCTAAGCATTTGTTAGAAATATAAATTCTCAGGTGAGTATGGTGCTGCACACCTATAATTTCACCACTTGAGAGCCTGAGGCAGGCAGGAGGATCATAACTGCAAGGGTAGCCCAGAGTACACAGTGAGACCCTCTCTCAAGAAAAGTAAAGTCGCAGACCCCATCCTAAACCTACTACATAAAAAAATCTCAAGATAAGGGTTACCTACCTGGAATACTGACGAATACAAAGCCTGAGAACCACTCCATCAGGTTTTCTTTCATAAACACTAATCCAAATAGTAAAGAGAAGAGGGCTGACTATTATAAGGGAGGGAAATTTGCCTAAGTTTTGTATTCTGTAGTATATCTATAGATTTACTTTAAAATGTGCCATGAATATACAATTGGCCTCTGTGGATTCCAATTTCATACATTTAACTAACCACAGGTCAAAAATATTTGGGGAGAAAAACTTAACACATATCAATGTTTTTTCACGTCATAATTCCCTAGCAACAGAATACAACAATTATTTTCATAGTATTTACATTTACTAGCTATTATAAGTAATCTAGAGGTGATTTAAAGTCCATAAGAGAATGCGTATAGGTTATATGCAAACACTATACCATTTTATATAAGCGATTTAAGCATCTACAAATTTTAGTATTAATATGGGTCTTAGAACCAAGCCATATAGCTATTCAGGGACAACTGTAATGATTTTTAATGTCTTCTATATTAGAAAACTGTACAAAAAGAATCAATAATTGCCTCTTTTTCTTGGGATATGAATAATGTAGTTAATGTAGGAAATATACCTTCCTAAACATGTCATTAGTGTAAAAAACAGAATTTAGAAAAGTCACTTCCTGTTTTTCACACAAGTAGTAAATCATTTCACATCTAGATTAGATAATAAAACCAAGGTGGGAGGAAAATGGTTTGTGGCTGCATACAGAACTTCCATACACAACTGTGACAAAGTCAAAATATTATAAAAATATACTAAACACGGATATGATCGTAGGGGCTTATACGGAAACTGCCAATTCTCACAATAAATTCCTTCTCAAACATCGTCCATTTTAGACATCAGAACAGCTACTTCTCTATCAGTATAGAAGATCAGAAGTAGGATAGGGACATACAGATTTACTTCTAGCTAGTCCAGACAACAGATTTACATGGGATGTTGTCTATCTGCTTGTTTGTTTAGAAAAGCAAAAACAATTTTAAATGAAAATATTTGTGGTAATTTAAAGCAAAATATAATAATATAATATAAATGAAGGGGCTATGCTTAAAAGACATAAAATCAAAATCAATATTGTAAAAATATGTTTTATTAGCTTAAACTGTATGTGTTATGTAACACGTATTTTTTTTTCTTTTCTTTTAGCAATCATCAATCCTTAAAAAGCAGCAGTATCTAAAGGGAAGTATCTAAAGGAAGCAGTATCTAAACTGGACTGGGAATCAACAGTTGCAACACTATTTTTGCACTACCTACTAAATGTCCTTGGAACACTTCTATCCATCCCTAGCACTCTTTATAGAGTAATATTTTAGGGCCCTGTAAGCAACATTCACCTGCTCCAACAGAAATTTTTAAGAGTTTTAAAACTTTAAAAAATTACTTAAATTAGCAGTAATTATTTAAGCATGCATTTTAAACAAAAGAGCTAAGTTCCATAAACTCTTCTGCATAGCACTAGTGTATGCTAACATGCTTGTGACTATATATACTATTTATAATATACATCCACATATATGTGTGTATATGTGTGTCTGTGTTTTGAGACAAGTCTTGCTGAATAGTTTCTATGTAGCCAAGACTGGCCTTGAACTCACGGCAATCCTCCCACCTCAGCCTTCTGAATACTAGGACCATACGTGTGCATCACCATGGTTGGCCATAACGGCAGGAAATCTGGCTCAGTGGTAGAGTACTTGCCTCACATGCTCAAGGCCATGAGTTCAATCCCCAGTATCACATCATGTCTGGCCAAAAAGATCTATCTTATATTATGTGTTTTGGGAAGACACACTGGAGAATACTTTATTTCTCAGACTCTAAGATACACATTATATTTCTATCACAACTATTATAATATATCTGAAATAGGAATATGTCTTAATCAGTGGACTCTTGTAAACCGCTGCTGATTGTGCAAGATTAATAACTATTACGGGTTATATAAGTGTGAACATTAGAACACAAACATCAAATTTGGAAAATGAACATTAGCAGCTTAGAATAAAATTTTAGAAATAGCTGTGGAGCAACCTAACCTCTATGAACCAAGATTATTGGAGTTAAAAATAACATTACAGCATCAACAACTGAAAAGCTGATCTAGGATCCTAACATCACTGGATTTTAATTCTTTCATTGATTTTTTTAAGAAATACAGCATCATAATGCTCTCTGTGCTACAGAAAAGTACTACTTGGGAAAAGATGGGTCTCAAGAATGCTATTAAATCATTTGAAAGAATATTAAAAAGGCACAGGAATACTTACCCAAAATAATTAGTTTCTACTGTATTTTCCTTATTATGTACTCATGCACAAGTTGGATAATAAAAATAAAACTGTTCTCAAGGTAAATCTAAATAGCCTATTCCAAGAAAAGGTGGAAAAACTCAGGTATAGAAAAATTTGATATAGAAAGTTCAGTATATATTAAATAGTATACTATTAAATGATAGTGCTTTATAATTCATGAAATACAATTAAAATCTACTAGCGATTTGTAGAAAAATAAAAGTTTTGCTTAATTCCATTAAAAGCCACTCCCTTTATTACCTGTAAACCACAGCAGCCCACAGCGTTCATGATGGAGGCATTGTGAATAACTCGATACGGAATTCCCCGCTTTGCTGCTCTCAGAATAAGGTCGCTGTGTGTTGTAGCCCTGCAGTGGGAAATCAGGTGGATTTTAGAATGGCACCAATTCGTAAAACACTAAAATTATCCTATTTCATGAGTCAAGTCAGTGAACTACTTTTCCTTACATTATGCTAGCAGTCTGCACAAATCTTTTAACTCAGCTTTCATGCTTCTTTGTTTATTCATCCATTCTGTGTTAGGGATCAAGCCCAGGGCCTCGTCCACATCAGGCAGGCACTCTACCGCTGAGCCATACTCCCAGCCGTTTGCTGGGGTTGTCAGCAACCAAGAACGAACCTACACACGTCCCTCACAAGGCGGAACTGCAGCTCCGACACAGGCAGCGGCGTACTGCGAAGGGAAGTTCACGCGTTTGCTGTCCCGTTAATACCTGCAGAACACATCTGTGCAGTACAAACTCTGCGCTCAGCAATTTAACACTTGATAAGCGATTCTTAAACTCTTTTGTCTCAGGGTCCCTGAAATTCACTTGCTTAATTTTTAATTGTACATATTTACATTATACTATGTGGTATTTGAATATGGGTATACAATGTACAGTGATCAAAGAGAATGGCACATCTCTCACCTCCAAAATTTATCATTTCTTATGTTGGAAAGATGTAAAAAATTCCTTTACTAGGTATGTTAAAACATTCAATTTTGTCAACCGTATTTACTCTACCGGCGGTAGGACATTACAGTGCTTCCTCCTACCCAACCGCACGCCTGTGCCTGCTGGCCATCCTCCCCCTCCCCTCCCCCCTCCCGGGCTCTGCTCACCACTGTTCTGTGCTGCACGTCTCTCAGATCACTTTTAGCTTCTGTCTAAGTACCACCCTTTAAATTCCTGTAGTTACTGCTTTAGAGTTTTAGATTATGACACAAATAGACCCAATTTTAAATGTCTGCCCTATTCTGAAGGCTTTGTTTTTGCACTTTGAAATATAAGGAAAAATTCACAGAACATTTTCATAGCCTGAGTCTTTCAGTCCTTATGCTAGAATTTAGTCTGATAGAATTCCATTCTGAGTTTGTCTCTGTCTAGTAGTCATTTTATTTATAACCGTTTTCAGTCTGGTTACTGTATATAATTAGTATGTGTATGTGTATATAAATATTCTATTACCTTTCCTTTCTTGAGATAAATTTCACAACTATAATTAAGTAGGTTGGCGTGCAAAGAGAATATATATAAATATGAATACCGTGAGATGCAACCCCATACTGTTTAAAAGTACATCACTAAGTTTTTTTTTCCTCTCTTGATAAAATTTCTGCAATTCAACACTGCTATGACATACCTGAACTTACAGGACACAGTGAAAGCAGTCCTATCAGGGAAATTTATAAAAGTGAATTCCCACATAAGAAAAACAGAGGAGATTCAAATACACGTCCTAATGCTGAACCTCAAAGTTCTAGAAAAAAAAGAGCAACTCAAACTCAAAGCTCACACAAGGAAGAAACTTACGAAAATCAGAGCAGAAATTAATGCAATTGAGACTAAGAAAACAATACAAAGAAATGAACTGAAGAATTGGGGTTTCTTTGAAAGAAAGACAAATCTTTAGCTAACCTTATCAAAAGAAGCAAAGAAAACCCAAATCCATGCAATCAGGAACGAAAAGGGCAAAATCACAACAGATCCTACAGAAATCCAGAAGATCATTAGTACCTACTTTGAGAACTTGTACTCCAGTAAGAATGGAAATTTAGAAGAAATGGACAGATTCCTATACATATATGAACTGTGAAAACTGAATCAAGAAGATGTAAAAACTCTAAATAAACCAATCTCAATGAAATTGAAGTACTGTAATTTAAAAAAGAAAAAATAAATTTAAAAAAACTAACAATAAAGAAAAGCCGAGGTCCAGACAGATACACTGTTGAATTCTACAAGAACTTTAGGGAACATCTAACACCACTGCTCCTTACCCTCTTTAATATAATTGAAAAGGAAGCAATGTTCCCAAAGTCATTCCTAGAAGCAAGCATTAACACTACCCTGATATCAAAATCAGAGAAGGATCCAACCCCCAAAAAAGACATATAGACAAATCTCCTTAATAAACACAGATACAAAAATCCTCAATAAGATATTGACAAACAGAATGCAGTAAATCATTAAAAATACCAAGTAAGATTCATCCCAAAGATGCAGGGCTGATTCAACATACGCAAATCAATAAATGTAACACACAACATTAAAAGAGTGGAGGGCAAAAACCACCTGCCCATCTCAACAGACGCAGGAAAAGCATGTGACAAAATTCCATACCCGACGCCGGGGATGCAGCTCAGCGGCACAACTCCTGCCTGGCAAGTGCGAGGTCGCAAGCTTGATTCCTGCTTCCAAAAACAAAAAAAAGTCCACATCCATTCATGATAAAAACGCTACAGAAAGTTGTAATAAAGAGTTTTATCTCTATCTGATAAAGACCGTCCATGACAAATCAACAGCCAACGTCATAACTAAATGATCAAAAACGGAAAGCTTTTTCACTCTAAAACCAGGAACAAAACAAGAATACCCACTATCACCATTCCTGCTCAACAGAATTCTGGAAACGGTCAGAGCCATCAGAGGAGAGAAGGAAATACAAGGAATAAGGATAGAAATGGAAGAAGTTAAATTACTGTTATTTGCAGATGACATGACACTCTACCTAGAAGACCCCAAAAACTCATGAAAAGACTCTCAGAATTATCAAATTCAGTGGTGCAGCTGGATGCAAAGTCAGCACTCAAAAATCAATTGCAGTCCCGTACAGGAAAAAATAATTTACTATTCGGAAATTAGGGAAATAACACTTTTACACTAACATCAAGAAAAGTGAAATACTTAAGGATCAACATAATGAAGAAAGTAAAAGACCTTTACAGTACACTGAAAAGGGAGAATGAAGAGGATACCAGAAAATGGAAAGATATCCCTTGTTCTTGGATAGGCACAACTAGTATAGTGAAATAGCCAGACTTCTAAAACTGCTAAACAGGTTTAATGAAATCCCAATTGAAATACCAAAAACATACCTCACAGAATTAGAGAAAACAATCCTAAAACTCATTCAGAACCAGATGAAACCCAGAATAACAAAAGAAATTCTGGGCAACAAGGGCAAGGTAGGGAACATCACAGTCCCTGATTTGAAGTTTTAGCAAAGCTTGCATGATAAAAACAGCATGGTACTGGGAAAAGAACAGACCTGACGATCAATGGAACAGATTAGAAGATGCAGAAACAAATCTAAGCCACTCCACTCTCATCTTTGATAAAGGGGCCAAACACCTTCA
This sequence comes from Chinchilla lanigera, assembly GCF_000276665.1. Taxonomy (NCBI): domain Eukaryota; kingdom Metazoa; phylum Chordata; class Mammalia; order Rodentia; family Chinchillidae; genus Chinchilla; species Chinchilla lanigera. The sequence continues at coordinate 5,646,419 of NW_004955435.1, forward strand.
CTGGAAGAAAGAGAGCCTCGTTAATAAATGGTGCTGGGAAAACTGGCTTTCCACATGCCAAAGATTGAACCTGAACCTGTATCTCTCACCATGCACTAAATGAAAATTGAAATGGTTAAAGATCTAAATATAAAAACAGAACAATCTGCTGGAAGACAGAATAAGTAGAACTCTTGAAGACATTGGTACAGGCAATGACTTTATAAATAAAACCCCAATCGCGTAGGAAATACCACAAAGAATCAAAAACTGGGACCTCATCTTATTAAAAAGCTTTTGCACAGCACAAGAAACCACCAACAGAGTGAAGACACAACCTAGTGTGGGAAAAAATTTTTGCCAGCTGTTGCTCAAAGGATTAATACCTAGTATATAAGGAATTCAAAAAAGTCAGACTCCCCTCAAATTTAATGACCCAAACCAAAAATGGGCATCTGAAATGAAGAAGTAGAAATGGCAAATAAATATATGAAAAAATGTTCAACATCACTTGTCATTTGAGAGATGCAAATCAAAATAATGCTGAGATCCCATCTCTCTGGAAAGAATGGCTATTATCAATTAATTAACCAACAACAGATGTCTGAGGGGCGGTGGGGTAAAAGGAACCCTTCTCCACTGTGGGTGGGAGTGTAGACTTGTGCAACCACTATAGAAATCAGTGGGGAGATTGCTCAAAAAATTAGAACTAGAGGTTCCATCTGACCTAGCTATTCCCCTTCTTCATATCTTCCTAAAAGATTAAAAGGATTATACCACAACAATTTATGCATACCAATGTTTACAGGGGCACAGTTTGTAATAGCTAAATCTTTAAAACAGCCCAAATATCCATCAACTGATGAATGGATAAAGATGTGATTTCTTTTATACAATGGAGTACTACTCAGCCATAAAGAAGGATAAGCTTGAGACATTTCTAGCTAAATGGATGCACCTTCAGACCATACTCTTAAGTGAAACAAATCAGACACACGTTTGTTTGTTTGTTTATCTATTTATTTATTTTAGTGGTCATGTTTTATTCATCTCATTTTTTAAAATTTAAGTTTATTGGTACAATTTAGGTATACATAATGACCACATTCATTTTAGGGAATTTGTATCTGTACGTATCTTGATTCCTCTTTTTTCTTTCCCATTCCCATCCTCTTTTCAAATCCCCTTCCCCTCCCTGTTTACAAAGCTCAATTTTCATTTTAACCCTCTTTCTCACTTTTTTCTTTTCCTTCCTTCCTGTCCCCCTTCCCCTCCCTATTTCCCTTTTCCTTTTGAATGGTTTCATTCAACTTTGCAGTCCCTATTTCATAGTTTCTTCCTATCTCACACTTCCTATTTAAATTGTTTCTTCTTACACAGTATCTATTGTACATTTGTTATTTACATTTCAGTTTCTCACACCAGAGAGATAATGCAGTATGTACACATGTGCGAAAACGTTTAAATACCATATATTTTCTCTGGTGTGAGAAACCGAAAATGTAAATAAGGACCAAAATGTGTAATAGATATTGGGAAATGGGAAGAAAATGTTCAACTGAGAAGGGGACAAAGGGGGGGGGGGGGGGAAAGGGAAGGCCAGAAGAGGAAGAAAAAACAGAATGGAAGGAAGAAACGGAAACACAGCTTTTGTAAATGGGAACGGGAGGAAGGGCTGAAGGGAGGGGCGTGGAATGGGAAAGTGACTAAGACATTATGTACAGGTGCAAAGTACCTACAGTGAATGTGATCACCATTATAACATATGTAAGAATTTAAAGAACATAAATTTTTAAAAAGGCAGGAAAAAACCCCCTGATGTAGCTGCCATACTGGTCTATAATTTTTTACTTAAGTAAATTACCCTTTAAAAGTCTTTTTTGAGGGGCTGGGGATTTAGCTTAGCAGCACAGCACCTGCCTGGCAACAGCAATGTCACGAGTCGGATTCCCGGTACTGGGGAAAAAAAAATCTTTTTTGAAACATTGTACGATTTGGTTCTAGCAGAGCAGTCACAAACAGTACTGGAGAAGGCAGAGAGACTCACAGATGCAAGGCCACAGCCCCCAAAGGCTTTCAGCAGGGAAGGAACGGTGCTCGCACGACACCTCGGGTGTTCAGTTTACGCTGGAACTCTCCCTTCTTCCTTCTGTCCAGGCCTCCATTTCCAGCCGCTGAACCCTCTCCAGATCTAGCTCAAATACTACCTTCGCCACAAAGCTGCCTCCTGATAAATCTAAACATCACGCCTTTGAGTTCACTCGCATCCTTCTCTCGTCTTACATTTACACCTCAGCAGTGTATAGATGCTGGCCACGCCTTAATAAAATAGTCTCTTCTTAGCTCTTGTGACAACATGCTCTTGTTCTCCCTTCTCCTCCAACGGTGGCCAGACTATGAAACGCCCAAATGTCCAAGGGCTGGATCCTCAGTCCTCTTCTTTTTCCCTCCTCTAAGGTGATTCTAGCCAGTTTCTTTCTGGTATTTAAACACTATTTACGTACTAATGACTTCAAAAGCCCCATCTCCAGGATGCGCCCTCCTGTGAGCTCCAGCAGATTATCTCATTGCCTAGCCGGCACCTCAAATTTAAATGTTTCCAGAACCAGTTATTTCCCTCAATCTTGCAATCTTGTTTTCTACTGCTTTTCATCATTTCAAAAAGTGGCAAATCAACCACTCAACTGCAAAGCTAGAATCCTGGAAGTCAGGTCTGCATCTTTCCTTTCCTTCATCTACGAGCTCCAAGTGTACCTCGGAAGGTACACTTCCTTCCAAGTATGTCCCAGACTCTCCCATCACACACACTGCTTTTCCCTACAATCTAATCATCCAGGCACTTGGAGTGCCCTTTTATAATGTCAGAGTGTGACTTTTCTTGTTAACTCTGCAGAGGTTCACCATTCTATTTCAAATAAAAACTTCTCTGAGTATTTACACGGCCCGGCTCCTGCCTTTCTCTGTCATCTTTCACACGCCCTTTCCCTCCCGCGCTACGCCGCAGCTGCTCTGAACTCCTGCGGGCACAGGCCTGCTGTTCCTGCTGCCTACAATGTTCTTGCCTCTTCCCATTCCATTCCATTCTTCACACTGATTGGCTGATTAACCTGCAATACTGGGCACTAAATGCAGGGCCTACACACTGAGCTACATCCCTAATCCTTCTGTATTTTTTACCTTGACACAGAATGCTGCCGAGTCACTAAGTTACCCAGGGTGGGCTCAAACGTGATTCTACTGCCACAGTCTCCCGGAACACTGGGATTACAGATATAGACGCTCCTCCTTTAGTTCCAGTTCTGAGGCGAGGTCTTCTAATGAAGTGGTTGCTAAATGAGGACTACAGTATGCATATAGTATGCACATTACAATATTCATAAGAAGAAATGGTCAAAGGAATCTCCTACGTAACGACTTTGCTTGTATTTGTGCAACTCTGACATGCAGTACTACAATGTATAACAAACAGAAAATAAAACTACAGTACTGCCGGGTGTGGGGGCGCACGCCTGTGATCCCAGTACTCGGGAGGCTGAGGCAGGAGGATCATTGCAAGTTCAAGACCAGCCTGGGCTACAAAGTGAGCTCAAGGCTGGCCTGAACTGCATAGCGAGACTCCATCTCAAAAAGACAAACAAACAAACAAAAAAAAACTATGGTACTATACTGTACGGTACAATCAGCAAAAACCACAGTACTGTTTAACAAGGTGTACTGTACCAAAAAAAAGACATTGAGGCTCTATAAATAAAAGATACAGAACTGTAAAAAAAAAAGGGTTGTAAGTTCAAGTGGCAGGTCATAAGTCCAAACAGTGTGCCGCCAGCAAATCCAAACAGTCATTAGTAAATAAACAACGAATATCTGTATACATCATCCACCTTGTTTAAATATCACCTCTGTACAAAGGCTCTTGCCTATGACTCCGCCTAAGTAAGTCTTGTATTATTTCCTTTTATTTTTACCCTTTACAAGCCTACCTATATTTATTTATTTATTTATTTATTTTTTATTTTAAAGAGTAAAAGAAGGATAACATAGTAATAGGAGGGCTTACCGAATTACAGACAAAGTGGTAGGAAATTATCAATGGTTGTTGTTTCACACACTGTTATCTTCAAGATAGTTTCTCAGGAAAACAAACAGAAGCCTACCTATATTAAATTTATTTTTTTTCTTTGATTACTATTGGCTTCCCCTACAAAAACATGTGAATTTATATCTATCTATTGAGTATGCAAGAGCTCCTGTCATAAGATATGTACACGAAAGGTATTTGTTGCATGGATAAATGTCAGTTCAAGATATGTCTGGTCTTTCTTTCTTTGTTGACCTTAGGCAAACATCTCACATTCTTCAATTAATATTAACTACTACCAACTACATGTCAGGGAGTACAAAAGAAGCTAGGAACACAAAAATTTGAAAGTTAACCTATAAATCTAAAAGCAGTGTAGATGCACACAGCTATTTAAAAAATGTAGTCAGGTACATGAAAAACAGGATGAGTGATGTATGTCACCAACTACATGGAGACAGAACTTCAGGTTAAGGTAATAAAGAGCTACAGCATGTGCAGCTAGGTTCTGAAAGATGAACAGGCCTCTGGCAATCAGATAAGTCACAGGACTTTCAGGAGAAGGAAAGTTTTTGAATAAAGACATGAAGGTGAGAAAGTGCAACGATTAGGAAAGAGCAACCTGGCCGCAGGACTGTGGGTTTCGGTGCAAGAGTGGTAGGCAAGAGGCAGAAGGGCAGGCTGGGCAGTGCTTTTAATACCCAGCTAAGGGTGCAACTAATCACACTATTATATGGGCCCAGACAGGGTCTCTGAACTGTTACTTTATAAATATGAATTTAACCACAGTATAGGCAATGAGTTTAGTGTTTGTACATGGAGCAAGCAAAAGATGCAGGGTATATTAAGCTGTACTGGGTAGAATGGGGCGGCCAGAGTAAAAAGGAATGCAAGGATATGAGAAATGTGCAAAACAACAGTCAACAGCAGTATTTCTCCATTCCTTTTGTCTTAAATTGTCATGGGAAAAAAAAAATGTCGTGGAGCAAGAGTTGTGTAAAGTGCAATACAACTGAAGTATTAGAAAACTAAGATACGAAGTGAAATCATACAAAATACAAGCCCCATATTTTTATTATTAGATCTAATACGCGTAAACTTCACTTTTTAAATGGCTACAAATGTTCTGAAATGCATGGTCTCAATTTCTATACTTACCTCACCAAGAACTAGTAACTAGTACAGTCTGCAAACTTCCCTTTGAATATAATCTTTAATATCATGTTTTGTTTTGTTTTTGTTTTTTTCCAGTACCGGGAATCGAACTCATGACCTTGTGCTTGCCAGGCAGGCGCTGTGCCGCTGAGCTAAATCCCCAGCCCCCTCATCTTTAATATCATGAATAGTATCAATAAATGGATGCTCTAAAGGTCAAAAGCAATGCTGAGATTGCCTATTTAAGTAACCATAAGAACTGTAGTCCATCAAATTAGGAAGTCTGATAGGGGAAGGTTTTCGTATAAAAAACTTGGGTTTTATGCAGAAAAAGTCATGTGGTGAGAAAATTTTACAAGAGTTAGAACACATTCTCTACAGAATGTTTTACTTTCTTTTTTTTTATTATCCTATAGCAAAAAAAAGTAACTACTAATGTTCATGAGGCCTAAGGTTTATACGAGGTTAAAACAAACTATTTAAATATTTTAAAATGTGTGATTATCCAAGGCTACTCGCAGTAAGGTATAATTATGATTTGGAATCTTTGGCCCTTTATATTAATATAAATTGCTTTCTTTTAGACAGACACATGCACATGAAACTCCACTGTTTTGAGAAATGTCCTTGGTGGTGGCCCCACAGTGATTTAATTGTCCTTATGTTCCTTAAATCTGTGACATAAATCTTGGGTCACCAGCTGCAGACAAAGAACTCTTCTCTTTCACTTTATTAGAGAATGATGAGGCCTGACTAGGCAAGTAGAAACCCATCTTCTCTGTAATGAGGAAGAACAGAGTTCCGGATGGATATAAGAAATGGAAATCAGTGGCATGATAAATGGTAGATGCTAGGCAAGAAAAGTGACAGCAGTACTGGCAAAATTAGAAAGTTGAAAAAGAAAAAAAATAAGCCCAGATCACAGAAAGTTAAAGATGCCTGCAATTATCTGCAGCAAATGACAGGCATGATGATCATAATGGAATGACTTACATACTAATCATACACTAATTAAGGCACTTGATCCCTACGCGATCTTAAAAAAAAAAACAAGTCAAAGATACAAACTTTAGAGCTGACACTTGACACTGTAGTGATACGTATGGTAGTATTTTTATCAAGATTTTCTTCACTTCAAAAATAATGAAAGTTTAAACTACAAAATTTTAGAGCTTAGGTAAACAGAGTCCCTTATTAGAATGTGGCAGATAAATTTTAAAGATAACAGTTATTGTGATTAAAAGATAAATAAATAACTCAAAACATCTGCTTTAACTTACCCAAATGGATCACCAACCACAAGGAATGCAACTTCATTGATATCAGCATCCTTTAAAATATTATCTGCCTCTTGCTCCACTTCTTCTCTATCAGCGAGAATCAATTTTCTGCCATAAAACTCTTCCTACAGATTTAAGACCAGCATCAAAATGAGAGACAGCAGGTGACCACGAAATAATCTTTGTCTGGAGCGGGTGCAACTCTTGGCAACCATCCAAACACAGATCATTCAATACAACTCGTCAATGAGCTAGCACTCTCTATCATGTTGCAATTAAACTCTGTCTTTGGGGCTATCTTCATGTCCCAGGAGGAAGCAGACCTCTTAACATCTGAGGCTTTTTACATTTTAAATTTACCTCTAAATTTGGCTCATAACAGACCAGACAGAGCATTACAGAATGAATACACAATACGTATGCATGAGCCCTACTTCAGAAACATGGTAATAGAGAATAAATATGTGTATTAAACAATAATGAGAAACATGCATGGCAGTTAGGGAAAATTTATGGTACTCTGGCTAAAGTAAAAGGAAACATCAATGAGAAACAATAGAAAATTATGACTTAGCCATTACACAACCAGCCTACATTCCTACATAATTGCAGGAAAGACAAATTTAAGATTATATTCCCTTATTTCTGCTAAAGACAGTTGCAGGGGAAAGAACTGAATTATAAATATGCAGGAAGTTTCCATACAAACTACTTTGTAAATTAATCCCCTGAAGTTCGACTCTAGAAAACAAACTCTGAGGGGTGTTAGCTAGTAAGCTGGTGGTCATATGGTACTGGTTAGAGGGTAGTAATCAAGATCATGAAAGGGAGTAATATGCCATTCAAATGAAGTGAAAGTAGATGCACAGATGAATAGTATTGTCTTATATACTGAGAAACTGGAATTATGGAAAGACATAGGGACTGCTGCACAAGAGTATCTGGTCGTCATTAATATATGTCAAATGAGTAAATGAACAAATGATTTAGCATCTGTAAACACCAGCTCTGACTCTGATAATTATTTCCTAATACGTAAACAAAATCTCAAGTGTGAAAAAAATCCTTTCCTATAGAAAAGTTCCCAAACACAATGTTTTAATAGACGAAAAAGCTCTTAATTTGTACTTTTACCATATTTTTTCATAAAAATTAATTTTTACATAGTTTACTTTGACTTTATGAACGGGGTTAATGGTTACAAAATATATTACATAACTAACAGAACACATACATGACTACCAGAAACTGAAGAAAACAATGGCTTTCAGTGAACTTCTACCATTTCTTTTGTTTGTTTTTCTGACATAGGGTCTCACTATATCATTCAGGCTGTCCTTAAACTCACTATGTAGCCCAGGCTGGCCTCAAACTTGTGGCGACCCTCCTGCCTCAGCCTCCTGAGTGCTGGGATTCCAGGTGTCCACCAAGCCCAACAACTTCTAACATTTCTTAAAGACCAAGAAGCCACATGCCACTATTTTAAAGCTAGCAGTAATCCTAACTTGTATTTTATAAATGATCTGACGAAAAAAACTTTCAAGATTTGTATTATATCACTCCATATTTAACTTATCACTTATCCTAACCTAATAAACAGTTCATAGTCTAAGTAAAATAACACACACTGACACGATATTCTATCATAATCAAATGGCTGATTCTCTTGAAAAAATGTTTTTAAAACTGGAAGAGATAGAAAATGCAGGAAGACTGGTATTATATTGTTTTGATCTACTTGTTTATTCATCCACTCACTCACTCACTCACTACAGAAGTATTTCTTACACACGTCTTCCATGCCAGACTCTCTGATGCTGGGAGACACGACATATTTTGGTATTAAGACATATTTTGCTTCTGTCCTTGAGGGAGAGCGAATCAACTACTACACCGTATCATACATGCCATAGAACACTCCTGCCAATTAACGGGCCAGGGAAGAAAAAGCAGTATTATTTAATATATGGTTTTAAAGTGTGATTGTATATTATCCAGGGATTGAGCCAGTTTTTATATAACCTCAGCCCTAATCTTCTCCAGTCATGAAAAGGTCAAGTTTCATTCTTGCTTTAAACTGGCAGTTGGATGAAGTATGTTAAATTTATTTTCAGGTATCTGTGGAAAGGTAGACAAGACATTAGTAGTGACGGCCTCCAGGACGGGGCCCTGAGATAGAAATCTTTGTTGTATGTATCTCTGTACTTTTATATTTCACTCCACTGAGTGGATTACTTAGTCAATAAAAGTAAAAGTAGAGGTTCAAAGTAGTATAAAGAAGCAGATGAGAGAACAAAAAAAATCTTAAAAATAGGACAACAGAGAAGTTCACCAAAGGAGTCTGAGAAAAAATGGAAACAGAAATAAACTAAGAGAAAAATCATGTTACAAAAGCCTGTTTCAAGGAGTGGTCAACTACATCAAAATAGGTAAAACAGAATTTAAAACTACCTAGAGTTCCTGGCTAGGAAAGCACTGTTAAAAAAATAAGAGAAATATTTCTGGAAATGGGGATCAGCCTTCAGGAGTAGGGCCACGAGTGGAAATGGAGACAGGAAAAGCATACTTTTTCAAGAAGTTTTGGATAAAAAGGGAGACAGCACAATCACTACGGGGAAAAGAGGCTTAAAGAAGAGACTTCAAAGAGTCAGTGCGTGAATACGGTTTGAGGATGAGCGAAGACAGGCTGAGTTACGTGAAGGCAGGGTGCACATGAAGAAGAACAGTTTTAAAAACACACCTAGAAGGAATTACATCTTGAACAGGAAAAGAGCCTCATCTCACAGGTCATTTTCTAAGACTGGAGAGAAGATAAATTCACATTTACTGTCAGGGCAGATGAGAAATTAATATGTTATAACTAACTGCTTCCTTTTTCTTAGTGTGAAGTCCTTTACCGACCTTTCCTCTCTCAGGGTCAAACCATATCAGACGAAGAGGTGAACCCTCTTGTTAGTGGGTTAAGTTAGGAAGAGAAGTGAGGGAAGAGATACACGAAGAGAAGAAGTTATTTCATTGAAACCCAATGTCAAATTTGGTAAATGTTTGTGCTTTCCTCCTCCCTGGGCTGTTCACAATTATTTTTCCTCCCAGGCAGAATGCCCTTCCTGTTCCCCTTGTCAAATGTGGGCCAGAATAGCAGTATTGCACTAATACATTTACGTGGGGATTGTTCTATGATCAGGCACTGTTCTAAGAACTTTATGCATATGTTCATTTAATCTTCATCTCAGTCTGAGGCACTAAACACCGATCTCTCTCACATATATTCCAACAGTAATTAATAACTAATAATTATTACACATTTGGGACAGCTTCTGCTGCTTAGCTGACGACAGCAGGATTGTCGGTTTGAATAAACTTATCTCAGTTCTTTGTAGACATGTACCTTCATAATCTCTCCTTTCCACTGCCGTTCTGTATTGTTACTTAAATCTTCCATTACTATTTAAGCTTTCCTGGATATAATGCAGATGAATCACGAACCACTTGTGAACAAAGACCATAGTTTATGCTTCTTTGTGTAATGCACACAGATGCATTACACTAAATATATAAAATCATAATTCATCTACAGAAAGTAGATAAAAATATTCAAGTTGAGCATACTAAAACTAAAACTTTCCTAGATTCGCTGTCTTCAGATTAATGGATTTTTGAATAGAGGACATATAAACAGTATTACCTGCTTGGTAATTCGAAAACAGCGTTCAATGTAAGGGCAGATAAATTTCAGATTTCTGTAGCAATACCTATGTCTGCCTACTATATTGTTTACTGATAAAAGAAGGCACATGTTCACTGTAGAAAATAGAATTTTCCAGCATTTTCTCACTGTGCAATAGCTATCTGTAGTCAAGACCAGACTATATATACGGTAATGTACGCACATACCGATTTTTAAAACTCAGTTTGTTTCAGAGAAATCTGGAAACAAAAAATGTGGTTGAAGACAAAGTGGCTTTGCGATTTTACCAGGCAATACAAGGCATAAACATATTTATACCTTACTTTAGCCCAGAACTAACTCACTCAAGATAGACGATGTATATACCAAGTTGCTCAGGGTCAAACATCACCTGAGGACCTCGAGGAAAACATGGAGAGCATACAAAAAACTTGTGTGATCGGGTGAGGTCCAGGTCAGACCGTTTTGCTTGAGTCCTATCTCCTCTGTAGATGTTTTCTAAAGTTATACAAGTTATATATTGTGTAGCTAATATCTTTCCCTAAGAATGCTGAGGCACAGTGCACTATAAAAGCTAAGAGTGTCAGATCTCAACTGGGAACTGCTTTGGTTCATACACTCTACCTTTCACTACTCACCTGATCTTGGGCAAGATTCTTAACTCCTCTTTGTCTGTCAAATGTACATGGTAACTACAGAGCAAGAATCCTATTCTACACATAAAACATTTAAAGCAGTGCAAATCAATGTTCTACAATTGTCATTACTGTGGAAGAATTAATTTTTACATCTTAACAAAGTACACATAATTACCTATAAGTGAGATTGGCCCCAGCCCTGTATCTTGACTCTGTAACAATTCCACACTAAAAAAAATTCAGAACTGATAGCAACAAAATATTTAGATAAGATAAATTTTACAAAACACTTTTACATAACATCTTAATAAAAACCTAACTGACTATCTCCATTAGACAAATGAAGAAACCTATGTTCAGAAATTTAGAAGTGTCCACTGACAGCTACCTTTTCTAAACACTTTTCTGCCAGCCGTAATGAGAAGAACCTGTAAGGTAGAGATTTTTGAACCTATTTTACACAGTAAGAAACTAAAGTTAAAGGACTTGTCTATGAATATAAAACAGAACAAAGACACACTAGGTCCAAACTTTCCTCTAGGTCATGCTCTGAGACCTTATTTATAAAATTCCTAATTTAGCCAGGCGTGGTGGTTCACACCTGTAATCCCAGCACTCAGGGGACTGAGGCAGGAGGATTGCTGTGAGTTCGAAGCCAGCCTGGGCTACATAATGAGTTCACGACCAGCCTCAATTACAAAGTGAGACCCTGTCTCAAAAAACAAACAAACAATAAAATTCCTAATTTATGTGTCTCTATTCTCTTAAAAAGTTTTAAACTTATTCTAGTTTTCTTTGATCACCTATTAGACCTGTTTTTATTATCTTGAGGTTACATACTTTGGTTCCATCTAAGTATAAAAAGGGGGCAAACCAATCAAAGTTGATCATTAGACACAAATTTTGTTCCAATGCATGGCTATTTCAAGAAGTAGTCCTTAATTTCTTCAAGATTGTAAAGTAACTCTGCGACCTTCAGGATTCTCTGGGCTGTGAATCTGGGAGGACCGAGCCCTGAAATTCTGTAGGTCACGCTTTTGTTTGGAAGACAGAAGTGACACACAATTCTAAAGATCTACTCCCTCCTCCCACAACACGTCCATCAATCTTTTGATTTTAACCTATATTCTTGGACCTTAACAATGAACCTGAAACTAACCCTTCCTTTAAAGCCCTTAATGAGAACCCGCTAAATGAGTAACCTCGCAAAAAAAAAAAAGTAACCCTCGCAAATCCTCTGGTTACTTAGTCCCAGGCTCACTTTTGTGAGCCTTGCTGGGAGATGTCTACTTAAAGGTAAGCTCTCTCTGGATACGTTACAGACAGAAAGGCAATCAGCAGTCCCTCTGGAAATACTTCAAAGGGGAAAGCTTTCAGCTTGGTTTCTGAATATATAACCAACTCATTAAGACTGGGCCAGCAATTCATTAGCACTCAACTCAAAAAGGACTTGGCTATCTCGTGAAATAAGGGACTTTGATGACTATCCCCCCCGGAGTGTATAATAACGTGCCTCTTTTGTTTACTGGGGAATGCAACAAGATTAGACTTGTAAAGCAGGACCGATCGCTCTCATTTTCCTAGTCGCTCTGGCGGTGTATGATTTCCATTCTCGTGCTTCTCGGATGCTTAAGGAACAGGGGACACGTCTTAAGAGGTTTCAGTATGCAGCCCTGCAAAGTTTTGCTCGGCGTAGCGCTGGAAACCAGACGCGGGCGCTTTCCCGGCAGCCCCTGCGCAGCCGAGCCACCTACCAGGGCTTCCCTGCCCACGGGCAGGGCCGAGGTGTAGGCCTCCAGGTACACGCGACTGCAGCGTCTCACCACCTCCAGGCCCTTGACGGTGATGTCCTTGGCGTCTCCCAGGCCCAGGCCGACCAGGTACAGCATTTCCAGTCCCAGGGGAGAGGAGGCCGGCGGACGACGCGAACAAGGAAACCGTCAGCCACGCCGAGGGCTCCCCCAGTCCGGACGCCCCGCGGGGCGGCCACGCGCGAGGGCTGGGCACCCTGGCGTCACGCTCAGCCGACTTGGCGGTGCTTTAAGCACCCCCTCGAAGCCGCTCGCCCAGTTACCCGACAGCACAACCGCAGCCGGCTCCCCGTGCTCCCCAACGTGCCCACTGCACCCTGAAAGCAGGTGCTGCTCCAAACCGGCCTCACCTACGGTGGTGCCGCAAAACGCGCGCGCTTTACGGCATTTCACGACCGGGCGGAGGGCGTGCGCGGGCGCGGCCCGGAGCCGGGAGCCCTGTCCCTGGAGAATGAATGACGCGCGGCCGGTTGCCGCGGGAGGGCGTGGGGTTGTGGCCCGGGGAGTCGGCGGGAAGCCCCCAGCCTCTGGGGAAGGCCCCGGCGTTCCCACGTCGCCCTGACCCATGGCTCTAACGTCCCCCTTCCTGCTCCGGGTAAGTCCCCAGCTCCTTGCCCCGCGGGAGCCGGCCTCGGGGTGCTGGGGCGGGCTTCCCCGGTGCGCTCCGGGCCCGCCCGCGCGCGCAGACGTTCATCCCCGCGCTCTGCTGTCTCAGCCAGCGGCGGCTCTACTGCGGGCTCCCTCGGATTGGCCCGCCACACGGTGAGGGCGGCTCCGATTGCCCAGCGGGGCACTGACTTCGCGTGTAGCTCGAAGACCTCCTGCCGGGATGCCCCCAAGGATCCGCTGCAGTCGTCATCAGCGTCGGGGATTCCAGACCCTGCTGTGCCTGGGGAAGTGACGTTTGAGAGCGCACAGGGGTTTCAGCCCTCTCTCAGATGGGGAATTCTTACAAAGTTGTTGGTATATAATTCTGGTGTCAGTAGGGTTTCGGCTGAAGACGCCCTTTCTGAATGCACTAGTGATGTCATCCAGAGAAAGTTCTCCTGGCTTACGCTGTCTTTCTTGGTGGGCAGTTTTGATCGAGCTTTGCCTTGTGTCTGTGTATCTTGCCCAATTCTAGTTGTGGTTCTTTTGAGAGTTCCATCTACCTTTGGCATCTGTCATTTTGTACACTCATGGGTGCAAATTCTGTCCGTTCTCACTACACTGATTGATTCCTCACACCATATGGGGGGGCAGGTGGGGGCACTCTTGTAATCTCAGCTACCAAGGAAGCCCCAACTAGAGGATCCCAAGCTGGAAGCCAGCCTGAACAACTTAGCAAGATCTTATCTCAAAAAATAAAAAAAGCTGGGGATGTAACTTAGTGGTAGTACACCTCTGGGTTCAATGCCCAGTGTGTGTATGGGGAGGAGGTGTTAAATTTTACACAGTTAAGAATTTAAAGAGATGTTTAACATCATTAAACATTGAAACAATGAAATTTTAAACCAGGGTGAGATACCACGGTATACGTACTATAAAAACAAAACCTTAGAAAAATTGGCTATCCAATCTCATAAATCCAGTTATCTTTTATACTTTACTATGTCAAGTTTCAACCTCCCATACAGGCCTTTTCCCTTGGCCTTTTATATTAACCTTTTGCAGGAATTCTTCACCCCGAGGCATAGCAATTTCAACACCTCCAGAGCTGAAGCCATCAGCCTCCCTTCCATATTGGCATTTCTCTCTGTATTACCTACTCGGAACACAAGGAGGAGGTGTCATCCCCAGATTTATCCAATCAGGTCCTTGGGAGGCACCCCCATATCCACTGTCATGTCTGCTTTTGTTTCTCAATGAAAGCCGTGCCTGCGGTCACTGCCTTGGTTCAGGTCCGCATTCTCTCACTGCTTTAGCTGGTTATCATGTCTCCTTCACATTCAGCCTTTTCTCAATGGCCAAGGAGCTCTAAGAAAGATAGCTTCTGAAAATGTCACTCCCATTCTAAAATCTTTCTGAAGCCAGCAGGAAGTTCAGGCTGCTTAACACATCTCACAATATCATCCGTGGTATGGTCACTGCCTAGTCTCCTCTCTCTCCACCTAATGAGCTTTTCCCCCAGCAATACTGATTGCCTATAGTGCTGTTCCTACAGTGTGCTGCTTTGCAGCTCTGCGCTGCCATTTGGGCATAGAATACCATGGCCCATTCTCTCTCAACAGGATAATCACTACTCGTCCTTAAACCCAGAAAGCCTTCCCAAAGGTCTCCAAACCCCTACACTGTTGGGTGTCTTCTCTTTATTGCGCTGATGATCTGTCTATATGTCAGTTGATGTCCTTCTGTATTTCTTCTTTACTTAATCAATTTCCTGAAGTCAGGGACTGTCTTTTTCATATTCTCTGTCCTAACACTTAGCATCATGCCTGGCACATAGTACATATTCAATAAATGCTTGATAGTAGTTGAGCAATATCTTTTGAGTTATGTGTTTTCTGCCTTATCAAATGCAGGGGTAATGTGTTCTAAATGATGATCAAAAATTCATCAGTAGAATATTGCACATAAACTCATGCTACTTTTAGGAAGCAATTTGTGTTGAAAGGCTCATGACATATCAAATATACTTCATATGCACACCATTGAACAATGAAATTTTCAGAAGGCCAAAATTTTGTTTTTGTGTTCAGATTTTCTATGAATAATTTGAAGTAGAGTCACAGTGAAAAGACATTGCCGAAAAGAATAAGTAATCCAAAGAAAGGTTTGCCTTATTTTCTTTGAGGAAATAAATATGTCCTGGAAAATGTTTTGTAGCAGCAAGGAATTGAAGCACTATTTTTAGATATAGAAGAAATTTCAGTGTTTGGTCTTCAGAATTCAACTGAAAGAACTTACTTATGCTATAGAATTCTTAACAGACCTATTTTTTCTACTTGCCTTCATTCCGCACTAGGAGTGTCAAGTTTTGGGACTTTGCTAGAGGTGGATAGATAAAATAAAGGGGTTATGACAATCTTTTCCCTCCTCAGTTCAACAAATATGAGCAGCAAGGTTTTGCCTTATTTGCAGAACTCTTCTGTGGGATTTGGATGTTTCTACCTTGAATAGACTTTTTTTGGGGGGGGGGCACGGGTACTGAAATCAAAGTCAAGGCCTTGCACTTGCCAGGCAGGTGCTTGTGCCACTGAGCTATATCCCCGGCCCTGTTTCTCCCTTTAAAACAGGTTTCAAGTGTAACTTTCAGGAAAACTTTCGAGTGTAGGAACACTGAAACACTTTTATAGTAAGTGTCCCTATAGCCACCTAGACTCTGCATTTGGTAACAGTCTGCTGTATTTGCCTTGGGAATCTCCTCAGCCATCAACTACTGTCTTTCTTGATGCATTTCCAAAGGAGTTTCAGGCATCAGTATATGTGATTATATTTTGCTTAAAAGATAGCCTTTCTAGGTCACAGATTAATAAAATATATCCAGCATATAGCTGATTAAATCATATCATTGCTTCACCTTATTAGGGTAAGCTGAAAAAATGCTTACTTTAAAACAGTTACTGAGCATTTTTTAATACATTGTAGCATTTTTGTAATGATAACGAAAGCAGTCAGAATACTGATTTATTTAAAATGTCGCAGCAAAATTTAAGCCTCGTGTGTAGCAGGCGAGAGGGATGCTTATAGAGCACAGTGGCTCCAGAACAAACCTCAAATGAAGATACCTTTTTTAATTTAAAGAATAACAAGAATCAGTGAGGCCTGTGGAGTTTTCTGCTTTGTACTCCTACTTTAGGTAGAACCATACCAAATTACCCTTGAAAGTGAGTATTCAGGCACTTGCTGAGAGAGCGTTAAGATGGTTTTGAATCTTTGCCAATAACTCATTCTTAGTACCTTCACTATCAGAAGTTCTTCCTTAATTCACTTCCATGCAGTAGTCGTAAAATGTGTGAGAGTCAAAGAAGTAAAAACACAGAGGTTTTCTACTTGATTGTCATAAACACACCACGTACTGCATTTATTTTAAGATAATAACATAGCTGACATGCTGCATTGCCTTGTGAACAAGTTGTAATTACCTCACATCTAAAAACTCGTCTCTCAAATTTCCTATTTGAGCTGGCTTTTTGTCTATTGAAAAGAAACCATTGGGAGGACTGACTAAACTCCATCTGACCTTATTGTGAATAGAGAATATTATTTTACTCTGAAGCTGGCCTTTTAACCTACATACTCCCAGAGATTGCCTTTGTTAGAAGAAATCTTGATTAATTTTCTTAGAGTCTAGAGACCTTGAATTTATTGTCATTGTTTGCTAACAATTCATGAATAAATGGTAATTTAAAATAGCACTGCTTTACGAGGAGCTATGTTTACTAATGTTAAAAACAGATTTGAAATTATTTTATTGTACATTTATTTACTTAGGAAAAAAGTTCTTGTTCAGTCATCTTATTTACTTATCCATTTTATATTATTGAGTGATGTAAAATGAATAAATAAAAAATTTAGACCTGTTTTCTGTGAAAATTATGCCAGATTTTATTATTGTCATTAACCCTAGCTTATAAGGTTTGAGATTAACCATGTGGAAGTCATCTAAAACCCAATATGTAAAGTAGCTCCTTTATTTGTGTGTGTGTGTAAATGTGAACTATTTCTGTTTCTAACACATTTCATACTTGCTAGTTCCTTCATATTTTATTGCTAAATAGAATCAATGATGCACATTTTCACTTTTTATGCTTAAAACTTGTGTCCCTTTAAGTTGTATCTAGAGAAAAACATTTAAATTAGCCCGGTTTGCTGGGAAGAGGGAAGTGGCCTTTCCAAGTGACCCCCTGGGCTGTGTAGTGCTCATGTGTTCGAACCCCTGCAGTTGTCTGTGTCGCTGTGCTTTCACCTTTTTATTTTTTTATTTTATTTTATTTTTTTTTGGTTTTTCTCCGGTACCGGGAACCGAACTCACGACCTTGCGCTTGCCAGGCAGGCGCTTTTGCCGCTGAGCTAAATCCCCAGCCCCGCTTTCACCTTTTTAAAACTTTGCCCAAGGTTCACCTCCTCGGTGAGTCCTGTCTTGCGTCAGGCTGCAACCAACATTTCTGATCGCTTTTTGTGCACATTTCCCCTCGTGGGGAAGCCTTTTATGCTTACAGTGAGGTTTTTTTTTCCCGTGATAAATCTAGATGCTATCAACCAAAATTAAATCCCTGCCTCTATCAAGTTACAGGATTTCACAAGCAAATTGTCTTTGAGGAATTTGGTTTGCATTTCAAAATCCTTGGCAGACATTTTATACGATTCATCCAAACCTTACTTCCTTGCATTTTACTTTGGGTCCATTCGCATAGACTGTAAACGGCCTGCTTAGCCGTGCTCCTGGCCCAGGGACCAGCTCCAGTTTCTTGAACTGTTGACCCCCTCCTGTGTTCCTGCTCGGTGGTCCTCACTGGACAGTGTGTGTTACTGAGGTTCTTGGCTCTCTGTTTATAGTCTTCAGTTTGTGTAATTATGCGATCTCTCCTACTTTAATCTTGCTTCTTGTTAATTTGTCTCAACTTTCTTTTTTTTTTTTTTCTTGCCGTACTGGAGATCGAACTCAGGACCTTGTGCTTGCCAAGCAGGCGCTTATGCCACTGAGCTACATCCCCAGCCCTGTCTCAATTTTCATTACTGCTCATTGCTTAGTGACATCACCTACATCTGTAACATGCTTTTTCTACTTACAGCAGCCTCTTCCTTTAAATTATCCTTTTGGTTGTTTGCTGTTTTTTTGGTTTTGCTTTTGTTTTTTGAGACAGGGTCTTGCTTTGTAGCAGGCTGGCCTTGAACTCACTAGGTAGCCCTGGCTGGCCTCAAACTCACTGTGATCCTCCTGCCTCAGCTTGCCAAAGCTCGGAGGACAGGCGTGAGCCACCATTCCCACCTATCCCTTAAATTCTAGTTTAGAAGCGCTTCATCTGTGGTGTTTTCTCACCTCATCTAAGCTGCAAGGACCTTCCTTCTCTTGATTTTCATTAATATTTTATTATGTTTTAGTATTTTATTGCTACTACATATTATTTTTCTAGTTATGCGGTACACTTTAGGATAAGGGCAATATTTTATCTTTATAGTCTCTGTAACATCTATACAGCGCTCTATTCTTTTTTTTTTTTTTTTTTTTTTTTGGTTTTTGGTTTTGGTTTTTCTCCAGTACCGGGAACCGAACTCATGACCTTGCGCTTGCCAGGCAGGCGCTTTTGCCGCTGAGCTAAATCCCCAGCCCCCTACAGTGCTCTATTCATATGAGATATTAAATGAATATTTGTAAAGTACATTGGTGAAAGTGCTACTTAACAAGAGGAGACAAGTAAAGATGTGTTAATAAAACAAGAAGGCAAAGGCTAGGAATAAGAAAGTGATTTTATAAAATATTGCAGTAATCTATACATATGGTGAAAATCTTGAGGATACTAAGTGGCAAATGGAGATGTGATTATATAATGTACATGACTGGTAGGTAGCTTTCTGTTCTGTGACAAAACACCTGAGAAAATCAACGTATGAGGAAGAAAACTTTATTTTGCCTCCTGATATCAGAAGTATCAGTCCATGGTTGCTTGGCCGTATTGCCTTGGGCCTGTGGCAGCACAGTGCATTGCGGAAAGCACATGGCAGGGGCACTGCTCACCTGATGAAAACACCGACAGGAAGGAACCTGGTCCCTGTAATTTAATTTTCTTCCATTAGGCCCTACCTCCGCTGAAAGATTCCACCTCGAAAATGTACCTCAGTCTGGCAAACCAGCAGTTGGCACGTGAGCCTTTGGGGACATCAAAGGGCCAAACCATAACAATGACCATGAATGAATTGGGGGGTGGAGGGGACAGGAGTTAACTAAAACCTGGTGAGAAGCCAGACTGGAGTGTGCTTCTTTTAGAAGTTCATATCAAATGTCAAGAAAATAAACATAAATTCATATCCAAGTTAATAGTGCTCTACGTTAGATTTTACAGTGTTTAAAGTCACAGTCTCTTTTAATCTTTCTAGGTCTGTTATCATCTTTGATGACTATAACATAAATTTCTTGATGAAATTTCAAGAAACCTGGAAGAAGCTGGGGGATTTTTCTTTCTACTTACAACCAGCTAGACACAGAAATAGGGAGAGTTGAGATTATTATTTCTGTGAATCATTTGAAATACTTTATACTCCCTTCCCCAAAAGACTTCTCAGAACTAGTTACTTACTTCGGTGGGTCACTTTTTTTCCCCGCAAGTACGGGGAGTTGAACTGAGGTTCTTTATAGTGACCTACATCCTCAGTCCTTTTTTAAAAGTTTTATTTTTCTAATTTTGTGACATGCTCAGGTTGTGCTTTAATTTGCACTCCTTCCAGAATGCTGGGACTACAGATAGCACCATTGCATCTCGCTGCCTCACGTTTCTGACAGATTCTTGGACATCCATATTTTCCATTATATGTGGAGGTTTAGCTTATTTTTTTCCTCAGTTCACTTGCAGCCTTATGATAGGTTTTGGCCTTAATTGTGCCTTTTTCAAGTGTCTTATCCTTAAGACCATGTGCTGTGTATTTTCAAGGATAAAGAGAAGCCTAAGTCATTGTCAGTACCTCTACACCACTTAGAGCTGAGGAAGCCAGCATAAATAACTGTGCCATAGGGATGTTATAATATGTGCAATAATATGTGCTATAATAGAAGCACAAGCAGTGTGTAAGAGAACCGGAATAGGGGGAGATTAATTAAAATGGATTTTGTTTTTTTTGTTTTTTTGGGTACCAGGAATCAAACTCAGGACCTGGTGTGCCAGGCAGGTGCTTATGCTGCTGAGCTATACCCCAGGCCCTTAAAATGGATATTGCTGTTATGGCTTAGTCTAATTCTGTTCTCTTTATAATATCTAGATAATGTATATTATCTCTTTCTAAGTGCTTGATGGTTTAAAAGGCTGGTCACCAGATAACTGTTTATGTGTGTCATGGTTTCAGTCAATTATACTGGTTGGATATAGTCCAGGGAACCCAGCTTTTTGCAGAAGGGACAGCACTGCAGACAAACTTCATCCTTAAAAACATGTTATTTAGATTTTTGAGGATTCCCACAATACTGGTTTCTTGGCAATGGACTAACTCTATATTTTTTTCTGGAATGCAGAAATCAGCCATTTTGTCCGTTTTTTTGTGGGGGTTTAAGGAAAGGTGAATAATACATATTTCCATTTAGGATGTCCTTTCAGATCCCAAACTGCAGATTTCTTAATGAACATAAAATCCGTACAGGTAAGTGGGTATAATATAAGAAGAGACATAGGAACTGGTATCTGTCTTCCACACAGCATACTAGTGAATGGAATTCTTTTGAACCCTGTGTACATAAGTTCCTTTTGTGAAGCCTGTTTTTTCACTTTGTTTCTGTTTATTAAAAGCACTGTTTAAGCTGTAGTCCAGTTGTTGTTCCTAAGGGCCTGAAGCAGTTTGGCCTCATTATATAATGTGTGAATATATTTGACTGGCTGTTAGTCCTCCTAGGTTTGTCCTTCATTGCAGTCTATCTTTTAAAGTAGGAGCATAACACTGGGTCCAACAGACCCATCCCTTACTTTTCTACTGTAAATTTGTACTTTAGCAAAACAGTTGGTGGCTATGCATCTCACTGCCTTTCCTGGAGGGATACAGGAAGCAATCTCTGTATTTACCCACTTGGTATGACAAATGGCAAGGTGTGTGCATGGGTGCAGAAGTGGCAAAATAGAATTTTTACCCATGTTATGCTCTGCCTCACTGTTTTTGCGTATGTTTACTTGAGCATCACAGCAGGTCCAATAGACCCACACCACTCCAGGATTTATTTATTTTTGGGGTTTTTTGGGGGTTGGTAATTGGGAATTGAACTTAGGACCTCATGCTTGCCAGGCAGGCACTGTGCTGCTAAGCTATATCTCCTGCCCCAGGATTTATGAAAAAAAATTTTCTTTTGATTTTCTGGTAACCCAGTTCAGTACATTGGCACACAAAAAACCAAAATTGCAAGCTTTGGAGGAAGTCAAAAGTGAATCATGAGATTACTCATCATGGATGGTGAAGGTGATCAGTTATGGTAAAATACATGATTCCATACCAGAAGAGTGGTGTGGGTGTAGGATGATTATGATGATGACGACATTGGCCAAGTAAGCCTAAGTTCTTGTGAGAGTGGAATTGAACAAGAATCAACTGATACAGACAAAGGGAATGCAGACCTCCTTGATTCAGAAGATGAAGAAAACAGCAATGTGAGTATATATTTGACTCATTGAAATGTTGCACAATGGCCATGCAACCAAATGGAATGATCCAGTGTTAGAATTAGGTCCAGTATAGTGAGGGTCTTGGCAGGGATGAAACTTACTGGACAGATTGCCAGCACTGCCATTCAGTGTTGCAAATTATAACAGACAAAATGACACAAAATGCTGTGAAGTGCACAAAGGCTGAAATGCAAGGAAAACATTCCGTGTGCACCAGTGGCCATGTTCAAAAATGTATTTACTACGACACTTCACTGAAAGGACTCATGGGTCTGCAGTACTTAGCAGGGATTTCACATGGTAATCTCAGGAATGTAAGAGACTTATGGAAAAGTGATGGGTCAAAATATGGCATAACAATTTATGCCCTTGTAGATGTGAAGATTTATTATACTTTCAATGTAGACTTTTATCCTGGAACTCAGCCATAAGGTCCTTATTAGTAGAGTAATAAACTGAATGCTGTTGTGAGCAGAACTGTTGCTCCCATCTCCAGACTAATCAGAGTATGACATTCGACAATTGGTTACCAGTTTCCAAATTGATTTTACATTCCCTAGCAGAGCACAAGTTGACCAGTGTAGGAACAAAGCAGAAATTCCCAAGGAAGTATTGCAATTTTAAAACAGAATTGTGTAGTACAATCTCTGGATTTCAGAATGGCTTTGTATATGGTGAAGAAAAACAAACTGGTACTGCTGACGTCAACATTTCACCATGATAAAGAGATACTGATAGGGAACCTTGGCAAAACAGAAACTTAAGACGGAAACTTTCTACAACAAAGCCAAAGATGGAGTAGATTGATCAGTTATGCAGCAACTATGATGTTGCTCAAAACAAAGCATTGGCCAATGGTTGTATTTTACTCAGTCCTAAAGATGTGCAACATAGTTTGATAGTTTACAAAGAAAATAACAAGTGCAAAATCTCATGGAAAAATTTTCTTAGAGAATTGGTACTGGAGCTCATAAAAGATCATTTACAGCAGTGGAAAAACAAAATGTTTCTCCCCAGGAACTAGGAAAAAAAGTTGTGGAACACATTGATGAGATGACAGGTAAACAGATAGGTGCAGCATCACAGAGACCTACTGTGACAACAGGAAACCAAACCACGCTGTCAGTGTATGCAGTACTTGTATGTGGAACATATTGTCATGTGTGCAAAGTATCCTAGGTGTGATAATTGAAGTAAATTTTTTTTTTTTGTGAAGTACTTATGGTGGATTGACTAATGGTCAATTTGAAACCCAGCTGAACCAAATCAACATGGTGCTGGGTGTGGAAGGCCCACATGAAGATTGTTGCCAACAGTATAAAAAGAGAACTGGAGGGGAAGATGGCGTGCTGTTGATCCTCCTGGAGAAGTGTCTCCTGCTGGCTTTCCTGATATGAATTCAGCTGTTACCATCGTCAGAGGAGCTCAGGTCTTCACTGTTGCTGAGGAGGGCTGTGATTCTCTTTGGGAGAGCTCTGGTTCTTACTGTAAACATTGCTTCCTCACTCCAGTGCAGATCCTTCAACCTGCTGACACAGATCCTTTATCCCAACTGGTGCAGACTATATAGTTTCCACCATTGGCCTTTGGGTCTTGCCAGTGCAGATCCTTGATACAGATTTGCATGAGACGTTGTGGGCTCCAGGCCTCCTGCCAGACTCTTTAGGACATTGCTGTGGGATTCAGGCCCTTAACTGGGTTCTTTGGGTCTGTAATATGTCGACAGATCTCCTGCACTCTTTTGCATTTGACTCTTTGGGTGAATATTATGAAATAGTAGTATAAGTTATATGTAGTGTAGTAAATCTTTTCCCTTATAAACCTTGAGTACAATGGTGCTATTGGTATTTTCTGTATAGTTCATATAAGAACTTATTTGTATTGTTCTTTTGTAGACTTTGTATACCAAAAACTGGTCAATGTTGAAAATTTTTATGCTTTTTATAAAAAATATATATTAAAACTTAAGTACTTTATTTTTGTGATTTTTTTCCTGTTATGAACTCATTTAATATAATAAAGTTCATAAAATTAAAATTAAGAATTAATCAATAGAAATAGTCTAAAAAAGGGTCTGTCAGACCCTTGTTTCTGCACCTTTATGGCAATATTAGTGTCACACACTGAGATTCCATCTCACTCCAGAAAGGATGGCTGTCATCAGGAGATCAATATCAAATGCTGGAAGGGCTTTGGGGGAAAAGGAACCCTTCTGTGCTGCTGGTGGGAGTGTAGACTGGTGCAACCACTGTGGAGATCGGTACGGAGATTTCTTGAAAAGCTAGGGTTAAAGATCTCATTCAACCCGGCTATTCCTCTTTTGGGTATCTTCCCAGAAGAATTAAAAACATCATACCACAGCAGTATATGTGCACCCATGTTTATAGCAGCGCAATTTGTAATAGCTAAATCCTTGGGAAAAACCCAATGCCCATCAACTGAAGAATGGATAAAGAAATGTGGTATTTTTATATGATGGAGTACTACTCTGCCATAAGGATAAACTTGAGACTTTTATAGGTAAATGGATGCAACTAGAGACCATACTCATAAGTGAAATAAACCAGACTCACCTTTGTAAACATATTGTCTCCCTGGTGTGAGGAACTAAACGAGTAAGGTCTAAAATGTACAATAGATACTGTGAAATTGTTAAAAAGGAAAAAGGAATTAGGATGGGGAAAGAGGAAAGGAAGGAAGGTAGTTATGTTGAAGAGGAATTAAAAATTTAAGTAAAGTCCTGCCAAGAATGCCCACCAAAACCAAGCAGACATACCCCCCAGGCAAGCCTGATGACAGAATACTTCTTCCTTTGTGTAACCCCTGTCTTTATTGTCTTTGTAACTGATGGCCTTGCAATGTAACTTGTGACTTATGATGGCCTTGCAGTGTAACCTAAGATGTTCAGATTCCCTTGGCAACCTGTGATGTCACTTTAGCCTCCAATCATAATGCATCAAATCTGCTACTGTACCTCGCACTTACTCTCTCCCCTTAAAAGCCTCAAAACCCCATTGAGTGGGGCTCTGAGTCTTGGGGAGCAATCCCAGTCAGGCTTACTGATGTAATCAAATTGCTATCTCCTAGACCTCTGCAGTGCCATGTGTTCCTGCATTCAGTCCGTTTTGCCATAACGTTACTATTGGTGTCTCTTAGTTCATAGAAAAGGAAGATTTGTGTTAATATAAAGTGGAGAAATTGGGCCGGGGATATAGCTCAGTGGCACAAATGCCTGCCTGGCAAGCATAAGGTCCTGAGTTCAATTCCCAGTATCCCCCCCCAAAAAGAAAAAAAAAATAAAGAGAAATTTTTATGCCCATATCTTGTACTGAGTAACTACTTTGAAGATAATAATATGCACTGCATTAACTACTGTTATTCTCCTATCATCTTGTTATGAAATTTCATTTTACCTTCTTTCCATAAAATTAGTGTTATGCTCCACGTTAAATTCTGACCTTTCTAATTAAGGTCTCCTTTGTTCTTTTTTTGGTAGTGTTAAATAAATGAAGTTTGATTAAGAATAATATAAAAAGATTCCAGCTACTGCACAGGCCCCATTCAAAGCCTTCCTTTCACATTAGCTTGTTCAGAACTGCACTGGCGCTGATGTGACACTATGCAATTATGCAGAGTCACCTTGAGAGCTTTCTTAATCCCCTTCTTACTCCTGCTCATTGCTGCCTTTCTTTCCAGTGCTCTCCGTGCCTGTTACTGAAGCTTTAGTTCTGGCGTTTGCATTTCTCACCTGCGATGTGAAATCACCTGTAACAGTTCTCCCTGTCTCAAGAGGAGGCCTGACCCATCTTTTGTACTGCAGTAGTGTTCTGTCTAAAAAAAAAAAAAAATTCATTTTCTCTTTAAACAAAAATTCCAAGCTTAAACTTTGTTAAGTCCTTCTATAATATATGAACCTTCAAATTCTGTAGAATAATATAAAGACCTTTTTTACTTAGATTTTGCTATTCTTCCCAATCATTTCTCCGTTCTCCTTTTGTAGACCTTTTACCCCAGCCATGTTGAACTTATCCGCCAAGTCAGCTGTTCATGCCATCACCATTTTGCGCCTGTGGTTCCACTCTTTGGAGAACCATCTGCAAGGTGGATTCCTATTTCTTTGCAAGAGTCAGCTTAAATATTTTTTGGTCCAGGAATCCTTTCCGGTACTCTCAGACGTAAAGTGGTGTCTCATCTGTAGTCCCATCTCTACGTCTAGTGGCACATGCCCTCTTACACTAATCAGTTATTTGCAGGTTCACCAAGGGAGTTTGTGCGCCTGGAGGAGATAAAGTGTTCTCTTCATTTTTGCGTCTGGCCCACTATCTGGGCTATAGTAATACTATGAGTGAATGAAAGAGTAGACAGTACTCTGGATTTAACTTCCTGGTTTGCATGCAATTTGGAATATCTATTATGTGCGGTAATTTGTCATTGGAAAGGCATTAATTTGATTTTTTTTTTTTTTTTTTTTTTGGCTATTTTTTGTACCAGAAATTGAACTCAGGACCTTGCACTTGCCAGGCAGGCACTGTGCCACTGAGCTATATCCCCACCCCTGAAGGCATTAATTTGAATCAAGTGAAGTTACATGCAGGCAGGAGTCACCCTATGAAAATTCTAGTCAGATTAACACCATTTGAAAGTGGCTTTTTTTCAATTTTCTTGAAAAACCGCCAATGTTCTGTTGTAAAAATTTTACTTATAGGATGAATTCATTCAGCTTTTGTGACCTGTTTCTAGAAAACTATTTTCAGAGAAAAATACGTAGTGATTACTAGTTTAAAGTGTTACGAGTACATCTGTGCAGAGCCTACATGCGTATTTTAATAATTAATGGAAAAGAAATATGTTACAGAAATATTTCTTACTCTTCAACCCTAAAATTTAAGTATGGTATTCCTCTACAGAAAATGCACATAAATTATTGCTTGTATCATTTTCAAATATTAGCAGGCTCAACATTTCCATTGTCAGTGAATTCTCTGTTCCTATAAGTAGTCAGTCTTGAAATTATAATTACTCTCTTTGTAGGGCATTATCTCACCATTGTTCTATTTTGTTTTGCTTCCCAGTTAGACTCCACTATACCTCATCTTGTTAAATACAGATCCATCACCTTTCTAAACTCCTTCTCCGAATCTGTTCTGTCTTCAAGGCACCTTGTTTCATCTGGTATCCTCATCCGCAGGAGCTCTTTCCCTTCAGCATATTAGAATGCCCACATGTGAGATACAGTCAGAGCAGTCTTCCTATAACCATTTCTTTTTTTTTTTTTTTTTGGTTTTTCTCCGGTACCGGGAACCGAACTCACGACCTTGTGCTTGCCAGGCAGGCGCTTTTGCCGCTGAGCTAAATCCCCAGCCCCTAACCATTTCTCTTTCTAGCTTTTCACAGCACTTTTCCTTCTTTGCACCACAAGTAGTTTTTAAAACGGCTGCTCAGAGATCATTTCAAATACTTCATTCCTGCTCTTTGCTTAATCAGTTTTATCCAATTTCCATTCACACTATAATGAAACTATTTTATAATTGTTTCTAGTGATTTCCATGTTTTTAAATAGGAGACATTCTACCCCTGGATCTCTTCCTACAGCTTTTGACTCCTTTGAACAACCCAGCCATGCTTTGTGTTTTTACCTGGGATTTCTTTTCTGAGCTGCCACCCTCTATATTTATGTGTATGTCTGCTATACTTTGGTGGACCATAACACTTCAATATGTGCAAAACTGAACCATCCTTTCCTACCTAACATGCTTTTCTTCCCGATTTCCAGTTAGTGAAGAGAAGCACCAACTAAAACAATGTTGTCCCCCTCTTCCTTATCCTCAAGTTCAATGAAATCCAGTTCAATTCTACCTTCTTACTATCATTCGATTCTGCTTCCTTCTTTTTGTCCTAATTTTTGTTTGTTTTGTTTTTTTCAAGACAGGGTCTCACTATTCAGGCTGGCCTTGAACTCAACCTCCCAAGTGCTGAGATATGCACCCACCATTCCCAGATTTTCTGTCCTAATTCTAAGCGCTGGCTATTTTCCTCCATAATTACCTCTCCACTTCCTGTTTTCCAGGGTGGAGCTTACTGGGAATCAAACTCAGGACCTTGTGCTTGCCAGGCAGGTGCTGTGCCACTGAGCTATCTCCCTGGCCCTACCTCTTCACTTCCTAAGACTGATTTGTCTCATTTGACATTTAATCCTTTCATCACTGCTTTGAAAATATTTCTTTGCTGAAACACATCTTAGATTGTTAATGTTTTATTCCTCTGCTTGAAATCCATCAATGCTTCCTTACAACTTTAGAGATAAAACATAAGTGTATGACACAGAATATATGTCATTTCATGCTCTGGTCACAATTTCTTTGCCTAACCACATATATTGCCCTTTGGGTGTGCTGGTCAACTTTAGATCATCTCTTTGGGAGCATTCCTCTCTGCTGTTTTTTCCTATTTTACCATTTCCTCTTAGTGAGTCCCTGCTCAATTCCCATACTTTAGTCCTGGTATTCCTACTTTATGCTTCTACTTTTCCACCCTATCCACTCATCTGACATTGTTATCACTTCCTATGTTGTATTTCTTTTATATATCACTTTTGAATTCTACTGGAATGGTTTGAGTCTTTCCTGCACTGTAAGCTCCCTGAGAACACAGTTGTGTTCTTCTTAGTGTCTTTACAACTGTAGCATGCCTATACAATGTACATAATAAAAGTTTGTTCTATGAAAAAAAAGTCTGATATTTATTTTCAGAAATACTCAATAGGACCCACAATTCAAGTACTTTTTTTCTCCATTATATAAGGCTGGTTTGCCCTTTAAAAATTGGTCACAATTCTTACCTGAATGTAGAGATATATGAAATTAGCTCAGGATACAAATGACTACAGGTAACAATAGATGTGACAAAGCCTTTGTAATATAGGCTGTGTCATAAGTTAAGGACATAGTTCTCCACAGGACTGCCCTCTCTTCAAACACTAGCTGCAAGCCTAGAGCTGTCTAGAGTTATGTTCATTTCTAACAACTAATAACAAATGTGAGTATTCTCTACAGTCCTCTGTTTTAGTAATTAACTAGAACAACTTAACAGAATTTACAAGAGCACTATAATTATGATTATAATTTTATTATGGAAAAAAGTATGCAAATGAGAATGAATCAAGAGGTCCGAGAGTCCCTAATATGAAATTCCTTATCTTCTTCCCATGAAGTTAAAAAGTGCCACCCTCTCGGAACATGGACATATGACATTCGCTAACCAGAGGAGCATACCTGCACTTTGGTGTCTGCATTGTTAATGAGATTTCATTACATGTGCATGGTTGAATCATTGACCAGGCAGTTGAATGCAATTGCTATATACCCTCCCTCCTTTTGTGGTCAGGCTGATATCATATGGTTTAAAATCCCAGCCCTCTACCACATGTTGGTCTTTCAAACTCTCAACCTGAAACATTGCAGGATAAGCTGTATTTAAAAAACTTAAAGAGGAGCTAACACCAGTGATTCCAAAAGACATAAACAGAACAACTAGAGACCAATACCTCTAATGAACATAGGTGCAGAAATTCTCAGTGGAAGACTAGCAAATTGAATTCAGCAGTATATCACAAAGATCATTCAGCATGGGTCAAGCTAGTTTCATTCCAGGGGTGCAAGGATAATTTGGCACAAACAAATCCATGAATAGAATGCATCACATTAACAAAATGAATGGTAGAAATTGCTTTATTATCTTAGTACATGCAGAAAAAGCGTGTAGACAAAATTCATGGGACAGAATTCAACATCTCTTCACGATAAAAGCCCTGAGCAAATTAGGTATAATAGAATCATGCCTCAACATGAAGGCTCTGTATGATAAACTCATAGCCAACATGTTGAATGAAGTAAAGTTGAAAGTATTTCCTCTACTATCAGGAACAAGAAAAGTATGTCTAGTCTCTCTGCTTATGTTCAACATAGTACTAGAGGTAGCTGGAGCAATTAGGCAAGAAAAAGTGTATACAAATAGGGAAGAAGGAAGTGAAACTATCCCTCTTTGGAAATAATGTGCTTCTATATATAGAAACCTAAAGTCTCCATCAAAAAAGTATTAGAACTGATAAATTCAGTAAAGTAGTAAGATACAAAGCTCAGTATCTTGTTGATATGCCAACAATTTTCTGAGAGAAACATTGTGAAAGCAATCTCACAGTAGCTACAAAAAAAAATATGAGTAAACCAAGGAAGTGAATGACCTCCATCATGAAAATTACATGACTTTGATGACCTATTGAAGACACAAAGATTTCCTAGATGGATTGAAAGAATACTGATAAAGTATCCCTACTGCAAAAAGTAATGTATAGATTCAATGTAGTCCGTAGCAAAATATCAATGATGTGCTTCCTAAGCATCCTAGGAAAAGCATCCTAAAATTCATATGGAAGCACAAAAGTTCCTTATAGCCAAAGCAATCTGGAGCAAAAGCTAACAAAGCTGGAGGCATCATAATACCTGACTTTGAAACATACTACAGAGTCATAGTAACTCAAACAATATGATACTGGCATAAGAGACACATAGACCAATGGAACTGAATACAGCACAGAAATAAGCCCACATATGTACAGCCAACTGATTCTCAACAAAGGTACCAAAAAGAATTCACTGGAGAAAAAACAACCTCTTCAACAAATGATGTTGGGAAAATAATATTCATATGCAGATTAAAATTAGAACCCTATCTCTTACTCAGTAGAAATAATCAACTCAAAATGAATCAAAGAACTACTAATAAGATCTGAAACTAAATCTACTAGAAGAAAATGTAGGGAAAACACTTCAAGATAATGATACAGGCAATGATTTTCTGGACAGGACCCCCCAAAACACAGGAAACAAGCAAAAAGAAAAGATAAATGGGATAACAACAAACTAAAAAACTGCACAGAAAAGTAAACAACAGTTAACAGAAAATGCACACAATTGGAGAAGATATTTTCTAGTTATTCAGTTGCCAAAAGGCTAATATCCAGAATATACAAGAAGCTCAAGAACAAGTAATGCAATTATAAAATGGGAAAATGATCTGAATAGATATTTCTCAAATGAAGAAATATGCTCAGTATCATTAGCTGTTAGGGAAATCCAAATCAAAACTACATTGATTGTTTTTTTTTGTTTTTTGTTTTTGGTACTGGGAATTGAACTCAGGACCTCACACTTGCCAGGCAGGCACTGGGCCACTGGAACTACATCCCCAGTCCCAAAACTACATTGAGATAACATCTCACCTCAACTAGAAGGACAGTGCTTAAAAATATTAACAAATTTTTGTGATGATGTGGAGGTAAAGAACTCTTACACATTGTTGGTGGGAATGTAAATTAGTATGGCCAGTACGGAGAACAGTTCTCAAATATCTAAAAATGGGTTTACCATATGACCCAGATATCCTACTTTTGGGTGTATAGCCCAGGGAAGTAAAATCAGCACAGCAAAGAGATACCTGCACACCCATGTTTGTTACAAAAGCTACTACTGTATATGGGATCAGCCTAGTTAGTATAAAAAGTGTAAAAAGTATAAAAAGAATATGTGGTTTTATGCACAAATAAACACTATTCAACTGTAATGAAGAATGTAGCAAAACAGATTAAACTGGAGATCATCATGTTAAGTGAAATAAAGCAGACACAAAAAAACAAGTATATATATGAGCTCTTTCATATGTAGAAGCCAAATATTGTCAACCTGAAAGTAGTAAAGTAATACAGTCATTGGCGCACGGGGAGCCTTGGGCGGGGAGCGCC
>NW_004955435.1:5679400-5741571 GCF_000276665.1 Chinchilla lanigera
ATATATATATATATATACTCATATATATATATATATACTCATATATATATATATATGACTCAATCACATTAATATTTATAAGTAAAGGGTGTCATTAATTTTTTTTAAAAATTACAACATCTTTTGTCCACTATAAGTAGTATAGTCTCTTACCATGAGGAAATTCCAAGGATTTAGAGGCCATCTAACAGAAATCAAGGACAAAGTACATCTAATTTTTTTAAGTAATGGAGCCTGAACCCAGAACCTTCAGAGTGAGCTACATCCTCACCTCTGTTTTCATTTTTTTTTATTTGAAACAATCTTACTAAGTTGCTAAGTTTCCAGGGTAGGCTTGAACATATAGTCTCTTGCCTCAGGCTCTCAAAATGCTGGGATTACAGGTGTATGCCACTATGCCTGACTGACAGCCACCTTCTTTATTATACAATCAACAGCTTTGGATCATATAAAATAAAACAGGTGTACATTATGTACATTATGAAGATGTACATTATGTTGATAGTCCAGAATTTTTGTTTGTTGTCTGTTCTAATCATATGAAAGCGTTGAAGAAAACACAGAGAATTTATAATTTGTGTAAACAGAAGTCTGAATAACAATTAAAATTAATTAATAGCCGAAATTTCCACTTGGAAAAGTATTTAGAAGTTGTCCACAACATGGTGCTTCTCAATAGCATAAGTAGTGAATAATCTGGGGCTGGGGATTTAGCTCAGTGGCAAAAGCGCCTGCCTGGCAAGCGCAAGGTCATGAGTTCAGTTCCCAGTACCGGAGAAAAAAGCAAAAAAACCAAAAAACAAAAAAAAAAAAAAAAAAAAAAAGTAGTGAATAATCTCACTGAAAGTGACAACAGATGCTGAATAATATGTATAACTAAACTAACAAATAATTTAAGATACTGAAAAGCCAAATGAATACAGAAATGCAGAAATGTAAGCACCTTTTGTCCTAAGAATATGTACAAAGACTCTTTACCTTTAACTTAGTTCCACAGCTCAAATCACTGAGAAGAGGAAATAGAATAGACTTTAGACTAGAGCCTAACAAAGAATCTAAGACCTCTGTTGTACAGAATTCAAGACCTAAATGGTTGTGTTACCAGTGTAAGAGTGAACTAGAAGTAAAAAGAGGACAGCAAGGAATACTAAAAAAGCCAAAAAACAAAAAAATGAGTTTTCCATAGGTCACAAATTAGGAAATTATCCCTGAGACCAAGTCTGCCAATTGCCTGTTTTTGTACAACCCACAAACTGAGAATAGTTTTTACATTCTTAAGCAGTGGAAAAAATCAGAAGGGTAGTTAATGACACATGAAAATTACATACAAAATTCAAATTTCTATGTCCATAAATAAAGTGTTATGGAATATAATTATACTCATTTGTTTAAGTATTACTGCCTTGTTTAAGTGTTGCTGCCTTCAACTGCTGCAACAGTTTAGCTAAGTGTTGCAACAGACAAAACCTAAAGTCTTTACTAATACTTTACAGAAAAAGGCCACCTTTTAGGTTTAGGAGTTATCATGGTTACAGATTTTTCAAGGTTTGCTCAGGTTCATATTTATAACCCATATGTTACTAAATATTCCTTTGTTTAAGTAATAGATTCAAAGTAAACAGTGGTGGTTCTGTGGTAGAGAACTAAAGTTACTTCAATTTATCCTGTGTGACAATTTTGCCTATATTTGTGCCTAAATTGTAAAAATAGTGCAAATTCAGCAGGAGTAATCCTGAACCTCTGTGAGCCTAGGAAACTTCAGTTAGCTGATCAGGAGGGGAGAAACTCCACCCCTTCCCCTCACCATTGTGGGAACCATGCTGAGCCTGGGTGAACATCAAGAACTTCACTGAACTGCTTGGGAGGGGAGAAACTCTGTCCTTGGCCCCCACCATCACAGCAGCAACAGTGAGCCTTGGGCACCTCCATGGTAGGAGGGGAGAAACCCCACCCACTGCCCCTCTGCCATCCAGGGAGCCTCAGTCTGGAGCAATCTGGGTGCCTGGCCCATACTCCTACACTGTGGGTTGGCCAGCCAGCATAGGAAGCACTTAAGACATGGCAAGTGTCTTTTCCAGAGGAACCCATGGTAAATCCACTCTAACGAAGGGAAACACTTTGCATACAAACTCTTAACTTATGATGGGTTCTCTTATATAATTATAGGCTTTGTTTCTGTGGTCTAAAGTACAATACAAAATCAAGTTACCACAGTGGGTCAGTTTCTAAATTGTGCTTATTACTAATTGTACTACTGGAGCTACAATGTCATATCTGTTGTAATCAGTTGTTCTCCCTTGTGTAACAATATCGGGAAGCTCTGGGGTAATAACCTCACCACAGCCCTACAGCAAAAGAATGGAGACTGAGCCTAACTGAATCCAGCATCTCACAATTAATTCAGAAGGTAGGATCTTGGAACAGACACAAACCAGGAAATTCCTACATACTGGACATATCTCTGAAGTACAGACTATTCCTAGAGAGGCCCTGATGCTAGTGGTATAGCTGCCTACTACTAAAATTCAGAAGGATCACAACAGAAAGCAAAATTTATTTTATTTTATTTTTATTTTTTGGTTTTTCTCCGGTACCGGGAACCGAACTCACAACCTTTCGCTTGCCAGGCAGGCGCTTTTGCCGCTGAGCTAAATCCCCAGCCCCAGAAAGCAAAATTTAAATAGAAAATGTCAAAATGAAGAAATAAAATGCAATCTTACACCTCCAGCCTACCCAGAACAAGTCCAGAAGACATCAACATAAAAGAAATTGGAAGTCACACATTTGAAATTGCTGAAATGATAGTAAGTGAAGTAAAGAAACAACTCCAGGAGGCTATAGAAGAAATCAAATCAGAAACAATCTCTCAGGGGGCTGGAGATTTAGCGGCACAACACCTGCCTGGCAAGTGCAAGGTCATGAGTTCAATTCCCAGTACCAGAAAAAAACCAAAAACAAACAAACAAATAATCTCTCAGTTCAAAAAAATAAATGACAACCATAATGAAAGAATTGCACAGCATATCTAAAGAAGATATAAATTTAAAAAAAATTAGAAGAGAATAGAAAAATGATGGAAACCTTGAATGAATAATAAAGGAAAGAATTTGAATGCATGAAACAGATTCAAAGAGATTCCAGGAAATTAAAAATCCCATTGAAAGCTGGCAAAACTACTTGAATGAAATTGAAGATAGACTTTCAGACCTTGAAGACAGAATTGCGGCTAAGGATCATGAAAGGAAGATCTTCTAAAAACAACAAGGAACCAGGAAATAACAATTCAGTTGCAAGGTGGTACAAAGAAAAACAGTATAAGACATAGGTTTCAACAAAAAAAAATCAGGAGTCAACACAAATGATGTAAAACGACTATTTGCAGAAGTAACAGCGAAAAATTTCCCAGGCATGGGAAAAGAATCTGACATACAGGTAAGTGAGGCATATAGAACTCCCGTTAGCCATAACCAAAATAAATCTACACCCAGACATAAAATAATCAAGATCCCAAAAATTCAGCATAAGTACAGACTGTTAAAAGCTGTTGCAGAAAAGAAACAGACCACTTATAAAGGAAAGCAGATTAGAATTATGGCAGATTTCTTAACACAAACTATCAAGTCAAGAGGAACTTCAGAGTGAAGTAGTTCAGGTCCTGAAAGAAGACAATTTCCGACACAGATTCAGGTACCCTGCAAAAGTATTTTTTAAAATTAATGGAAAAATAAGATACTTCCATGACAAAGAACAACTGAAGAAATTCATGACCACCAACCAACCCAACAAAGAGTACTGAAAGATATTCTAGAGAGAGATAAAGAAGATGACAGTCCCAAGAACAACAATACAAAGGAACTATCAAGCAAGGTAAGCAGTTAAACAGAGGGAAAAATTAGGGAACTGACAGCAGGAAAATAACATGACCAGCATAAGCCAGTACATATCAGTTATAACCATTAGTGTAACCGGCCTCAATTCACAAATCAAAAGAGACAGTCTGGCAGAGTGGATTAAGAAACACAATCCAAAAGGAAGTTCATAGACTGAAAGTCAAGGGATGGAAAACAATACTCTGTTCAACAGGAACTCCCAAAAAACAAGGGGTAGCTATTCTGTTTGCACACAATGTAAATTTCAAGCCGAGAATGATCAAAAGAGATAAAGAAGGTCACTATATACTAGTTAGGAGAAAACTACAAGAAGAAATAACAGTCATAAATATATATGCAACAAATGCAGAAGCACACAATTATATAAGACATTTTAAGAGAAACAAAAAAATAAGCAACAACACAATCATAATGGGGGTCTTAAACACCCCATTGTTGCAAAGAGATCAACTACACGAAAAATCAGCAAAGAAATAACAACTGAACCAAACTTGTGAACAAATGCACTTAGTAGAACTTTACAGAGTGTTCTACTCAACAACATCAGAATACACATTTGTCTCAGGTGCACACAGGATGGTCTCTAAAACAGGCCATATACTAGCACATAGAACATGCTTAAGTAAATGCAGAGGAATTGAGATTATCCCATGCATATTAGCTGACCATATTGCAATGAAATTGGACATTATTGACAAAAGAAGTCACAAAAAGTCCATAAATGCATGGAAATTAAATAACACCCTCCTGAACAACGAATGGATCACAGATAAAAGTAAACAAGAAATTAAACACGATTTACAATCAAATGAAAATGCAGATACAACTTACCAGAACCTGTGAGACACAATGAATGCAGTCCTCAGAGGGAAATTGTAGTGGTCAATTGTTATATCAGAAAAATAGCATGAACACAAATAAACACCTCAAGATTCTAGGAAAAAGGAGTAAGTTAAGCCCAGTGCCCAAACAAGGCAGGAAATTATAAAGACCAGAGCAGAAATTAATGCATCTGAGACAAAGAAACCAATACAAAGAATTAATGAATAGAAGAGTTGGTTCTTTGGGGATTAAGTAAAATTGATAAACCCCTAGTCAACCTTATCAAAAAAGAAAAGAAAAACTCAAATTCATGCAATAAAGAATAAAAAGGGTGAAATCACTACAGATCCTGTAGAAATTCAGAAGATCATCAATACCTTCTTTGAAAATCTTGACTATCATAGGACAAAAACACAGAAGAAATGGAGAGATACATAGACAAATATGAATTATCAAAGCTGAATCAAGAAGATATAAAAATCCTGAGTAACCCAAGACCAGTCAATGAAATTGAAATGTAATTAATAACCTGCCAACAAAGAAAAGCCCAGGTCCTGATGGATTCATAGCTGAATCCTACAAGAAATTTAGAGAAGATTTAATACCAATACTTCTCACATGCTTTAATGAAATTGAAAGGGAAGCAATTCTCCCTAATTCATTCCTGGAGGCAAGTATTTTCCTGCTACCAAAACCAGAGAATGGCCCAACCAAAAAAGAGAACTACATGCCAGTCTCCCTGATGAACATAAATGCAAAAATCTTCAATGAGATACTAGCAAATAGAATGCAGCAAATCATCAAGAAGAGTATACATCATGACCAAGTGGGATTCATCCCAGGAATGCAGGGATGGTTCAATAGACACAAATCAATAAATGTAATACACCATATCAACAGAACCAAAGCAAAAATCACATGATTATCTCAATAAATGCAGAAAAAACTTTTGATAAAGTCCAACACTCATTCATCATAGCAACTCTACAGAAAATTGGAATAGATGGTCTTTACCTCAATCTGAGCAAAACCATCTATGACAAACTGACAGCCAACATCATACTAAATGGGCAAAACCAGAAAGCTTTCACTTTAAAATCAGACACAAGACAAGGATGTCCACTGTCCACTCCTTTTCAATATAGTTCTGGAAATATTAACCAGAGCAATTAGACAAGGGAGAGAAATAAAAGGAACAAACATAGAAGAGGGAGATGTGAGATTATCATTATTCACAGATCACATGATACTCTCCATAGAAGACCCCAATAACTCCACCAAACGGACTTTTATTTTAATTACCAAATACAGTAATGTAGCTGGATACAAAGTTAACACTCAAAAATCAATAGCATTCCTGTAGACAAACAGCAAACTCATTGAGAGAGAAATTAGGGAAACCATACCCTTCACAATAGCATCCAAAAAACTGAAATACTTAGGAATCAATCTAACAAAGAAAGTAAAAGATCTATACAGTGAAAATTATGGTACTCTGAAAAAAGAGATTGAAGAGGATTTCAGAAAATGGAAAGATATTCCAGGCTCATGGATAGGAAGAACCAAGATTGTGAAAATGGTCATACTCCCAAAACTGTTACACACATTCAATACTATCCTAATCAAAGTAACATTATCATACCTCACAAATCTAGAGAAAACATTCCTAAACTTCATCTGGAACCAGAAGAGACCTAGAATAGCAAAGGCAAACCTGGACAACAAAGGCAAAGCAGGAGGCATCACAATCCCTGACTTGAAATTATACTGAAATCTACTGTGATAAAATCAGCATGGTACTGGCAAAAAATAGACCTGAGGATAAGTGGAACAGATTAGAAGATGCAGACATAACTACAAACATACTCAGCCCCCTTATCTTTGACAAAGGGACCAAATATGTTCACTAGAAGAAAGCCTCCTTAAAAATGGTGCTAGAAAAACTGGCTTTCCACATGCTGAAGACTAAAACTAGACCCATGGCTATCACCACGCACTAAACTAAAGTCAAAATGGATCAAAGATCTAAATATTAAAACAGAAACACTAAATCTACTGGAAGAGAATATAGGTAGAAATCTTGAAGACATAGGGGTAGACAGAGAGTTCATGAACAAAAACCAAACTGCACAGGAAATACTTCAAAGAATCAACAACTAGGACCTCATCTCATTGAAAAGTTTTTGCACATCAAAAGAAATCATCAACAGAATAAAAAGAAAACCCATGAATTGGGAAAAATTTTTATTCCACTGTTCCTCAGAGAAAGGACTTCTCTCTAGAATATATAAAGCATTTTAAAAAAATCAGGCCCCCCAAATTCTAAAACCCACTCCAAAAATGGGCATCTGAGATGAATACACACTTCTCAGATGAAGAAATACAAATGGCAAATAAATATATAAAAAATGTTTAACAGCATTGGTCACGTGAGAAATGAAAATTAAAACAACAGTGAGACTCCATCTCACCTCAGAAAGAATGGCTGTTGCTAGCATGGTGGTACACACCTGTAATCTTAGCACTTGGGAGGCTGAGGCAGGAGGATCGTTGCAAGTTGCAAGTTCAAGAACAGCCTGGGCTACAAAGTGAGCTCAATAACAAATGCTGGCAATGCTGTGGGGAGAAAGGAACATTTCCCCACTGTTGGTGGGAGTGTAGACTGGTACAAGCACAGTGAAAATCAGTGTGGAGATTCCTCAACAAACTAAATTAGAAGTCCCATTTGACCCAGCTATTCTCCTTCTGCATATTTTTCCAGAAGAGTTGAAAACATCGTACCACAGCGATACATGTGCACCCATGTTTATAGCAGCACTATTCAGAGCTAAAACTTGGAAACAATGCAAACGCCCATCAAATGAGGACTAGATAGAAACGTGGAATTTTTATACAATGGAGTATTACTCAGCTATAAAGAAAAATACACTTGAGACTTTTATAGGTAAATGGATGCAACTAGAGACAATATTCATAAGTGAAATTAATCAGACCCACATTTGTAAACGTCACATTGTCTCCCTAGTGTAATAAACTGAAAGAGTAACCAAAATCCAAAAAGTACAATAGATATTGTGAAAGGGAAGGAAATTCCTGAAAAAGAAGGAACAACTGGGATGAGGGAAAGGAGAAAAGAAAAGAGAATATATATATATATATAAAAGAGAATATATATATATAAGAGAATATATATATATATATATATATATAGCGCTAAGATAATTGTAATACTAATTTCTATTTAGTGAAAATAACAGTTAATGCTTAACATTTTTTGCTATTGTTTTGACCAGTAGAGCATACTTATATCTAGTAATCTGAACAACTACTTTGAAGGCAACAATATGCAGTATAACAACCATTGTTGATTTCCTGTTATCTTGTTTTGAAATTTTATATTGTATTTAATGTTTTTCAATTTTTATTCTCTTTTAAATTAAAAAATAGTGCAAACTCTGAGATATGATAATTTCCTTGTTGAGAATAAAATTTGTTTTTTTTTTTTCTTTTTGAGACAGAATCTCACTATGTAGTTCTGGCCTTGACCTGGCCTTGAGCTCAAGCTGGCCTCGAACTTGAAACGATCCTCCTGCCTCAGCATCCTAAGTGCTAGGATTACAGGCATGCACCAACACACCCGGCTGAAATTTGTGACAAATGAATTGCCGAATTTTAATAGTTTTATAGTTGAAATAAATTATTTTCCATTAGCTTATTTTTGAAGCTAACAGATTTTTAAATTTTCTTACAGAAGATGGAAAAAAGGACTAATTTTAAAAGAAAAAAATGATAGATTAGATTTCATAAAAATTAAAAATTGCTCAAAATTTTTAATATTAAAAAGCAAAAATCAGACCACACATGGAGCGAAAATATTCAAAATGTGGATATCTATCCAAAAAACCCCTCATACCCAAATAAATAATCTGACTAAATAAAACATCTCAATCTAAAGAAAAATTTGAATGACACTCCACCAAAGAATATTTATTCATGACTAATAAGCACAGGAAAATGTAATCAGCATCATTAATTTAGAAAAATACAAATTAAGGTTACAATATGGTATCACTTTATACATATCAGGATAGCTGAAGTTAAAAACATTACCAAATACTAGAAACGATGAGGAGCACCTGAAACTCTCATACACTGCTGATGCAAAATGATACAGTGCAAAATGATAAAGAATTTAGAGACCTACTGTGAAACATAAACATACCCTGTGACCTCAGCCATTTAACTCCTAGAATTTATCCAGAGAAATTTACACATAAGCTCACCAAAAGCCTTACACGGAGCATTTGTATCAGTTTTACTCACAGTAGCCTCAAAGTGGAAACAATCTAAATGTCCATCGACAACAAGACTACAACGCATTCAGTTTACATTTCTTAATTGGCTTTACTTGCAATTCTGGAACCTGAGAGATTCATTGAGATGGAGTAAAGGTTTCCATAAGCAGGGGAGATTGGCTTTATAGACAGAAAAGAGCTGAATAAAGTGGAAACAACCCAGGGACTGGCTATTTCAGAGTTCCTGTCCTTGTAAAGCGGAGATAAGGAGACAGAAAAAAGGAAAAATAACTTCAGGCTACTTTTTTGGTAATTAAAGCAGAGAGAACTGTATTCATGTCAGTTGAAACCAACCTGTTTGGGGAATTTGATTGTTACCTCTCATGAATTCTCAGGAAATCTGAGAACACCTTAGTTTGGGATTATTGCACTTTAGCCTTGGTGACTCTATTTTGATTTTCATTGTGTTGAATCCTTGTCCAAAACAATGACTTTCTATAATTTTTACTCAACACAATCTAAAGGAGAATGGATTTTTAAAAATCCATTTATGAATAGTCACACAATAAAGTACTATAAGCAATTTAAAAATGAACTAGTGATACACATTGAAAAATGGACGAATATCAGAAACATTGATCAAAAGAAGCCAGACAAAAAGAATACATACTGTTTAGGCCACGTATGTTTCCTTATGCGTGTAATCCCAGCACACAGGAGGCTGAGGCAGGAGGATTGTTGTGAGTTGGAAGCCAGCCCGGGCTACAAAGTGAGTTCAAGGCCAGCCTGAACTGCATAGTGAGACCCTATCTCAAACAAAATAAAACCAAACAAAACACATATTGTTTA
Source organism: Chinchilla lanigera (assembly GCF_000276665.1). NCBI lineage: Eukaryota > Metazoa > Chordata > Mammalia > Rodentia > Chinchillidae > Chinchilla > Chinchilla lanigera. The sequence continues at coordinate 5,689,257 of NW_004955435.1, forward strand.
ATACTGTTTATTTGAAACTAATCTATGGTGGTAGAGTAGCTATTGCCTAAAGGGCATAAGCCTTTCCTAGAAAGTTTTTCTAGAACTTCCTGAAATGATAATTGTGACTGGTTGCTGGTTATATAGGAACATAAACTTGTCTAGACCTATCCAGTTTTACAGTTAAGATCTGTGAATTCCACAACCTGAATTTACTAATTCAGTGTATACAAAAATTACAATCAAAGCATTCCTAAGATTAATTCAACAAATTTCTTGCTCAACATTTTAGTTACTAATAATGCTGTATTCATTATATATTGAATTTAACATATATCACATTTTCTCAAATGATGGGATATGATCAAAAACATTTTTTCCAAGTGGAAATTACTCATGTAAAAATAACTCAACCATTTCCCATCCAATTTACTTTCATCATAAATTCCTATAATTAAATAATGAAAAGTAAAGGATATAGAATTGTCACATCAAAATTAGGATCACAGGAGATCCTAAGAGCCTGTTATTAAGAGTTTTATGTTCATTTTTCAGTTAACTCTTAAAATACTCATAATCCCAGTAAATAGGTTTAAGGTCTTTCACAAATTAGTATGTTGAGGTTTAGAAGGGGTGAAGAAATGAAATCAAGAGCACAAACCTAGTAAGTGGTAGAACCCAGTTTTCTTCTTTTTACTCCAAAACTTAAGCTCTTTCCACAGTACCTGTGTTTCAGAGATCGGTAAGAGATAGATGAAAAAGCAGCTCAAGATTTATAGAGTTAAATACAAAAAGGCCTCTTGGATTATTCACTGCAGTGAGGCCTAGGGCTTTGGCACTTCGGCTGCCCCTTGGAAACACAGGCCTACTTATCATCCCTGTACTTCCTTTGTTTCACTCAGGTACTATGGAAGCCAAGGGCTGGCCCGTTGGTCAGTTCAGTCACATTTCTATCTGTCTTATCCATCGATGCTGAAAACTGGAGATGAACCCAGGAGAAAAGTGAGGGTAAGTCAGTGCAGTACACTCCTCAAAAGCAGGGAAAAGGACCGTGTCCCTGTATTTTGAAGAGTAGCACAGGAAAAAAGTAGAGAAACAAAGGACGACAGAGAAAGTAAACTGAAAGGCAATTGAAATATACTAAAACAAGTATATTTTCCTGGAACGATCAGTGTAAAAGAAAACTGTTCCAGTGAAAAGCAAAGGAAACAATTAGGTTAAGTGCTACCTGTGAGACAGAACTGATGTTTGTGCAGGAAATAGAGAAAATTGTGGCCTTGTAAACCACAATTGTAGTAGAAGTAGTATCAACTAATTAAATTTTTTGAATGCTTGGACTATTATGAAATATATGATAAATATATTAGCATGCTCTCTAAAATGCTTATTTCTCAGAGTAAAGCTTAATTATTCCTGACTTTATTGCTAGCTATATTTATTGGCCTTGGACATTCTTTCAGAGTCTCATGGTTATGTATTAAATGAGAGGTTTAGATGAAATGTTCCATTAAAAATAATCAGTAGCATTTCTGGTTGTCTTCCATAGACTCTGGTATCTTGGTTCACATACTTAATTCGTTCCGCAAGCCTGGAAAAGATGACCACTTTTACGTTTGTTTAGGGAAGATGGCTGAGGTCATGACTGTTACCCAGTGCAGAATTTGCAAACAAACACAAAATTTTACCAAGTGCTTCTGTTTGTGAACCAAATGATTCACCAACAAGTGTTTGTGAATCCAGGTACCCCTGTAGTACTAAGACCCGTGTTAGATGGATATATATTGCTACAGTATATATATGGCTTGTATATATATGGCTTGTTAGTGATGAAACTAAAATATATAGTGTTTAGTTCTAAAATCTGACCATGATTACATTTGACTGCAAAGCTTTCAGCCACTGTGTTATCGTGCCTTCTTATGGATGTGACCAAAAAGAAACGTAGAGTGAGACGTGAATCCTCGAGTGTCAAAGAACTTCACTGGTAACTTTTCTCTTTATCCCCAAAGTCAAGCAAATGTATATTGGTATTGGAGAATTGTCTGGCTGAGTCCTGGTGAAAGGAACAAAATAAACTAATAATTTTCTCAAGGAGGATTGTATTACTATTCCATTCTGCTGGCCACACTAGATGATATTTTGCACAGGATATGCACAGCCAATGTTTTGACTACAGACCTAAGGCTAAAAAGTGATCAATTCTGCTTGATAAAAACCCTTAGAGTTTTCTTCTGTACCTAACAGGTGTTTAATGTGGGCACACCGATTACTAATAGTAAGAGTTCAAGGTTGAGCGCGACTGTTCAGGGCCAGGAGAGCCTGCTGCAGGCGATGATGCTGGGTGGAGGTGGGGAGGAGCAGCTGGTACTGCCAGCCAGGGGGAAAAATTGCAGGGCCCTCCTTGGGAAGCCAAGCCTTAGTCTCCATTTGGGGGAACTCTTAAGACACTTTCAGCCATGACAAGGCCCTTCCTGCACTATCTTTTCATCTTTCTGCTTGTTAAGATGCTCTGTCACAGGGGCTGGGGATTTAGCTCAGCAGCACAGTGCCTGCCTGACAAGCACAAGGTCGTGAGTTCAATTCCTGGTACCGGAAGAAAAACAAACAAACAAACAAACAAACAAAAAAGATGTTCTGTCACTATTTATTTCAGAGGCACTTTGACCTTGACTGTACTTCTGGACAGTATTTTTTTTTTTACTTTTGCCTTGAAAAAAGTGTTATTCCTGCCTCTTTCAAATCATTTTACTTGATTTAGTCCCTCCCTTCTTTTGTTTGTTTGTTTTTCTTCCGGTACCAGGAATCAAACTCACAACCTTGCACTTGCCAGGCAGGCGCTTTGCCGCTGAGCTAAATCCCCAGCCCCAATCCCTTGCTTTTAAATGAGTTACAGAAAAAACAAAAGGCAGCCCATTTACCAAAATATATGCACATAGTGGATCTGTAGAATTATTTATTATAATTTTCATCAACAACAAAACCTAACGCCTAATATTAGCTTATAAATGGAACAAAGGTACTCTATCCCAATCCTAGCTTAAACAGATATTTTAAAATATTTTTATTTTAATTTGTAGATACAATGACTTTTCTCTGAATGCTGGAAGAATCCCCCTAATTAGCCACAGAGAGGTCCAAATAATTTGTTCATATATTTTTAGTTAAGAGAAACATATAAGATTTTTTTCTGAGAATTTATTAAGATTACATGTCTGTTATTCATTCATTTAATTGTTATTTCAACTGATAGTCACTGAGCTCCTATTTTGAGCCAGGCCCCATTGTGCATGAGGGACACAGTGGGTGAATATAACATTCTTTGGCCTTAAGAAGGGACCAGCCAAGGGTGGGTCCCTTGTGCAGACTGCAAGTAAACACCCGTTTCAGGGAATTATGCTAAAAGACTTCAACTGCATTTGAGAGGTGAGGAAGCTGTAAGTTTACTATGAGTGAAACAGACTGGGCAGAGAAGTGAGGGAGAGTAGGAAAGAAGGCAGACAGGGCTGTGTAAATGAACAACAACAAAAAAGATATGTCCAGTAAATTTCTGCCAATTGTGAAATTCGTGTATTTTGGATGGCATTTTCATTCCTAACAATACTTTTCCTTGAGGTCATTAGAGACAAATGAATGTGTACTTGGATAATCAACAACTTTAAGTTCTATGCCATTACCATGGTGAAATAATTCTATACATCTATTTGTATCAAGTGCAAATGCACTTTCATTATTATTATTATTTTTTTTTTTGCAGTACCGGGGATCGAACTCAGGACCTTGCGCTTGCCAGGCAGGCGCTTATGCCACTGAGCTAAATCCCCAGCCCGTACTTTTATTATTAAGTGTGTTTGTTCTCAGTCACCCAAACTTAACAAAACTAGGCATGGTTTGATTTTCCCAATACAAGAAAGGTCTTTGAATTATAACTTATTTTTAAAGTAAAACTATTTCATAAAGATTGTATTGGCATTTCTTTCTACAAAGCATTAAAGCTTTTCTATAAATGCTCTTGTAGCTCCTACAAGTACTGGCAGTGTTGCTTATATAATGTCTAACTGTCGTCTGTGACACGAAGCTAACGGCACCTAAACAGCATGACCGCACCTGTTTCTGGTCACGCTGTTAACCACATCTACATCTATAGAAATACCTCTCTATAATCTATAACATTGACTTTGTTTCTTTTATAAAGGTCTAAAACTGGCCCGCTGAAACTGGCCCCTCGCACAGTTTCAGCCTCCGGCAGACTCGCTGAAGAAAGGGAAACACTCTTTGGAACATTTCAATTATTTTTGTTACAAAAACATACTCTACTCATCTGTTTGCTTCTACTCTGTCACTTTCAACGGACTGCAAGCCACCCCCTCTCCCAAACACCACCAAACAGACCTTGCCAGGTCACAGTTAACTACCAAACAGCAAAGTCCATGAACAGGTTTAGGTCTTATTTCATGTGTCCCTTGATAGCGCTCGACACTGTCACTCCGGTATCTACATTTTTGGCATCTGGGAACCCTGCCCACTTGTCAGTATTTGCAGGCTTCGTTTTCCCGTTGAATGTTGGATCTGTCTTTGTGCCTATGATGGCGACTTTTAAGTGTTACCTTGGCTAGGCTGTAGTCTGCAGTTGTTTAATCAAACACTCCTGTGGGCGCTGCTGTGAAAACACTTGTAGATGTGGTTAACAGCTGTAATCAGTGGACTTAGAAGGTAAGGTGGCAGGCCTCAAGTAAGGACAAAAAACTGGTTTCCTAGAAAAGACATTTTGCTTTAAGACTGCAGCTTTGACTCCTGCTCAAGTTTCTAAATTTCTGGTCTACTGATGGCTCATCCTAAAAATCTCAGGCTTACCTACACTACAAGGTTTCAGATTGCCAGTCCCTACAATCAGCTGGCCTGTGGGCCAGCTCCTTAAAATAAAACTTTTTAGACGCACACACACACACACACACACACACACACATGTGAATATACACCCTATTTGTTCTAGTCTTCTAAAGGCCTCTGATTATAAATCTTTCAACATTTTATTTATCGTACTTTTTTCTCTCTTTTTTTTAAAGTCTACTTTAATAGCAAGAAGTTGCAGTGAATTTTCTATTTCTACTCATGCTAAATCAAATGGGAAAGAAATACCTCTCTATAATCTATAACATTGACTTTGTTTCTTTTATAAAGGTCTAAACTGTTTCTTTATTTTATATATGTACTATATATAATAATTCCATTTTAGATTGAAGAGTTATAATAGGATTAGAACATTTTCTTCCAATTACTGCCTTATGCCTATGAAGGATATAGACCACACCTGAACTTATGCTGGCCACCTGTCTTAAATCCAAGTTAATGACAATGTTCTTTGATGGAGAAAATTTCTATAAACTGTTACTGACTTTATTCAATTACAAATGGCTTCAGCAAATATGAAAAGAGAAAATCCTTTTCTTTCTTTATTGCTTCATGATATGAGAAAAAAAAAAAAAGCTCCCTGCTCAGGAAACCAAAAATGATTTCAGTGCGTTTATCTTCTGAATTGACCAGTAGCGCCAAGTGATTTACAAATTGGGAGACAAATTACTGGTATTAAGTTCAGGAGATTTAGATCTGTCACAGAATAATATAAATAAGAGCATCTTTGACCATGCACATCTGGTGAAGCCTGGAGTTAGACACTCAAGTCATCAGCTAAATGTGCCAAGAGACTGAACTTTGTATGACAGTTTTCTAGGAAGATGTTGCTGATTACCAGGAAGAGACGAGCTAAAATTTTTTTAATATAGGATTTCAACTGACAGTGATCTTCAGGTGGTAGGTATGTTTGGCTTCATAAGGGAGGACACGCCAGAATAGGTTCTTTTTTTCACAACTCAGCCACCACTCTTGCTTTTCTGGATGGAGCCAACAGTCTTTGCATGTCACCCGTAATGCTGTCCATATCAAGCCTCCTCTAGAAATGCCGGATAGAGACAGTGCCACCCTCTGTGAGCTCTCTTTTTATAATTCACCCACTTAATTTCTTCAACTATGTCTGTATCTTTGACTCCTGCATATTTAACCTGGTCTGTTTATTAAACTCTTAATCACATTTCCAACTACTAGACATCTCCACATTGATGTCTTAGTTCTATTTTAAATATGAGCAAATACAATTTTTGTTTTGCTTTTTTCTACCTCAAGTCCTATCTTTTTTGTTACCTACCACAATTATTGTATCTCTTTACCTAACCATCCATAGAAAGCTCCAAGCTGCTCTTAATTCCTCCCTCTCTACCTTTACCTAATCAGTCTTTAAACTTGGACAAGTTTTTCCTTTTCCTCTATTACTGTCCGAGAGTTCTACTGCCTAACATTAGAAACTCCTCAATTATCCTTTACATGGACTTTGAAAGCCCTGGTTATATTGTTTTTCTAAAAATATGATTTCTTTGTTCATGTCTATCCTTTTATTTTACTCTCCACAACCCACAGAAATGTATGGGTCTGGTTATAACTAGCACACTGGATTATATTTCCTTACATACTTTGTCTTTCCTTCAAGGTTTAGTTAATAATGCTCACTAGTCTATGATAAAGACATACCCATTTGCTAGAAGCATAAATTATGTTTCTATAGAATAAAATCAGTTAAAATATTAGATTGTTGAATCTGGCTGTTTTTTTCTTGCAACTAGTACTTTTGTAGTGAGTCAAGTCATTCCAATATAGTTATTCTTTACCCAGCATCCGTAAGTGAACTTCTAAGTCATTAAAATTTATGAGACACTTCATATATTTTTTCTGAAGAATGACCATGTTTTTCACCAAATTCTCAAAGAGATCCCTAAGACTCACTGTAGTGACTTTGTGTCCTAACTGTAGTGCTCACTGACTTCAGGAGGTTGAACAAGTTTTTTTTGTTTTTTGTCTTTTTGAGACAAGGTCTCTCTATGCAGCTCAGGCTGGCTTTGAGCTCACTTTGTAGCCCAGGTTGCTCTCAAACTGACAATGATCTTCCTGCCTCAGCCTCCAGAGTGTTGGGACTAGAGGCGTGTGCCACCACATCTGGCCGAGAGCAAGTTATTTAACCACTGAGTTCCTAGCACAGCTTTCACATCTTTAAATTTGAGAATAATAAGAGTAACAACCTCATAAAGTTGAGAATACTTAGTAAGTTAATATACAGAAAGTGCTTAGCACATATACCGACTGTGTAGCTCTTGCTAGAAAAACACCTGTAAAAATAAAAAATAACATACAGAGTTAAAAATGACTGTTATTAAAAATGTAGGATGTAAAACTCAAAAGTAGGTGACAGTATAATATTTAGGGTTAGAGTTATCTACCAAGAAGCCATGATTGAAATCACACCAGTAGGAGTGGTCCCTGTGGGGCAAGGAATGTAGAGGAAGACAAGGGGCTTTCGATTAAATTCCCAATAAGGTGAGGATGGGAAGGAACTGCCGAGGAATTGGTGGAATCTGAAAATCCAGCGCAGGAATTTTACTGTAAAAGGTAAGGTTAAGACTTCCTACAGCCAGGGAAGATATGGGATACAAAGGGACTGCATTTTGTGCATTTTCTGTAGGAAGATATGCTAGTTTCCTAGTAACAAATTACAACAAATTGTTGTTGCCTTAAAAACAACAGGAATTTCTTCTCTTACTGTTCTGGAGGACAGAAGCCTGAGATTAAGGTGTCCTTTCTTGCCTTTTCCACATTCTGGCCGTTGGAGGCAGTCCTAGTCAGTCTCTGCTGTTCTGTGGCTTACAGCTGCATCATCTCAATTTCTGTCTCCTTCTCCATGTGGCCATTTTCCCCCTGTGTCTCTGTGTGTGAATTTCCCTCTTCTTGTTAGGAACCAGACACTGGATTTAATCTGATCCAATATAACATTATTTTAACTTGATTTCATCTGTAAAGACCCTGGTCCCAAATAAGATCACATTCACAGTTTCAGGTAGACATGAATTTTTGGAGGACAATCTTCAATCCAGTGCAAATTTCTTCATACTGCAGGGCACTAAGGAATGAGAGAATACTTCAAGTAGAAATGACTTTTTTCCCTCTGAGTGTTCATTAGTAAAAGAAAAGAAGATTGTAGTTTGATGCAAAAGCTTTATTGAGAAAGGTAGATATTATAATAATAAATTATATATAGTTAGCAATAGAGATACAGACACAGATATTGATATAGTTATAAAACTTAATCATAAGTTTAGGCAAATGTGGGGAGATGGAGTGAAAGTTGTCAAATACCACAGTGGAGGATTAGTTGGAAGACAAGAAAACTGCCTCTCTGAGATGGAAAGGGTAGACATCTTGCAGTTCCAGTAAGAGTTCTGGAAACAACTGGCTGTCACTAATCATACATTCCTTAAAATAGTATCCACATTAGTGTGTTGTCTGATTCTACACTGCAGATGCAGGTATTTTTTTTAAGAGATTCTTTTTTTGCAAAGAAAATTCTAAAAGACTTGCTTACAATGATAATTCACTATCACTAACATGGAAGAATCCAAATTTTGTTTTATAATTTTATTACAGAAAATATCATTTGAGGCACACCAGGAATCTATAATTTCATACTCTTTTAAGAATATTTGTGTCAGTCTTGGTGTTGCATGCCTTTAATACCAGAACTTGGGAGGCTGAGGCAGGAGGATCACTGCTAGTTCAAGGCCAGCTTGGGCTACATAGTGAGGTCAGACCAGCCTGAACTACATACTGAGACCCTAACTAAAAAAAAAGTGTGCTAAAAATAGTGCTTTTAATAAAAGTACTTAAACAATTGAAAAATATGTATGTCAGTGATCATGGATGCATATATTGCAAAGCTTTGACAGTATGAGCACGCTAGTCCGAAGACCACAATCTGAGGACTGCTATATGCAATGGGAGGGAGTAGAAGTATGTACTGGTGGAGTACATTATATCTAGAATGCAGAAGAGTTTAGAATCAATCTAAGTATTTGAATTTTATTTCATAGGCAATAGGAAGCTATGGAAGAATTCCAAGGCCATGACTTAAAAGTATGTAAAAGTATAGTGACAGTATAGTAAAAGTATAGTGACAGTGGAAATCAGTTTGGAGATTCCTCACAAAACTAGGAGTGGAAGTCCCACTTAACCCAGTCCCACTTCACCTTCTGTGTATTTTCTCAGAAGAATTAATAACATCATACCACAGCAATATATGTGCACCCATGTTTATAGCAGCACAATTTATTATAGCTAAATCTTGGAAACAACCCAAATGCTCATCCACTGAGGAGTGGATAAAAAGGACGTGGTATTTTTATGCAATGGACTATTACTCAGCTATACAAAAGATAAACTCCAGGCTTTCGTAGATAAATGGATGCAACTGGAGACCATACTCATAAGTGAGATAAATCAGAATCACATGTGTAAACATCATATTGTCTCCCTGGTGTAGGAACCTGAAAGAATAAGTAAAACTCAAAATGTACAATAGATGATAGGAAAGGGAAAGAAATTGCTCAAAGGAAGGAACAACTGGGATAAGGGAAAGAAGAAAAAGAAAGAGGGCAGGCTATCTATCTATCTATCTATCTATCTATCTATCTATATGGGGTAACTGTACTGCTGATGTCTGATTTTTGACCAGTTTTGCATGCTTATATCTGGTAATCTGAGCAACTTACTTGAAAACAACAATACGCAATGGAACAACCATGGTGAATTCCTACCATCTTGTCTAATGAAACTATTATCTCTAATGTTTTATCTAATAATTATTTTTTATTCTCTTTAACGGTTTTAGCAATCTTCCATGCTTACATCTGGTAATCTGAGCATTGTAGTTAAAGATAACAATATGTAATATAACAACCACTGTTAATTCCTATCATTTTGTCTTGAAACCCTTATCACTTTTAATGTTCTTGCTTTGTTTCGTTTTTGTTTGTGATGCTGGTATGCTGCTATTGTTCTTTTTTTTCCTCATTTACTGCTCTCTTTAAAATAAACAAATAATGACAGTTGAAACATATTTTAGGAAGGCTGATACCACATAGAGGTTTTATTTAACTGCTAACTAACTGTATTTAACTGCTATTGAATAACTCCATATGGGTGGATGTCCAAAAGTACCTTAGTCTTAACAAGGTCAAAATTGGGATTTTTAAAAACGTAATTTACCTTTCCTTGTATACTGACTTTCTGTGTTATTGGGTCCACTATTTCACATTCAGTCAAGTCAGAAACATGGGAGTCATTCATTTTTTTAATCCCATTTGGTTGTCAAGCCCAGTTACTTTCTTATGTCTGTCTCTTCATTCCTGGTACCTGTTCATCTTCTTCCTTGGATCACTGTAGAGAAAGTACCTATCACCTTCTGGCTTGGACCATTGTATAAAGTTCCCAATTTGTCTTGCTTTCTCTAGTCACTTTCTATCTCTATTTCCATTCCCTATTTGCCAATGATTCTCCTTTAGAATACACATTTGATTATGTCAGTCTCTTGTTAAGTATTTGTAATGTCTTCCCATTACTTAGGAAACTAAATCTGAACGCTTCCTCATAGTGTACAGGCTCCTTATACTCTAGCACTTGCTACTTGTCTACCTTAACCTTGCACCTCAATGCCCTATACTCAGCCCCACATTACCCACTGTATTGGTTACTTTTCTTGTCGCTGAAACAAAACGCCTGACACCAAAAGTTAAAAGGGGAGAAGTTTCTTGTTGCTCACAGTTTGGAGAGGTTTCAGTTCATAGTTGGTTGGCTCCAAGGCAGGGTGGCATGGCAGAGGGGCCTCACAGAGGAGAAACAGTTCATGGCAGGCAGAAGACAGCAAAGCAGTAAAGCAGCAAGGCAGAAACCAACAAGCAGCAACCACAGCAGTCCTCTCTCTGTCCCTTATATTCTATCACACCCAGGGTGGGGCACCCTTAATCCTAACATCACACCATGAATCAATCTCAGCATCACGTCCTTAATCCCAGCATCACACACTTTAGATAAAACCACCTCAGAAAAGGCTCATCTCTGATCACACGAGGCCTTGGGGTAAGATCTAGACACAAGCCATAAAATCCACTATTCACCATTCTTTAAACATCATACCAAGCTTTCCATATGTTTGTGTTTTTGTCTGTGTTGTCCCCTTTGCCTGAGAATTGCTTGTTATTTATAATGCAGTTTAAACATCATGGCATCTGAAGCTTTACATGTCTCCCCTCTCAGACAGAGTTCATTACCTCTTGTGTGTTTGTGTTGGTAAGCTGTGTGTGTGTGCGTCACAGTACCTTGATTACACTGAATGAAACTTATGTAATTGTCTGTTTCTTTCATTGGACTGATTTTAGACAACAAACAATATTGTCTTTATCTTTGTCTTCAATGATGAGTTCATTATTTGGAACATAGCACATACTGTGTAATAATACTGAATTAATAAGTTCATTTCTGCATGGGGACTTTAGGAAGTGGTTTTAGAAGCAGAGAGACAAATTAGGTGGAGAGTGAGCACACCTATGGCAGAGAAACAACTCAAAATTCAAGAGGTAGTATGATTTTGATGAGAGAAAAGAGTCAACAGATGAGAAAAATGCTACAAAGATTGGACTTGATGGTTGACTGATTGCTGTGAAGGATGAGAAATCAAAATAATGATATGTCCTGGAACCACAGCGACTGAGATATGAAATAGAAAAATCCAGAAATGTTTCTAGCGTCTGTAATTACATCTCCTTTTTCATTTTTGATAGTAGTCATTGGAAACCCTCCCCCCCACTGAGTCCATTTCAAAATTAATTTGATTGATCTTTCCAAGCATCTGTCTATTGGTTTTTATTTTGTTTTGCTTATTATCTGTTTCATTAGTTTATACCATTATTTCTATTGTTATGTCTTCTTTGTTTATTGTTTTTTTGTTTCTTCAGGTGTATGGTAAGGTCATTCACTTTAGAGCATTCTTCTTTTTTCATATAATCATTGAATACTACAAATCTTCCTCTAAACACTGATTTAGCTATATCTAATAGGGTTTTAATTCTTTCATTTTCACTTGGTTCAAAATATCTTTGAAATGTTTCATGATCTCATATATAACTTCATTATTTAGAATTGTTTCTTTTAATTGCCAAGTACATAGGAATTTTCATCGTATTTGTTGGTTAATAACCTCTACTTTAATGCCATTTATTTATTTATTTATTGGTACAGTTTAGATATACATAATAACATTTATCATAGGGAATGTCTACCTGTACATAATATATCTGCTTCTTCCCTTGTTCCCATTCCCTTCCCCTAACTTCATCCACTCTTCTCCTTATTTACAAAAGCTTTTTTCCCATTTTTCCCATTCTATACTCTTGTCCCTTCCTTCCTTTCATCCTCCCCTCTCCCTTGTTCCCATTCTTATTTGAACATTTTCTTCCCATTTCCAAATATCTATGAAACACTTTGGTCTTTATTTACATTTTCAATTTCTCACACTTAGGGGAAAAAAAAACACTGTATTTAAACATGTGTGTCCAGTTTGTGTCACCTAAGAGTATGGTCTCAAGGTGGATACATTTAGCTAGAAATGTCTCAAGCTTATCCTTTATGGCAAAGTAGTACTCTACTGTATTAAAAAAACCCACATCTTCTTTATATATTCATTGGCTGATGGGTATTTTGGCTGTTTCCAATATTTAGCTATTACATACTGTGCCCCTATAAACATGGGTGTGCATAAATCACTGTAGTATGATGCTTCTGATTCTTTCAGGGAGATACCAAGAAGGGGAATAGCTGGGTTGAATGGAGCCTCTAGTTTCAGTTTTTGAGGAATTTCTACAATGATTTCCACAGTGGTTGCACTCTCTCCAACAATGGAAAAGAACTCCTTTTCCTGTTGGAAAACCCCCACAGCCTTATCAGCATTTGTTATTGATTGTCTTGATAATAGCCATTCTTTCTGGGGTGAGATTGTATCTCAGCATTGTTTTAATCTGCACCTCTCAAATAACAAATGATGTTAAGCAATTTTTCATATATTTATTTGCCACTTTTACTTCTTCATCTGAGAAGTGTCTATTAATTTCAGATGCCTGTTTTTGGATTAGGTCATTAAATTTGGGGGGAAGTTCTGATTTTTTTTAGTTCTTTATTCTAGGTATTAGTCCTTTGAGGAATAGGTGGCAAAGTTTTTTCCCACACTGAGGGTTATCTCTTCATTCTGTTGGTGGTTTCTTGTGAAAGCTTTTTAATAAATGAGATCTCAGTTGTTGATTATTTGTAATAGTTCCTGTGTGATTGGGGTTTTGTTTATAAAGTGTTTGCCTACATACATGTCTTTAAAAGTCCTATCTAATCTTTATTCCAACTGATCTAGTGTTTTTGTTTTAGTATGTAGATCTTTGATCCATTTCAATCTTAATTTAGGGCATGGTGAAATGTAGGGGTCTAGTTTTAATTTTGGCATGTGGAAATCCAGCTTTGGCAGCACCATTTATTGAAAAGACTATCTTTCTTCCAATGAGGGTGTTTGGCTCCTTTGTTAAGATATGTGAGTATGTTCTGAGTTGTTTCTGCATCTTCTAATCAGTTCCACTGATCCTGGGCTCTGTTTTCTTTTCTACAGTACCAGCTGTTTTATCACAGTTGCTTTGTAGTATAACTTCAAGTCAGGGATTGTGATGCCCTCTACCTTGCCTTTGTTGTCCAGAATTGCTTAACTATTCTATGTCTCTTCTGATTCCAAATGAATTTGATGATTATTTTCTCTAATTATGTGAGATATGTTATTGATATTTTGATTGAGATTAAATTAAATCTGTGTGACAATTTGGGGAGTATGGGCATTTTCACTATCTTGGTTCATACTAACCAAGGACAAGGATAGCTTTCCATTTTCTGATATCCTCTTCAATCTTCTTTTTCAGAGTACTATAGTTTTCACTGTAGAGGTCTTTTACTTCCTTTATTAGATTGATTCCTTGGTATTTTGTGTTTTTAAGATGCTACTGTGAAAGGTGTTGTTTCCCCAATTTCTCTTTCAAGGTGTTTGTTATTTGTGTATAGGAATGCTATTGATTTTCGAGTGTTAATTTTTGTATCCAGCTATGCAACTGAATTTGGTTATTAAATCTAAAGTTTTTAGGTGGAGTGTTTGGGATCATCTATGTAGAGTATCATGCCATCTGTCAATAATGATAATTTAACTTCTCCCTTTCCTATCATTATTGCTTTTATTTCTTTCTTTTCTCTAATGGCTCTGGCTGTTTCCAGAACTATATTAAATAGGACTGATGATAGTAGACATCCTTGTTTTGTTCCTGATTTTATAGTGATAACTTTCAGATTTTGTCTATTTAGTATGATGTTAGCTGTTGGTTTGTTGTAGATGACTTTTATTAGATTGTGATAAAGACCATCTATTCCAATTTTCTCTAGTGCTTTTTATCGTGAATGGGTGTTGGACTTTGTCAAACGCTTCTTCTGCATCTATTGAGATGATCTTATTGCTTTTGTCCTGGATTCTTTTAATATGTCATATTATATTTATTGATCTGCATATGTTGAACTATCCCTGCATCCCTGGAACAAATCCTAGTTGATCATGTTGTATAATCTTCTTGATGATTTGCTGTTTTCTGTTTGCTAGCGTCTTATTGATGTTTTTGTCTCTATGTTCATTAGGAAGATCAATCTATAGTTCTCTTTTTGGTTGGATCCTTCTCTGGTTTTGCTATCAAGGTAATATTTGCTTTCAGGATGGATTTTGGAGTATTGTTTTTCTTTCAGTTTCATTAAAGAATTTGTAAAGTAGCAGCATTAGGTCTTCTCTAAATTTCTTGTAGAATTCAGCAGTGAACCCATCAGGACCTTGGCTTTTCTTTGTTTGTAGGTTTTTGATTACATTGTTAATTTCATTGACTGATACTGATTTATTTAGAAGTTGTACATCTTTTTGATTTAGCTTTGGTAATTTACATGTATGCAGTATTCTTTTGTGTTTTCCATCTTATTAGAATACAGATTCTTGAAATAGGTATTGATGATCTTCAGGATTACTGCAGGATCTGTTGTGTCCTGATCACATGTATTTGGGTTTTTTTTCTTCCATTTTTTTTTGATAAAGTTGGCTAAGGGTTTGTCAATTTTATTTAATCTTTCAAAGAACCAACTCTTTTATTCATTTTTTTTGTATTATTTTCTTAGTCTCAGTTGTATTAATTTCTGCTCAATCTTGATAATTTCCTCCCTCATCCCAGCTTTGAGCTTCACTTGTTCTTCTTTTTCCAGAAACTTGAGGTTTAGCATTAGGTTTTTTTAAATCTCAGTTTACTCTGTTTTACTGATATGGGAATTCATCACTATAAATTTCCATATGAGAAATGCTTTTCTTGTTTCACATAATTTCTAGTATATTTTTTTGTCATTATCATTTAATTTTAGAAACTGTCTAATTTGTTCTTTAATCTCATCTCTGACTGATTGGTTGTTCAGGATGGTGTTATTTAATTTCCATGTGTTTATGAAGTTTTTGTGGTTTCTTTTTTTTTCTTTTTTTTTTTTTTTTTTTTTTTTTTTTTCTCCGGTACCGGGAACCGAACTCACGACCTTGAGCTTGCCAGGCAGGCGCTTTGCCGCTGAGCTAAATCCCCAGCCCCTTTTGTGGTTTCTTTTGCCACTGATTTCCAATTTCTTTGTACTATGGCTCTTAGGATATACATGGGACAATTTCAATTCCTTTGAATTTACCTAGGCATGTTCTATGAGCTAGTATGTGCTCTGTTTTGGATAATGTTCCAGCTGAGAAGAATGTATATTCTGATGTTGTTGTATGGAACACCCTGCAGACATCTAATAAATCCATTTGTTCAAAAGTTTGATTCAGTTCTGATATTTCTTTGTTGATTTTTTTGTCTTATTGATCAGTCTATTTGTAATGATGGGGTACTGATTGCCCCCATTACAGTGGTATTAGTGCTTATTTGATTTTTCATGTCAGTTAATATTTGTTTTATATATTTGGGTGCACTGGTATTTGGTGCATATATGTTTATGATTGTTATCTTTTCAGTTTGTTGCCTTTACAAGTATGTAGTGACCCTCTTTATCTCTTTTGATCAGGCTTCAGTTGAAATCCACTTTGTCTACAACAGAATAGCTATCCCTGCTTTTTTCTGGGTGCCTATCACATGGAGCACTGTTCATAGACTGTTTCAGTCTATGAATTTCTTTTGAATTAAATGTGTTTCTTGAATGCAGCATATTGTTGAATATCTCTTCTTAATCCATTCTGCCTGTCTGTTTCTTTTGATTGGTGAATTGAGACTATTTACAGCGATGATTATAATGGATAACTATTTACTTAACCTTGTCATGTTATTTTCCCTTTGTTGATTCCCGTTCTGCCCCAACCCATTTAATTATTTGCATTGCCTGATGGATTCATTCTTTTGGGGTTCACAGAGTTTTAATCCTCATTATGTCTTTCTAGAATGTCCTTAAGAACATTTTGGAGTGCTGGTTTGTGGTCATGAATTTCCTCAGTGGTTTTTTGGTCATGGAAGTACCTTATTTCTTCATCAATTTTGAAAGATAGTTTTGCAGGATGCATCAATCTGCATTAGCAGTTGTTTTCTTTTAGTGCTTGAAATACTTCACTCCAAGCTGTCCTTGACTTTAGTATTTGTGTTGAGAAGTCTGCTGTGATTCTGATGAGCTTTCCTTTATAGGTAAGTTGTTTCTTTTCTCTTAACAATTTTTAATATTCTGTTCTTGTGTTGAATTTCTGGAATACTGACTATTATATGCTTTGGTATAGATTTTTTTTCTATACCTAATTGGAGTTCTATATGTCTCACTGAAGTCAAATTCCTTATCCATGCTTGGGAAGTTTTCTGCCATTACTTCTGAAAACAGTTTTTTATGTTGTTTTGCATCTCTTGCTTTTTCATTGACTCCAATCAATCTTTTTTTTTTTGTTTGTGTTTTCTCCAGTACCGGGAATCAAACTTACAAAGTTGCGCTTGCAAGGCAGGAGCTGTGCTGCTGAGCTAAATCCCAGCCCTGACTCCAATCAATCTTATGTTATTCTTCTTTGCATCATCTAGCAGCTCCTCAGTTCAGTTTTCATGGTCCCTTGCCTTTTTAAAGAAATCTTTCTTTTCATTGTCACTAGCTGCAATCCTGTCTTCTGTACCTGATATTCTGTCCTCACATTGGCTAATTCTGTTACATATACTTTTTTTTGGAACTTTTAATCTCTTGGATATCTGTCTGTATCTGTTTCATGGATTCCATTTCTTTTTTATGTTGGGCATTCATGGTTTGTATCATTTTCCTAGGTTCCTCTATTTTTGTTTTTAATCTTTATCTGTTCCAGAGTCACTAAGCATGTCTTTCATGATGGTCACATCTCTGTAATTATCTGAGAAATTATTTCTGATTTGATTTTTTCTAGTGCTTCATTCATGAGCTTTGTTACTTCTATCGTTACCATTTTTGAGAGTCCAGATGTGTGGCCTTTGAATCATTCCACCTTACTGACCCTTGGCTTTGCCTTTGATGAGCTGGAAATCTGGGGTTGCACCTTGCTTAAGTGTCTTCTCATTATCTATGTTTTTTTAAAGTTTAATTCCTGGTTTGATAGTTGTAAAATGTTTCTGCTAGATAGCTTTATTGCTAGTATTTAGAATTCTTAGGAGGTGACTTTTTCTCCGGGATCCTTCCAGGTGTAGCTAGTGTTTCAGTTTTGAAAAGGTTCTGCTTCTTCAAATTTATTGGAGATGAGAAGTTGCTGCCTATTTGGCCTAGCCGCTGGTTCTTTGGCACTGGCTTATAGTACTGTTTATGTCCCTTAGGCAACCTTGGTCTTGGCATACAAGGAAGAACAGCTGATTAGAACAGTTATATCACCATGGCTAAAATAGTGCAATCAGCAATAACAATAGCATTAAACAACCTAGAAAATGACAGACTATGATCATTATTAATTTGCCACATTTCACCACATGAACTATATTTTTGGTTATATATTAAAATATAAAAAAAAGTAGAAAAATGTATATAGTAAATATGCCCTTAGTATGGTGATTTTGGCAACCCATTCGGGACCCCTCCTTTCTCTCATGAGCTATCTATTCCCCACTCATATTCCCCATTCCTTTTTCCAATAAATTTTCCTATTCTTAAAAAATAGGGTGATTTTGTCCTCAGGGGAGAAAATTTAAAAGGGATTAGGGAGGAAAATAGAGAAATAGAAGAAAGGAAGAGATTAGAAGGAAGGTAGAGGACAAAGGAAGATCACACAAACTTTGGGAAAGTGGTGAAGAAGACAGGAGGGAAAGAAGAAGGATGAGATACAAAGAACTGAACAACAATGAAAAGCTAGAACTAATGTTCACGCTCATGTAAAAAGGAACAATCAAGAAAAGGAGGCATAAATAAAACAAAAAAATGGGGAAAGACAAGGTCATGAATTCAATTCCTGGTACAAGAACAACAACAAAGAAAAACAAAAAACAAAAAAATGAGGAAAGTAAAGGGGGAAAATGGAAAATGAAGAATGAAAAAAAAATGTCTACTTCAGGATGTGTCTCTGATATCACTGCTAGACAGAGTGGGTAGACAGGGTCCAGATCCATGTTGATTAATCCCAGGAAGCCTGCACATTTAGTTCCACTGAAGTTTAGTGTGGTTTCTGGCTGTGAGGCTGGGACCCAATTAGTTCAACCTGCAATACTCTGTGTAACTCCTCTTGGCTTAAACTCAGCTCTTTGATATCTTGCTGACTTGAACTTGGTTTCACCTTACCCTGACATTGGGAGCCAATAGATAGAGCCAGCCTGCACCTGCTGTGGGTTTGAAACGCAGTTAGCTCCTCTTCAAAATGGATACCAGGCAATCACCCTTTCCTTGGGGATGTCTGAACCCAAATAACTCACCAGCCACTGCAGTCCTTTGTATCCATTGCTGTGTTCCACTGGTGGATTTCTCCATGCAGGCCTCTGGGTTCACTGTTATTCACCATGTTTCTGCATGTTTAAGACACCCCTCCCGTACAGTGAGTCAGGGGTCAGGGAGAAAGTACCTCTGCAACTTCCATCTTCTACACAGAAGTCTCTCTCCTCACTCTCTCCATGGGCTTCAGTTCTCATTTCAGATCCTGGCTGGGTCCTGGGGACACATTTCCTTCCTTCTTTTCTTCTCATTGCTATATTCCAGTGTCTGTGTACCAAATCTCAGAGAGGCTGTTTCTCTGATGTTCACCCCTCCACCATCTTCCCAGAAGTTCCTTTAATGTGTGTAATCAGGGAAACAGTCTCATATACCTATGTATTTTTTTTTGTCTGTATTGAGAATCAAACCTAAGAACTGATGCATACTAACTACTGATCACATTTTAAAAACTTTCTTGAGATGTATTTTCTGACCCAGAATATTAGTTTTTCTTGCTGAATGTTACTTTGACATTGAAAAGAATGGACATTCTTCTACTGTTGGGTGACATGTTCCATATGTATAATTAGATTAATTCATTGATGATGTTTTAGAGTTTTCATACATTCATTTTTCTTTTTTTACTTAGTAGGAAGGAGCATTAGCATATCCAAGTATAACTGTGGGTTTCTGTTCTTTTCCTTCCAGTTCTGTTAGCTTTAGTTCCATACATTTGAAGTTCTACTATTACATGCATGCACACCAAGCGTTTTATGTCTGCTTGATTAATTTTCTTCTTTATTACTGTAAAATGTCCCTATTTATATCTAATATATTCCTTATTCTGAAAACTACTTTAACTGATATTAATATATTGACTCTAGCTTTCTTTTGTGTAATATTTACAGGATGTATATTTCTATTTTTGTACTTTACCAATCTCCATTTAAGGTAAGTATCTTATAATAACAGAGTTAGATTCCACTTTTTAAAAATCCAATCTAAGATCTATTTTTAAAGTATAGTGTTTATGATACTTACCCATAGTGTAATTATTGATACTGTTTGATTTATATCTACTGTCTCACTTTTTATTTGTATTCCATCTGATTTTTTCCTCTTTCAAAAAGTTTATTAATTTAAAAATGTTATTGGCTGATTGATTTTTTAGTTATTGATTTTAGCTACAATGAAATATAATAATTATGCACTATTGCCATATGTTTTAATTCTATATATTTTCTAAATGTCATGATATATTGGTTTAGATACTTCTAAGGAAATGAAAAATGAGAAACCTGTATCTTTTATGTGTGTTGTATGTTTGTACACAGTATTTTCTATTTCTAGCACAGATCATTACTTGTTGTAGATCCATATCTATCTGATTTCATTTTCCTCTGTCAGAATCACCTCATATGCTGAATTATCTTTTTGGGGGGCACAATATTGGCATTTGTAATCAGGGCCTTCACTTCAAGCTACACCCTAAATCCTTTTTTTCAATCTTTTATTTTGCAGACCAGAGCTCCCTAAATTGCTAAATTGTCCAGGCTAGGCCTGAACTTTTGGTCATCCTGCCTAAGCCACCCAGAGTGTTGGGATTATAGGCATGTACTGCCACACCCCTTCTGTTACATTTCTTTGTGTATGGTCTGTCGATGATGAATGCTCTCAGCTTTTGCTCATCTGAAAGGAAATCTGTAGTTTACTTACATTTTAGAAATGTTTTGCCTCACTTTTTGCTGAGTTCTAGGTTGACTACTTTGCTTTGTTTTTTTCCTTTCAGCACTTAAAAGAGGCCTTTCCATAACATTCTGGCCTGCATGGTTTCTGATAGGAATCAGCTGTCAGCCTTCCCTTGGTCACTCTGAATACAATGTGCTTTTCCCCCATCTAGGCAATTAAGATTTTTTCTTTATCCCTAGTTTTCAACAATTTGATTATGTATTACCTTAGAGTGATTCTCCTTTGTATCTTTCTTTAAAGTTATTTTAATTCACGGATTTAAGTTTATAGCGTTTATCAAATGTGGACAAATTTTATCTGTCATTTCCTCAAAAATATATATACTTTTATAAATTTTTATGATCTTCCTTCTAGTATTACAATTATGTAGAGATATTGCCCTATAGGTCACTGCCATCCTATTTTTTCCAAGTTTTTTTTTTCCTGTAAGCCTTATTTTGAATAGTTAATATTGTTATGATTTCAATTTCAGTGTCACTGAATTTTCTTCTGAGATGTTTTTCTGTTAATCCTATCTTATATATTTTTCATTTCAGATATTGCCTTTTTATTTCTCTAAATTACATTTGAAGTTTTTAATACCTTAGTATTTCTTTCCTCATCATCTCCATGTTTTCCTTTGCATCTCTGAACATATTTGTGAACCTAAAATAGCTGTTTTTAAGGTTCTTTTCTACTCTTTCCATGACTGGCTTCATTCATAGTGGTATCTCATTATTCACTGTTAATTGGCTCTGCGAGGCACAATGAATACTCAAAATGAGTAACAAAACTTTTTTTGGCTGTCAGAGGTAGCAAATCAGAAGGCAGTAGACACCAACAAGTTCTTCCTTGTGGGTTGAGTATCAAATAAAGAATGAGTACTGGGACAAAATTTCCATGTCAAAATGTGCGCAGTGCCAAATTCCTCAAGTTTCAAAACACTCAAGTACCAGGACATGCCTGTATAGGTATGTTCCTAGTTGATGAAATTTGTAACTGGTTATGAATTATAATGTCTTTGTATGCCTGATTATTTTTTGAGTGGAAGCCAAACTTTGTGAATTTTATTGTTGTGCAGTGAAAGGTCATTGTTGTTAGTTACTGGATTTAGTTGTATTTCTGTACAGAGGGCTGGATTTGTCTTGGTGTGAAGTCAAGTAATTTGTATATCAGTTTTATCCCTTCAAGGCTTGCATTGCTATTGTGGGCCTTTATTTTGGAACTAATTTAAGTACTACTAGCATATGACCCTTCTTTCAAAGATCACAATTCTGTGCTGCCTTTTGTGCAATATCTGAAACTATTGTTTCGTACACTTTGTGTAGTTTTCTACTTGTTTTCAGTGGGTGGGCAATGAACATTTCAGGAGTTTTAAGCTGTCTTGGCTGCTATAACCAAACACCAGAGAATGGGTGGCTTATAAACAGCAGTAACTTACTTCTCATATTTCTGGATGATGAGAAGTCCACAACCAAGATACCAGATTTAGTGTCTGTTGAGGGTCTCCTTTCTGGTTCACAGGTGGTGTCTTCTTACTGTGCCCTCACATAATAGAAGGAACAAGACAGCTCTCTGAGGCCCCCTTTTAAGAGTGCTAATCTCATTTATGACCTAGTCACCCCTCCAACACCACACTTCTTAATACTATCATATTGGTATTTAGATTTTGACATATGAATTTTGAAAAGACATATTCAAATTATAGCAGCAGGTGATGTTTCACATACTGAACCAGAAATCTCTTTTGTTATTAATACAATAAAAGTTTTAAAAAATTTTTTCCTTGTTATTTATTGGGTGTACTAAAATTTTATCATTTTTGTCTAATTTAAGAAACTCTCAAATTTCTTCTTGGCTTAGTCACATACTTCCAGTGGCAGGTATCATGGAACAGATCTATACCATAATATGACTTCTCAGCCTTCATCTTTGTGTTATGATTCTGGATGAATCAGTTTACAGGGTTATAGGAGTATTACTAGAAGCCAGTGTTGAACTCATTTGGTTAGTTATAATTAGTTCACAGAAAACTCTGCTGACCACATTAGCACATCCCACTAAATCCAAGGTAAGACTGCCCCTAACTAACCTCTCGTCTGCTGGATCTTAAGGTATATGTGTCCACTTCAACACTTCTAACGTGAGAAGAGGTAATAAAGAAGTCATAAATGAAAAGAGACACTGTTCCTAACGAATCATACTGAGTATTGCAAATTTTACAGAAGCGTATGATCATTCAATGCATTGCTAGGGTTTCTCTCAGGGATTAAGGGCTTGTGCGAATGAGACTGGTCATTTGTGCTTCACCAGTGGCACAGTAACTGTGCCTCTAACTTTCCCAGGGGTGGTTTAAAAGCATAGCCATTCTGTGTTACATATGGGCTCAAAATTTTGGAATTCTTTATTCACAACTATAATCTTGTGCTGAAATACTAATTTTTTAAGCACTGAAAACAGGAACCAAGAGATGTGTTCTTGGTGTGACTCTTACTTCAGGTGTCTAATACAGACAAAATCAGATCAGTCCTTAGTTTCTCCAGCCCTTTGGAAAAAATTGAGTTTAATAAGAATTTGGGTTAAGAAGGAAAAAAATTCTTTGTGAAAAATAGAGGTCACAGTGATTATAAAACAAAATAAGTTAAGCAAAAATTTTAATTCAAAAGTAGAAAGTATTCATTTGATTTTACTTTTATATTTAGTAAGTGGTAGAGTTCTTATTTGTTGTCCCATATCCTCCTCTCTTACTCGTAATAAAGAAAATGTAAACTTGACTTTCACAACTTGATTTGCTGCAATGTAGCCCTGGCAGTAATTGAGGTTTTGTTAAATATTATTACATGTATTCCATTTTAACAGCTTTGATGTCAATTGTCTATTAATATTTTTCTCTTTAGAAAATGCATAGAATCTTTTTTCTTAAGGAAGTGTTTCTTTTTTTATTTAAAAGAGCAAAAGAACGACAACATATCAATAGGGGGAGTCATTGAATTACAGACAAAGTGGTAGGACATTATCAATGGTTGTTGTTTTACCTATTGGTATCTTCAAGACAGTTTCTCAGGAAAACAAATAGACAAATAATAGTGAATTACAGACAGAAATGGTAGGAAATTATCAATGGTTGTTGTACTATACTTTGGTTTCTTCAAAGTGGTTTCTAGGGAAAACAAATAGGGCTATACATGAGTGAATGTTTTGCTCTTT
Organism: Chinchilla lanigera; assembly: GCF_000276665.1. Lineage (NCBI taxonomy): Eukaryota > Metazoa > Chordata > Mammalia > Rodentia > Chinchillidae > Chinchilla > Chinchilla lanigera. The sequence goes on from NW_004955435.1 coordinate 5,713,056, forward strand.
AAAGATAATTTTATCGGGGCTGGGGTTTTAGCTCAGCGGCACAGCGCCTGCCTGGCAAGCGCAAGGTTGTGAGTTTGATTCCCAGTACCGGGAAAAAAAACCAAAAAGATAAAAAAAAATAAAAATAAAAAAAAGAGAAATCATTTAAATTTCACTTAAATTGTAGTTAAAGCCCCTCCCCTTGGTTAGTCATAAACCAGAAGAGAATTGTAAAATGGGAACAGAACAAACAGGACAAATTGGGAAGCAGGCTAAAGGTTAAACCACAATGGTTATCTGGGATCCAGCTGACCTACAGCTTCGGGGAAAGGTAAGGCTTGCGATAATTATGTGATGTTCTTGTAAAATTCCCCAAAATTAGGTAATGGTTACTATGGAAACCTAAAAATGTACTTAATCTGAAGGTGAGACTCAGATCAGGATGGACATCTTCTCTGGCTCCTGGTCAGAGACTGTCCATCAGCCAGCTCTCCAAAAAGCTTTATTCGTTCCGGCCTTTTCAGTCTTTCGTGAGTGCCTGTCTCATTGGACTCCTTGCCGTATCACTGGGACAAGGAAATTCAGTGCTGAGACTGGAAAAGTCCCAAGTGGAGCAAAGTGAGTTGGTCATCCTCCACTGGCCTGGCCCAGCACTGTCCCCTACACCTCTTGTCTCAGCGTATCTGCAGCTTAGTTTATTCAACACTGGCAGCCTTCTCAATACTCCAAGCCTTAAAGACATAGTAAGTGGGAGAGCTGAGATCCGAAAATGCGTTAGCAAGTACCAAGTGAGGATGTTAAGCCTTTTTGAAATTAAAAGCAATATCAAGTTTTCAATTGGAATTTAAAACACTTTACTGATTAAAAATTTTGAGAGCAGTATAGGAAGCCAGATGGCTAAAGTGAAAGGTTTATATAATGTCATAGGTAAAGCTGAAAAGTGGATTATTTTTTTACCATGGTCTTTTATCAAAAGTGTGTGTGTTCACATACATGTGTGGATTTGTGTATGGGAAAGAGGGTTAAGTACTCTAGGAAATTTTTGGAGAAATTAGTAAAGGTAAAGGAGTAATTGAATATAACAGCGTAATAACTGAAAATAATTAATAGAATATTGTTGGTTCTTTTTTAAATCATAAGTTTAAATAGTTCCTCAGTTTTTTCACTATATTTGTATGAGAACCTAGTATATAACATAAGCTATAAACCCAAAACAGACAATTGGTTATTTCTGATTTAATACATCAGTATTTCACAAGGAAATTTGAGACACATTGGATAATTATCAGAAATAGGGAAAACAGAAAATGACTACTCCATGTCTTTATATTTGTGCAATTAATATTTTTATAGAATCCTAAATGCCTTAGACATTTTCGATTTTCTTTTGCTTGACACCTTATGATAATTGGTCTCTTTTGCATTTGATAGCATTGACAAAATACATTGTAAACACTGACTTATATTTTTCTCTTTTATGTTTTTATGAGTATATGTTTGCAGTACATAATGTCTACATTCCTTGTGGGGAGCTGGTACATGTTCATAACACATCTTAATTTCTTTTTTATCCTCCTTCCCTCCTCTTGATCCCCTTTACCTTGAGAAAGATCTATCCGCATACTTCCTATTATCTATTATCTTTTATTTTGATCTTTATTTATATTTTGGGTTTCTTATATAAGATAAACTATGCAATATTTGGTCTTGCATATCTGACTTATTTCACTTAACATTATGGCCTCAGGGTGCATTTTTATATGTGGTTCCATAAAATGTAAAGTTCCCCTAATAACCAAAGAAATGTTTGCTAATTTAAAGCCCCCTCCAACACACATACACACTCAGAACAAATTAGCTACTCTTGAGACTTTCTCAGAACAGTTTCTCTAGTGGAAATGGTACTTTCCCTTTGAAGTTCCCCACTAGAATAAAACTATTTTGAGGGAAGCGTCATGTTCCTACTTCTGCCTTCATTTTCATATACACTGCTAAATGCTTAGAAGTAAGTCAGTGTGGAACTAATTCTGAGGCAAAATGAAGGGAACAAAAACAATGCAGCAATAGAGTTTTAGTGTGTAGGTTTAAATTTCTGAATCAATATCAAGGTACATATCAGATTTTCAAAAGTATAAATTCTATTTCATGACTTCAGGGGTTTCTATAATCACATGTGTAGTCCATAATTACTAGCATAGTACAGTATAGAGAGTTAATAAGAGAATCAATACAGAATTATTGACAGGTTGACCAAATCCATTCATTCAACAAGTATTTATAGCATGTCTCCTATTTTCTATGTATAAGACACATTTGTAATCAGTAGGAATATTGTGAAATATGTACTAACATTGTAGAGTCTACTGTATAGAACTTAAAAAATAGCCTCAGAGAGTTTAGATTTAATACAGGAAATAGACAAAAAATATGTAAATGCATAGTATATCAGCTACAAGTGTTACAAAGAAGTTAAAGAAGGCCTTCTCAGCTTAGGGCGTGAAGCAGAGTTGGAGGAGGGCAGGTCTGCTGCTGCATGGAGAGGCCTGAAGGAAATGAGGAGATGAAGGAATGGCCCTTGAAGGTATCTGAGGAAGAGGTGTGCTAAGGTCCTGAGGTAAAAATGCGGAACATATATGAGAAATAGTGAAGAGACTGGTATTGGAGGAGCAGGGAGAGAAGGGGAGGGTGGCAGGAGATGAGTTCAGGGGATTGGAGGCCAGGGTGGCAGACTCTGTGGGGCCTTGCCTAATACAGTAGAGACCTGGGGAATTTACTTTCAGTGGGATGACTTTGGAAGCAGAGACTTGCTTTTTTTGATTCAAATGCTCGTTGATCATTTCTCAAATTATCATCTTGCTCTAAAGTATTTTTCATACATTTTTAGCCAAGCAGTCCTGAAATTTTTGTAAACTCCTGGTATATTATTGATACTTTTTAAATAGCATAGAGCCTATTCTATTAGCTGTAACTTCAGTTATTTATTGAACATGAATTTACTTTGGAATGACTATATTCCAGGAATTAAGCAAGCTGAAGCAAAATGAAGAAAACAAAACAAAAAAGGCAGCAGTATAGTTTTACTAGATAGGTTTGAATTTCTGAATCAGTACCAACGTCCATAGCAGATATTCAAATGAGTAAATTCTAAACTCACTGGGAATATAAAGGTATAGAGGACCTTTCTTCAAAGAGCTGAATATCAAATAGGGGAAACAGATTTATAAATAAATAATAGCAAGATGATATGCAAGTGCCTAATACATAGTCAATATTCAGTAGATGCTTGTTAAATGGGTGAATGATGCTATTACTGAGAATGAAATGATTATCTCTGTCTGAGAAAGTGATGCATGGAGGAAAGATTCATATGTGACCCTCAGTTTCATGAGAAAGGAAAATTGTCGGTCTTGTTCACTCCATCATCCAACCCAGAATCTAGCAAATAGTCGGTGTTCAATAAAACTTTATTGAAAAAACAAATGAGTGCAGAGAGAGTTGAGCCAAATGTGAAGGAGAAACAAGATTTGTTTGGGCAGCACTTGCACATTATTGGCAAAGAGAACAATGTATGGAAAAGGTGTAGACAGGCAGATGTGGGAATGTATGACCCATATCAACCTTAAATTTAGATTCCAATATAAAGTACTCTGTCAAATCTACATTTGAGACATCATTTCTGGTGCATAATGAGAGCCTCTTTTGAGTGCATTTCATATGAATCTATATATCTACAGCGTTATTGGTGCATGTTTCTACATATTATGCAGTTGAAATATTTACATTTTAACACAAATACTTCAGTGTTGTTTCAGTTCTTGCAAATAGTATATTTTTTAAGCCAGAGCAACTGTGAAATCAGAACAGATATCACTGTCCTCCCAATACAAAGATTAATTCACTTGGGTACACTCAGTGGGAAAAATAATTACAGATTTTGCCAATAATAAAATGTATTATCTTGTCCACTCATTTTGTAGTTAAACCTTCATCAAGGTATAACAAGCCCGGGAAGTGATTTCAATGGAATTACAAAAGAAACGGAATAAAATTCATTTAAAACTGGTTCACACCAGCTCTCCTGCATGTACTATTAACCGCTAAGATCAAGTCACAAGACATTATTTGGAGGAGAAAGGGTTTAGTGAACCCTAGAAATTGGGTTTGATTTATGCCAGAAAATCTGCCTTTTCACTGCTTGAGATTTCTATGGAAGAAAGCCACAGCCTTTCACCAAATGGTTTCTAAGGAAACCCCTTATAGCACAGCATCTGAAAACAATTTGGTTGTTAATGAGAAATGGTTCTCACGGTGGGAAAGTGTTGACTGAAAGAAAAGCCTTCTGGGTTGGCAGTCAGTCTGTAAAAAGTGTTTACTGTTTTACAGTTATGTTTATGAAATTTCCACGTAGCATCAAATTTTTAGGTCTTTTTTCACAGTCTCTTTAACTTGTAAACATATTTCTAACAAGAAGCTAAGGCAGTAGAAAAGTTTTTGCCCTGAAAATGTAGATACTTGAACTTGCAAATGTATTCAAACAAGTTACATTCCAGAATCTGCCCACTCCATTGAGTTTTTCCATCTGTTTTGGAATTCCAATATTTTAGAATTCATATATTAGCATTAAATTATAACTAAATTAAATTATTTTGCATAGAGTACAGCTAAAAATAATAAAACACTATAAAATTTATATATTTTTAAAATGCCAAACAGCACATGAAATTTTCAAAATGTACTGTTTTGAAATGAATTATCTTTATTTTACATCTTTTTAGTTCTTCCCAAAAAGAAAATAATTGCAGTGTTTGAATAATAATCATTTTGTAATAATTTCAAGATTTAATTTTAATACAAAACGAAGCACTAAACCTCTGGTTAAAAAAATAAATGCTGGGTATGTGCTAATTCCTCTAAATGTACCTACTGAAATCAGATTCCACAATAACCAACCACACCTACATTTTCTAGATAATCTTTAAGTAATAAAGCCAAAGGAAGTTCATTTAGGAATTGCAGATCGATTTTTGTCTCTAACATGATTCAGGAATTTGAATCTCCATATAACAGGAACCAAAAAAGTGAGTACTGGAAGTTCAGAGGAGAACATTTAGAACATTTCTTGCCCCAGGAACACTGTACATTTTTGCGTCTATGTGAAAATGTAAGAGTTGCTCAGTCCTTTGAAAGTCCTGGCATCGTTTTGCTCGTGGTTGCCGTCGGTCCATCTGTGCCCGCGTTTGCTTTCTGCTTCAGACTTTTGTGCAAGTCGGACTTGCCAAGAGTCTTGTTGTTGTCCTCGGTTGTTTTCCTCATTTGACCCCACCTCCTTTCTTTCTCTTCTCTGCTCTTTGCGCTTCCTCCACTTTGGACAGCTGCTTTCACTGGAGGCTCTGCTTTGGGCAAGGAAAAAATGCTGCCAATGAAAATAGGAAAAAGAAGCAAATAGGAAGAATGGCAAGTGCTGTCCTGTGCTGCAGTCCTCTGGCTGTCCACTTCGGGGGCTTCCATCCGTTCGCTAGTAGATTAGGAGCGGATCTGCTGCTGGAGGCTGGCTCTGAGTGACCAGAGATTATCCGAGAGACACTTTGCCCCTCATCTTAGAATCAACAAATCCAAAAGTTGTTTGTGTTGAAAGAATTAGGACGGTGATGATTTATATTGACTTAACCCACTGCACCCCTTCAGGGCGTATAGTTAGATTTGGCCAAATCTATGCTGTTGTCAATAAGGCTGGTTATAATCAGAATGATACATAGAATATTATTATGACATTTAAGAGGGAGGGAATAGGGCTTTCTATTATCTCATTCCTTACAATACACAGAAACTCATAAATATTAATTCATGAACAGAATGAAGAAAATATTTTTATAAGCAAAAATAACAGCAAGAAATAGTTTATAGGTGTTGTTATGCCAGTGTGCTTGGTTTGTGTTGTTTAATGGGAACTTTTTCGAGTGGTTTAAGACGAGAAGAGATGTAATGCTTGTCTTCACGAGTAAGAACATCAGGAGGGTTGACTGATGGAGCTCTCGAGAAGATATGCTCATCACAGAAATGTAGTTTCTGCCTCAGCACAGTTAACTTGGTTCTATTTCTCTTTTTCCTTGTACCCACTATGGCACCACAGGTAGCTCCCGGACAGGCAGAGCGTGTAACTGTAGATCTCTGTGTTAGAAAGAAATTCTATCTCTGTAACCCTGTTGACACCTCACACTGTCACATATACAGGTGAATGTGGAAGGTACTCAAGTGAAATATTTCCTCCCTTCGACCCTTGTCTGAATACCATTAATTGTTAGTATTGGAGCTGACCACAGGAGGGGCCGGAAGCACATGTAAACAAGAAAAAGAAGCAACTGCATTTGCTGAGTCAAGATCCTGGTCAAGATCGCATTTGCTTACCTTGGAACACTTCTCAAGATAAATTCAGCTCAGTATTGTAGGTAAGTGACTGCTGTGTGCTGGACTCTTCACTAATAACTATAAACACTAAGATTAATAAGTGTCTTTCTCAGGCAAGAGATCACAGAGTAGAATCACGATAACTTCTCCTCTCAGAATTTGGGGTTTTAGATAATTTCCCTGGATTTTTGGGTAGTGCTATCTTCTTCATTTCATAAAGTTTTAACAAATGCCCTATCTGATGTTAAAGTAGCAAATCCTGATAACAAGTGAAACAAGAGCCTCCACCTTCGAGAAAGTCCCACTTTAGTGGAGGGGAAGGACATGTAGAAGAGAAATTGTAAAGAAAAATTTAGAAAAATGAGTACAAAATATTCCTTCTGGAACATTTAATATCTGCAGCTGATAGACCTTGCTACTTAACAATGAGAATCCATGTAAGGTGTTTAGCGTGTACCAGAGTTTTGGGGCATACTGAAAGCACACAAAAGGTGTTAATTATCTTATCTTTATCACCTTCACCTTTCCTATTTCAGTTGCTCATGCCAGATATTAAGTACAAACCTAGCCTTTCCATATTTGCCCTCTTTATTTTATTTTAATTTTTTTTTTTGTTTTTCTCTGGTACCGGGAACCGAACTCATGACCTTGCACTTGCCAGGCAGGCGCTTTTGCCACTGAGCTAAATCCCCAGCCCCTTCCCCTCTTTAAAGGTCCCACTAACGAAAGTCCATTTGCTTTCCAGGTGAATGAGACTGTGTATGTTAGCACATCGTTGTCACTTGTGTTTTTCTACAGTGGCTAAGGGTCACGCGCGGGCGTGAACACAAACGAAAGTTCCATAGAAAGAGGGGACTCTATTCTTCTTCCTTCCGTTTCCATTTCAGCAGCTTTGCTCTTTTTGGAAAATGAATATTGAGTCTTTTATTGTGAATCTTACAATGAATCCTCATTTAAACAAGGTAAGGTTTAGTAAGTTCTGCTCTAGATGACTGATGCCACTGTGAATGTTCAATTAGCTTTTAAAGCAGTGCCTTCGAACCTGCACCACTGCTACTTAGGGCTGGATAACTCTTGTTGTGGGAGGGCGGTCTGAGTATTATAAGATGTTGTTATCACCTACCCACAAGATGACAGCATTCCTTCAGTCAACGAGAAATGTCTCCAGACATCGCCAAATATTCCCCAGGAGTAGTGTTCCCGGTTGAGAAACATTGCGTCTGACCATCTGACCACTGATTTTAAAATGCTGGTACCATGCGAAGTGACTAAGGGTGACCTTTCCTCTCTGTGGAGGTCTCGGTCCGCCATGCTTTTTCAGTTATTCGCTGCCTATGCTAGGGAAGAGCAGAACAGTGGAGTAAGGTGGGTTTTGCCCTGAAGTAGCTTTTACTCTAACAATCTGAAAATCATGTTGATTCCTTAATTTTTGGGAACATGCGAGGTGATTCTTTGAGGTAGTACCTTCAGCCTCCTAGGTAGCTGTTATAAATGTCTAAAACCAGCCATTGGAAACCTCTGTAATTTTGTGTTTTTTTGTCTTGTTGAGATAAGATCTCTCTATGCAGTTCAGGCTGGCCTTGAGCTCGCTTCATAGCCCAGGCTGCTCTCAAACTTGCCACAATCCTCCTGCCTCAGCCTCCCAAGTGGTGGGATTACAGGCATGCGCCACCACACCAGGCTTCCTATAATTTTCTGAAACTTTTTCACTGAAAAGTTGATTCTTGCACAAGCAATGTTTTGAAATTTGTTGTTTTGTTAGTACATACTTTTTTTTTATGCTTAAAGTTTTTTTCTCCAAATCCTTTATAAACCAACACTTGTGTTATGGATTTAGGGGATAATAACAGCACCTGTTCTGATACATAGAGATCTTACTGTTTGGACAGCTGTTCACACTTTGAACATTTGTACAAGCACATTCAATTTTAAAAGAATAATTGTGTGATAAAACATCTTCAAACTGTATAATTGAAGTTAACCTAAATGTTCAATTTACTACTATGAAGTATGTAAAAACTTTAAAAACTATTAACCCTGCTTTCCTATAACTAAACATTATGATTTACTTAAAATCAAATATAAGACAACACATATCATTTAATGTTGAATTTGCACTGATAAGATATTGGGAAAGTTAGCTATGTATTAATGAAAGAATTAATTTCCAGAAGTATAATATTTCCCTTGCATTTATCTAGTCCTTTACAAAGTGAGTCAGTGAAGCTGTATTAAAAATACAAATTTTTTTTTTATTTTTTTATGATACTGGTAAAGAAGCTTCAAGGAGATATATAGTTACTCTTATTTTTAATATTACCATTTTCACTGAAGTCTTTTCTATAAAGATTTTTATTTTGCAACTCTAGAATTGTTTTCATGTATACTTCTGTATACATCATTTTATCTTAGGCTGCTGTTTATTGAGTGCTTACTAAATGTCAGCAGCCAGGCTCACCACCTTACATACACAATGTGTTTGCTCTCAGGACCTCATCAAAAGTTATACAGTAAGGTCCCAAACCTGAATCTGAATCCAGGCTCTCTCAACCCCAGCACTCTTGTTCTTAACCACTATAGCACACGGCTCCGTCGTGCAACCTGTTCACCATTGTTTGGACCCCGAAAGAAGTAGGTACTTGTTATCCAGGCTGTCTGCTGCCCTTAGATGACGATGTAGACATTTTGGTCTTTACATTCCAAAAACACTAGGCTAGTTTTGATTTGTTGAAATGGAATCCAGTGATCTATCTTAATCTTTTACGGTGACAAGGGCAAATTGAAATCATCTGATTTCCAAACTTGAGAGGTTTTCCTATTGCCTCAGTTGTTCTCCACCTCTAAACTAGATAGACAGATGTGTGGTACAAATATAACATTGTTCAAAGGACAATCAGATCACAGTCATGAAATAGTCATACTTAAATGGTTCAAGATAGCTCGCTTTTGTTTTGCTATTATAAATTTTGTAAGTCATATGACTAAAGCAGATTTATTAGAGAATTTGGAAATGGATGTTTTAAAAACAACATTTTTGTATAATGGAAAACATTTTGATGTATTTCCTTATTCACTTTATACTACAATGATCACTGGTTGCTCCTTGATAAAATATTTAACTTATAAAGTACAAAGCTGGGGCTAGGGATTTAGCTCAGTGGCACAGCACCTGCTTGGCAAGCGCGAGGTTGTGAGTGTGATTTCCGGTACCAGAAGAAAAAAACAAAACAAGACAAAAAAATAAATAAATAAAGTACAAAGCTGCACATGTATTATAAGTTGCTCATTTTTGGAACTAATTTATGTAGCATACTTGCGTGTGGATGTGAAAAAAGAATATGACAGAGATCAGTGAAAAAATAAATCATAGTCTACAGGTGTCTGATCTATAAATTTTCAAATTTCAAAACAGGACAGTGAGTCAGTGGTTCATTTAACTGGGATACCTAGGCAAGGATGGGGAACCAAGAATGCTATTCCTGTTATTCTCATTTTACAGATGAACTAAATAATCAAAGAGAGGTTAAAGAAGTCTCCCAAGGCTGTATGGCTGGGAAGTATCATCTATGAGTCTTGAGCTCAGCTGAAGCCCTGCGGATCATGTTCTGTACTCCTTTCCAGGTTTCTATGGCTTTGTTTGAAAAAAATGGTTCCTCATAAAATTTCACATGTAGGACAAGGCTTCACACTGATTGCACTCTCAGGATATAACTACTTCCAACAGGTACTGTGAACATAAGATTACCTATACATTTGAGATGGCCTTTCTATACCAGAATTTGGTTCTAGGCAGCCCAGCACATGTCTCTACTGCCAGGCTAAGTGCCCGATGTGCTCTTCTGTCTAACAGTCTCTACATACCTGCTGCAGAATGAATCAGTGGAAAATTTTTCTTTTAAAACATATTCCTGACATTAGGCTAACAGTGGAAAATGCAGTTTTCCTTAAAGAAATACCTCTTATAAAGGACTTTGGTGACACAGTGGTTCCACCAGTATTCTAAAAGGCACCGTGGTCTGGTGAAGAGGTCAGTGCACTGTCTAAAGTAAATCATTTCTTGTTCTTGACACAGCAGATCTGAGACTGTCAGTTTGGGCCTCTACTGTAGAGATGGTTCCTAAATGATACACAGATATGAATTGTTGAGACCTCAAGTCCTGGTTCCTTTAGGATCCCTGTTAGCTGAGAGCAGCGCAAAGTGAGGATCACCATCTTTAGGGTCCACGGGCCTGAGGGTGAGTTGTAGTTGTGAGGTGCAGTAGTGGCATGACTGTCATATGATGCAATTCCTTAACTGACTCACCTGAACATGAGAATAATTATTCCTACCCATAGGATTGCGTTCTGGGTGATGGAAAAAAATGGTATGTCCTGGCTATTATTAAATAAATTATATTATTTTGTTCTTTTTAATACCTGCAGCTGAGGGTGCTTGGTTGTAGGCATGAAAGGAACAGAGTGAAAAGAGGAAGAGAAGGAGGAGGGAAGCAAAATGAAATAAAAGTGGCTAAAATTTTAAAATTTGACCCTTATTACTGAAATATCGATACCTCAATGTTCTTATGACCAGATTTTTATATTTCTCTGGGCTGCCTTTCTTGACAGTTTATTCCCTAAGAATAAATGGTGACCCTTAGTAAGTCTAAATTTATACCTTACCGTTACCAATCTAACCAACATAAAAAGGGGAAACTTTTCTCAGAAATACATGCAAAAGTCTTGGCTTACTTTAATTGGACCAAATATTGCATATCTCCATTCCTGAAACAATTATAGGTCCAGAGGTGTTCAGTGTTCTGATAACATACCTACCTAGATAACATATCCAAACCCAGAAGACATACCCACCCCTGGAATCAGGGATAGTTTCAGCTCCATCCAATGCATAAAGATGGGAGCTACAGGAAGCATGGTTCCTGAAAGAAAACTGGAGATAGTATTACCACAGGAAGGGAGAACCAATATTACAGGTGGCAAAACCAGAAAAATATCCATTGTACGGTGTCAGCTACCTAATATATATTTTGGGTCACATACAAACTCCTATTAAAACCATTACATTAAAAGTAATCACAGGGGCTGGGGATTTAGCTCAGTGGCAAAAGCGCCTGCCTGGCAAGCGCAAGGTCGTGAGTTCGGTTTCCGGTACTGGAGAAAAACCAAAAAAAAAAAAAGTAATCACACTATTTGACAAATTTACTCAGAAAGTACAGTGAGATTTCCTGGAAATTTTATGAGCCTTAGTTTTATTTTCAATTTTTTTTGGAGTTATCCTATCAATTCCTTTACTCTTGACCAAAATATTTCTGATCAGAAAAACAAATTGATGTCTGATAAATTTCCTTAATCATGTTCCAGAAGAAAGAACAGATTTACTTCATTTAGGCTGTTTAAGTTCTTTTGTATTTATTTTTAAGCTCCTAATGGCTATATGGACACCACCACTCCGGCTTTTCTTTTTTCGGTTTCGTTCTAGATGCAGTGATAGGGTGCGCGTAAGGGCGCTCCGCGGGCCCCGGAGTACGCTGTGAGCTGAAGTCAGGGGCAGGGACAGCTCAGGTGTTGTGAACTGTGCGCTGAGTCCCCTTGTACCTTCGCAAATAGTAAGGTATAGCGGCAGTGGGGGGTGGGACTGGGAAAGATTAAAGTGTTACCGCTCCAACACGTGAATCACGGCGGTAAAAAGTCCTGCACAAAGGTACTGAGGAGCAAGGTCTGCAGACTCCACTCAGGCCAATAGCTGCTTCGTTTTGTAAGTAAAGTTTTATTAAAACACAGCACCACTCACTTGCTTACTCACTTCCTGTGGCTGCATTGGTGCTTTCTAGTGCCAAATTGAATACGTGACAGAGCCCCTCTGACCCCTAAGACCTAGAGTACTTACAGTCTGACCCTTTGTAAAGACAGTTTGTGATACCTGTTCCAGAGCAAGGAGGATATGGTTCGGGTTCTAAAAGAACTGCTTATTGAACCTGAGTTTAAAACACATTGTCTACTATCTTAATCACAAGGAGCACTCGAGAATAACAGTAGCCAGGTCTCAGGAAAAAGTTGCTTCCCTACAAAAGGTTCTTCCAGGGCCAGTGCAGGAGGTGAAGAGGCAGAATCATGCATTTTTTTTTTTTTTTTTTCCAGAGTCACTCTTCTTGCAGTGAATCCCTCATCTAATTGAGGGAGACACAAGGGGCCAAAATTTGTACTTAGTCAACATAGAGAAGAGCTGAGAAAGAAGACACACCCCATTCCGCTTCAGAGGTACGGGGCCGTGAATCCCCGCTTTCCTTTTGTTGCTACCAAGGAGGAATGGAGAACAGCCTTGGTAAGGAAGCGGGTCACTGAACAGGGGTATTTTCTGCCGGCACAGGGAATGTGTTATAGAGAGGAGGGAATCAATGGAAAAGGAAGACTTTGGGCCAGGCGCGGTGGTGCACGCCTGTAATCCCAGCGCTTGGGATGGCCGTGAGTTCGAGGTCAGCCTGAGCTACATAGTGAGTTCAAGGCCTGGCTGAACTACGTAGTGAGACCCTGCCTCAAAAAAAAAGGAAGACTACCACTATGGCCTTTACTTAGACATATACTTCAGTGAAGCTAAAGGTTCCAAAGTAGTGTCTTCAAGGGCTAATGTACCTGCGGGGTCCTTTTCCATTTGCGTGTTAACCGGGCCCTCACGGGGATCCTTCTCCCGTTTGTGTCTGTGCTTATAACGCTGTGCTTGAGTGTCTACAGACGGACTCGTCAGTCTTATAGCTTAAATCAATCGCTCTTTCCTCTGTGTTCTTATTTCATCTTATCACAATGCAGTAGTCAGCACACCTGGCCTAGTATTTCAATTATACGTGCACATGAGCTCTTCTCCATGCTAGGCTTTACTTTAGAGCAGCATTTAGCCTTATCCCAAATTTAACTGTTCCCAAATCCTTGATAGTGAATGTCTAATTGTAATACCTACTGACTAATATTGGTTTAAATTAAATGGCATTTATTATATCCTGATAAGATTACAGCAGATGTAGGGCTGGAGTTGGCCATGGCTGATATAAGTTCCTCAAAGGAATCAGCCACTTAGGATCTTTTGGTTGCAAGAGATAAGCACTTGGGTAGCAGAGACATCTTTACTCACAAGAATAACTAGGTATTTCACAGCATCAAAGGAGTCACTGAACCCGGGCGCTTCAGGGACGTTAGGAAGTGGGACTTTTCCGAGGACTTGAGCATCAGGAACTTGTGAACCTTGTGACCTAGGAAATCCCAAGGGACTTCCAATCATAATTTAAATTCCTAAGCTTCTGTTTCACCTGGTTGATTTAGGAGTCCAACGCTGTGATTAGGAAACAAGATCTTTACTTTTAACAAAAACAGCACAAAGTAAGAGGGAAAAGTAGTGGACAAACTAAAACAAGATTTACCACAGTAACCTGAGGACACACTAAGCCCCCAAGATGTTCTCTCAACAGAGTACTTTTAGAGATGACAGTGAGCAAATAAATAAAAGTATAAATGACTTTGGCTTAGACATAACATAGACTAAGGCTTGGGCCACACTGGAGAAGCAGAGGAAAGAGTGCACAGAGAGAAGCGACACTGGCAGAGAAGACCGGCCGTGCCTCCGCTACCGGGTGGCAAGGTGGCTTCATGTCTTAGTGGCTTCTCTTGCTTTTCTTAAACTTGCCAATGTGTGGTTCAGTTAGCGCACCTTAACAACGGGGTCACACTCTGCGTGACGCGGGGTTAGGTGATGTCACCACTGTGTGAATATTATAAAGTGAACTCACACAATCCTGAATGATACAGATCAATCACTCAACGTGGCCCTTTAATGTGAATGACTTCTTTTTTTGTTTGTTTGTTTTCTTATTTTTTCCGGTACTGGGAATTGAACTCACGACCTTGCGCTTGCCAGTAAGGTGCTGTGCCGCTGAGCTAAATCCCCAGCCCCTGTGGCCCTTTAATGTAATCAAAAGCTACAGTAAACATGAGATGTGTGAGAGAGCTGCCAGAGTGACAAAGCTTTTTTTACAAGTAGAAGAAGTACTTTCTAAAATAACAACAAAAAGTAAGTATATAACCCAGTAACATGTCATTCATTACAGTTACCAAGTTCGTAACCGTGTGTGTTATAATTTTATATGACTGGCAGCACAGAAGGTTTGTTTACATAATCATCAACACAAACATACGAGCAACACACCCAAAATAGATGATGATGACTGTGACGTCACTAGGCAATTGACAGGAATTTTTCAGCTCCACTGTAATCTTAGGGGACTACCATGAAGTCTGTTGTTGACCCAAATAGGTGGGTGACCGTATTTTCCTTCTAACTGTTCTGTCCTAGGATAGCCCTTCAACTTAGAAATCAGAAATATTTAATTGTCTCATGTTTCAGAATATTCAGCTATAGGACAATTGGAATTAAAATTATCTTAGCTATCAAAGAGTAAATGAAATCAGATGATCTCAGGCAATACGTGTACATGTCATTTGCCAGGTCTGCCATTTGGTAATGATAATGATAGTAGTGATTTAAGGTATATTTCACATTTCTGAGGGCCAAGCATACATACACCTACACACACACACACACACACACACACACAATCTTATATGTTCTCACAAAACTCCTGAAGTATGGATAGAATTATTAGTCTAATTTTACATACAAGAGAATAAAGATATAGACAGGATAAACTATAGGGTCAAGATTCAAATTCCCTAATTTAACATCCACTCCTCAATGTCTTTGTTTTGTTTTTTGAGACAAGGTCTTACTATGTCGTTCAAGCTGGCCTTAAACTCACTATGTACCCTGAGCTGGCCTAAACCTGCAGTGATCCCTGTCTCAGCCTCCCAAGTGTTGGGATTATGGGCATATGCACCATCAAAGCCTCAATTCTTGAAAGTGCAAGTGTTTACAAAAGCTCAAGAATTAAGCGGTTTACAGGAAATCTGAGTTTTTTTAATACCTCAGGATCAAAATTGTGTCCTATTTTTCTAGTCAAATCTTAGAGTTACTCTGATACCTCCATGGAAAGGAATTTCTGTCTCTACCAAGCAGGAAAAGTTGGCCAGGGGTGGCAGTGCAATGCTGTAACCCCAGATATTCAGGAGGCTGAGGTTGGAGAATCATGAGTTTGAAGCCAGCCTACAGAACTTAGTGAGACCTGTCTCAAAAAAAAAGAGAAAGGTTTAGAAAGTATGTGTATGGGTTACTAGTGATCACAGCTCAGTTCAGAGACCCTGGGTTCAATCCCCAGTACTGGGGGACAAAAAAGTAAGATATACACGAACAGCTTCCCGAGCAGCAATAAGAATGCCCAGTACTGACCAACTGCAGCGCGGTGGGGTTATGATTTATGAGCACTCCGTGTTTTTCAATCTCACTACACACTGAGAAAGGTACTCTCCACAATCTGATAAGGCAGGTATTTTATTGTTTCCATTGTAATTGTATATTGTTATATAACAAAATGGTTAGAATGCATGTGCTCTGTTAAACACTTGCTTAATAAAAACTAGTGATGATGGAGCAACGGTCTCTCTGCCTGCTGTAGCCCTTGGGAAAGGTGTGGGAAAACAGTGCTGTCCTCTGGTAGCAGAGCTTCTGTCAGCGATGGCTGCGCTTGACTTAGTTGTTCCTTCTCAGAATGATTCAGTCTCAGAATTGTTCTTTAACCTTTTTTATTCTGTTAAGAAAAGTTTCTACGAAGTGTTTCTGAAATACACAGTGTAAAGGAGCATGAACAATCCCCCGGTGAGTGCAGTGCAGAAGACGCAGGTCCACAGCCGCCACTGGCCTGGCCGCTGCCCTCCTTTTGGCCTGAGCCGGCGTCGACAGAAATACAGGCTGGAGGGGAGGCGGATGCCAAGAACCTGTCTCCTTTTTACCTCGTTACTCTCTTTCCACGGGGTTACTGTGTCTCTTTTGTAGTCCAACCTGAAAATTACTTTGAGAAGGACAGATACATCCCCGGGCCAGCCTAGTAATGCATTAGTTCCCCTGCTTAGGTGGAAAAAAATACTAGTGAACCTTGAAATATTGAGCCTGAGGGTCAAGTATTTGAAATTCTTTTCCTTTGTCACTGAAATTTTTGACATGTTGCTCTGAAGCCATAGCATTAGATTGCACTTAGTTCTGTGTTGCTTCAGCTGTGAATTTGGCTCCTACAGGCATTCTATGATATATATATATAAAAAAAAGAAGTGGACAAAATGGTTCCATCTAATTCCCCCAAAATGGGACCTTCACCTTGGTAATGTATTGTCGGTGACAGTTACTTAACTCTTAAGGCCAGTCATAGTGGGACAGGATACTGCATAAGCCAAAGACCACATAAATTATCAATGTTAGGTACCAAAAGGGTGGGGAGGAAATGGGGTACAACCTCTTTTCTCTCAACTGTTGTAATGTTTTGCCTTTTAAAAAATCGGTTTAAAAAGCACACTGAGCCCAACTGATGCAGGTGCAACTATAACAACCACAAAGAATTAGGTTTATTGAAACATGCAGCCCTGTTAACCTTTTCCCTTCTCCGGGGACTGCTCCCTGCAACAACTTCTCTTCTTTTTTTTTTCAAGTGTTATTATTTCATGTGATTATATCAAATTCAGTCTATTGGAGATTTCTACCTCCCCTGTAATTTAGGTTTTATGCAACATATGATTACTCTGTTATTAAAAAAAAAATCTAGCTGCCTTCCCTCACTGGGAGATTGTCTGGCATACTTAATGTTCTTACATAGAAATTGAGATGAAAGAACAAATAAACCTAAGTAAACTCAGCGTTTTAAAGGAGCGCCTTTAAATGTGAGGGCCTTGTCAACTGGTTAAAAACTAAAAGTTGGTTTTGTTCTGAATATCCTTGCTGGGCCCATTATGTGTTAAAAAAAAGGGCCACAGCCCCTTTGCAAGGCCTCTGAATGAACCCTATTCATTCCCTACTTGGAAATGTCTCTGTAGCCACAAAGAGAAACAATAGTTACAACCTAATTTCTTTGGCGCCGATATCAGCAGAGGAAAAACCAGAGAGACCATTCTGAGAACTCTAGAAGCTTCTTTTGGTGATTATATAATTCTGCATTCATTGGTCATATCTGTGTATTTAAGTACATTCGCTAAAAGATTATAAAGTCTTTCAGTCATAGTGTAATATCACATTTCATGTGTGAAGTAGTATTTTCTCAATGAAGTGCTTCAAAATAATTTGCTTCTTATGGTTGCTAAAGTCTAAATAGGGGCTGGGGATTTAGCTCAGCGGCGCAGCGCCTGCCTGGCAAGCGCAGGTTGTGAGTTCAATTCCTGGTACCGGAAACAAACAAATAAACAAACAAAAAGTCTAAATAAACACACACAGCATGTGTCCTGAGGCTTTAAGAAGAAAGTCTGTGTTTTTTATTACTGTATTTTTAAGTTAGATGAGAATTCAAAACTACAGACAAATCCATTAATTATTTTCCACAGGTACCTGTGGAAATCAGCGAAGGGTATAGATCTGGAGTTAGTAACGGGGATACCATGCAGGTTAATGTGAACTCCAAGTGATATCTGCAAACGAATGAGAGGCACAGAGCACTCGACAAGCTTTTGTGAGGGCAATAAGGCATGCTTTGATACCCGGGTGCAGGCAGAGAGAGGGCAAAGAGGCCATCCCTAGGGAACAAAGAGAATCAGGCTTCTTTATAGGGCTTGAAGGAAAACGAGGGACAGTAGGTGGGAAGATCTTAGCAAACTTCAGGGGTCAAAGTTCTCCAAATGTCCGTGCCTCAGTGGTAAACGTCCTCAGGGCACCCTGTGTAAATGTTTGGATGTTTTCAGGTGTCCTGGCTCTCGGAGGATTTCAAACGACCTTATCTCTTTTTACAGCACCCTGTGTTTGCCAAGGGCGACAGGGACGGTGCTGAGCTGAGTTTTCCCTGAGAATAATGCCGCTGCTGACAAACAAATAAAGGTTGGTTGCTGGGGAAAGGTTGCTGGGGAAAGTCATGTCCGAATTGATCCTGACAGTATCTAGTGAACTTACCAAAGTGCAGATCTGACCCGGGCAGGTCGTTCTTCCTTGAATGACCCATTGCCCTTAAAGGGCAGGCCGCTGACCTGGTTCCTCTTCCCGTATGGTGTCCTTGCTGCATAACCTGCTCAGACCTCTCTCTTACCAACCCCATTAATCTGACCGCACTTACCCTCAAGTCTTAACTTAGGATTCCTTTTTTTCAGGAAGACCTTTAGTTATACTAACTAATTAGTTCATAGTTACTGTATCTGAAACAGAGATGGGCCGGAGGTTTAGCTCAGCGGCACAAGCGCCTGCCTGGCAAGTGCAAGGTCCTGAGTTCGATTCCTGGTACCAATAAAAAAAAAAAATCGAAACTCAGATTGTATGGGGATTAGTTGCTAAACATTTAGTACCAGACTGTGAAGAACTTTTATACTACTCTTTCAAGGTTTTGAAATGGAAAATGATGTTTGCTCTCTTTTAAAAGTTTGGAGGGTATATTGGCTCTTAGAAGCCACCTCATTAGTGGTCAGTGAACTAGAAAACATTACACTGATTTTTTTTCTCTTAAGTGATGATATCATCTTCACTCTCTAAAGCACTGTAAAAGAGCCCTCATTCTGATTACACTTTTTAGAGACCAGCTAATTCATTACTGAAAAATATCAGCTGCCAGTATTTGACCATTGGTTGCAATTTACCAGTGAGTGATACTAAATCTAAGATCAGCTAAAATTTGAAGATCATTAAATTATTAAATAGTGTGCATAGTACAGTGGTTCAGAGTGTAGGCTCAAGAAAGATGTAGTTTAAAATTCTCTTGCTACCACTGACTAGGTGATGGGTGTGGACGAGCTACTTAGACAACTTACTTCGCAAAGGAAACTTGAACGGAAGGCTAGAGGTTGTGGCAAGGAAGGTGAACCCTAAAAGCAGCTCACCAAGCACGAGTGTCTTTGAATTTGGGATGTTCTCTAAAAATTGATGTGATCTTGCATTCTTTTTCGTAATAAATTTCTATTCATTTTACAAGAGAAATATCTTTTAAGTTGGAAGAGGGAGTTAAGTTGGTTGGTGCTTATTGCCTCAAATTTTCTGTACAATTATTTCCCTAAGAAACCATTCTGTGTTTATCCTATGGCTTCAAGCACTTTTTCTTTTTATACTTTTATGGTATAAAAGCATGTAAACAGATTAAGGAAATTACCAGGAAAGTAAATATAAAATCTGAACAAAGTTGAAGTTTTACATTATGCTTTAGCCGTTGCTTTACTATGTTTACCCCAAGAATACAATGTTCTAGATGATTTTTTAAAAGTCTGGCTCAACAATGTTATAAAATAAACTTTTCATTTTCCTCCCCTCACCACGCCTGAATCCAGATTACCCGTCTTTCTGGCTCTCTCAGAAACCTCAGGGAGCATGCTGGCTTCTCCCTTTTGTCTCCCCACATATGTAATCTTTTCCCACAGGATTCACTTTACACACATAATTCTTTCTATCCTTGCTTTTCCTTTTTACTTATTTCCTGTAATCAGCAGTTCGTTTTAAGAATTTATTATTTCTTGCCTGTGATACCACTCAGTTAAAAAACTTTACTGTATGTGTTCACTTTCCCCTTTCATTTAGCACATGAACTATATATATATATATTTTTTTTCCTCATCAACAAGGAAATTTTCAAAAGAGGGCCAGGCATGGTGGTGTACATCTGTAATCCCAGCACTCGGGAGGCTGAGGCAGGAGGATTGCTGTGAGTTCGAGGCCAGCCTGGCCTCCAGAGTGAATTCAAGCCAGCCTGAATTGCATAGTGAAAACCTGTCTCAAAAAAGACCCAAAACAAAACAAAAACGATATCCAAAGGAGCTTTCCCAATACCATTTCACACTGACCTTCCTTTCCAGCCTAATCTTTTCTCACTATCTTACATGGCCCATTCTCTACACCAAAGCGACCTGTGGACTCTTCCCTGAGATCCTATGGGCTAAACTGTCTGCAGGAGTCAGCACCAGCTACTCCCACTGTCTATCGTTGCTTACATACTGCTAAATCTCACAAGTTTTCTCTTCCATAAATCCTTGTTTGCTCATTCCAGATAATTATATAGGATTTAGTCCCTTTTATTTGTTCATGGAAGAGATAAATGTCAAGTGATAAATTAATGTTGGTCATTTAGCAAAGACTAGGACTGAATTGGTACCATGTACCGGAGGCTGTAATATAACACAAAAGCGAAACTGATAACTAATTCAGTCCTGGGTTTTCAAGGGTCCCTGTAGTGAGTTAGTGCACTTGGGAATCAGGCACAGCCTCCCTCCTAACCATGGAAGATTTAGACAGATCTGAAGAATGAAGAGGAGCTAGCAGTGTGAGCTGGGAGGAGATTAAGGCGCTTGGGGAACACGAAAGGGTGTTCTGGGTAGAGGGAAAACCACGTGCAAAGCTCCTGAGACGGGAATGAACCGGACAGTTGAAATGCTGAGAGAAAGCCAGTGTGGACAGCCAGGTCGGACATGGTAGGAATAATGGAACAAGGGGAACTGAGATATTAGCAAAAAAGAGATTGACAGCCCTGGGCTGGAAGGAGGGAAGGTACAGAAAGCAGGGAAAGTGTGGAGGAAATAGAATGCTTAAAGACAATTTATGAGTTTGACAAAAGGATGCTGTGATAGTTCTTTGGGGAGTCAACTTGCATGAGAAACGCTTGGTGGGTTCGTTTAGCACAGTTCTGGACCTGTCTGGGTGACTGCCTCACCGAAGAGGAAGACCCAGACCAGATGTGAGCGCTACCACCCGGTACACGTGGCATCCAGGCTTGTAGCCCGGATGGAATAAAAATGGAAAGAAGGAGGTCTCACTTCTTCTGTGGAGCAGGATGTCCGCTCTCTGCCATCCTCTCTGGACTCCAGGTTTCCAGTGTGGACGCTTCAGCTTTGCAGAGCAGACTTCTCAGCTTCCCGGGGCATACTTTTCCACCTTCTAGTGCAGACCTTTTCAGTTCTCGCTATGGATTTTTGCAAGACTTGGCAGGAACTTCAGTCCTGTGACTTTTACTGGATTTTCCTGCTCTCTAGTATGCAGATGCCTTCTTTTACATCTGACTCTACAGATGCCCATTGTGAACCTACCTTGTAATCCTTTATATGTCACACATATAATCCTTTATCTATCGTATATTTTACTATATTACATCTGTTCCTCTAGTGCACTCAGGTATAGATGGTGATAGGAATTGAACCAGCCAACGGGAAATGTAGAATCTTTTGGTCAATGAGTCTTATAACTCATTTCTCAGCAAACCCTTTAATACCTGATTTTCTCCTATATTCTGTCGTATTTTATTGTTGTTTATGTACTTTTCTTATTTTATGCTAAATTATAAACTCCCTATGTACTATGAGTTTGTACTTATTATAAAAATATGGATACATTTTTTAAGTAAAGAAGTCTTTGTTGCTATATTTATAGAATTCCTTTCTTTAATCACTAAATGAAGGGCTGCTCCTCACATTCATCTAATTTGTCTTTTGGCAAATGTTGAAGCCACAAGCTATATAACACTGGCAAGCATGAAGAACGGCACCAAACTGAAAATACTAAATACAAAATAATATTTTAGCTAATAGATCTGGCTACTTGCTGGAGTTCCTCTCTTTTAAAATGTAGCAAACGTCACAGGTCTAGGCCCATTCACAGATTGAAGAGAGGGAAGGGAAGGCAAACAAGTAGTGTTTGGGTTCAGTAGATCAAATTTCGTCACAGTTCCTTTGTCACTGAAATTCTCTACATTCTTCTACTCCAAAGTGTTTTTGTTCCAGTGGGATTGCTTCTCACTCTTCAGAATGAGTATTTTCATGAAGAAATCACTAAGATGATAACAACCTACACAAATGACATTAGGTTCTTTTCACTTAGAGCCTCTCTTAAATACACCTTTCGTTTTCCTCTACACAGACTTCACTGAGTCTCATGTGTATTTTTTTGTATATTTACCATATATAGACATGATCAGGATGTCATTATTTTTCAGTTAGGTGTTCGATAAATTCACCTGTATTTATTTTTAACCTCATTTTTAAAATTAATTACAAGAAGACATCATCCTTATGGTATGAGACCCAGAGTTAGTAGGAAATGATATTAAAACTAACTCATAAAATATTGGTGATCATCATCTTCTTCTGTTCTCCTACTAGGGACTTCCGGAGGGTGATTGATTACTCCAATGAAGCTGCAATACAGGTTCCAAAAGGATGTGGTGCTCATCATACTGGAAAAGCCAAAAGATTAGCTGTACTCTCTCTGGGAGAAGCCATCAAAGACAGCCCCATGAAACAGAAGAATCTCCGGATCACCAAAAACTGTGGCTTCACAAATACTGTTCAGTCCCGTCTGAAGTCCTGTATATGACCTGGAGTGGAATGCACAGTATGCCTTGTAGTCAATACCATCTTTTTGGAGATTCAGTGGTTTTTTTTCTTTTTTTTTAGGAAAAAAAATTGTAATGTGTGAGTTTGAACGTAACAAATAATAGTAGAGACCTCATTACATATTTTTATTCGTGCCTGTCCTTGAGTTGTCCATTTGTCTTTATGTCTCCACGTGGAATGTGTGTTTCAGCAGTTTTATATAAAGTAGATCTAGACTTCTCTGCATCCTGTAGAATAAAGGGCGGTTTTTCATATTTCTACCTTTGATGAAGGGAAAACCATGTTCCCAGAGCAATAGATAACGCTCTGCTTTTCTGCCCTTCTGATTATGGGAGGTCCCCAAGTCTCACGCTACCTATGCTTTGGAGATGGAACATACCAGAGGGATGAGGATCCAGCCTTCAGCTCTATAAGTTAAGAAACTCAGTTGATCTACTAACTAAATCTTGTTTAATATCCAAAATACTATGGTCTAGGCAGTATAACTATCTGAACTTATCTGACTATAATTTTGAATAAATAATATGGCATCATACCTAAGAGAATTTTCCATATTAACATATCAATTACAGAGATTTATAGTGAAGAGATTTCTAAGCCTTCAATGAACATGGTATATAGAGAGAATAGACTAGAAGTAAGGAAGACTGACATTCTTCTTATGTTTCTGCTGCTATTACCTAGGTATATTTGAAGCTGTTTAAATTTTCTGGGCTTTAGCCAAGAAAGGAAACAGTAGAGAGACTACCTATCCTTTTGAGAGTATGATACAGAATTTGTATGCATCATTTCCCCTCATATACCTTACTGAACTGGTCTTAGGAAGTCAGAATGGAGGTTACAATATGTGGTCTTCATCTGAAACAGAGAATTCTATTACTCAAGAACATGGACTACCAGAGGACAACTAACAGTGTTGTCTGCTGTCCTCATTTATCAGGAAACCAAATGCTCTTTCAGAACCATTCTCCCTGCCCTGCCCTGCCTTGCCCCAGCAGATGTCTGCTTCAGCCTGAATTGGGTCAGATGTTTACCCCTAGCTGTAAAGAAGCTGGAGAAGCAGGAAACAGATTTGGTATCACTGACTTTGACCAAAATTGCTCAAACTTTCTTGGTTCACAGGTCCCTCGGGGTCTTAGTAATTTTTTTCATGGCACACACAAAAAAAGTTTAATTTACAATTTAATAGCCATATAAAAATACATAAATTGAAAGAAGAGTAATGTATTTTTTAGTCTTCAATAACCACAGTAATGGTATATATATATATATATATATATGATGTATATGATATATATATGTAACTGCTGGACACTCTACAAGTTCTCAGGCCTTAGGATGAGACTGGGCAATACCACCCTCATTTCCTGCCATGCTTGCTTTTTAGTGCAGCAACTGCTGAAAACCCAGCTTTGCAAAGATAAGTCAGAGTCTAAAGGAATATAACGGACCGTGACTTAATGTGGAGCTCAAGCTAGTAGCTGGCGTGCTGGTTAACAGCTGTTGAGTCCCACTGTTTTCCTTGAAAATCTGAAATATGTTATGAGCGCCTGCCCCGCTGAGTTCCCTTTGACGCCGAGGGGAATGGGACACAGTGTGGGAACCGCAGACTTATACTAATCGTCCTTCATCGTCCAGGGCTGGACTCACTGCTCCCCAGAGCAGAACTGCACTTTGCTGGGACTCAGAAAATCCTAACACCAAAGTCTGGCACCTTGGAACGCTGGCTACTTGGTGCTAAAGGAGATGAGAGGAGCTTGGAAGTGAGAGCTCCCTCTGAACTTCTCCTGCCCATCCAGCTCTCAACCCTTTTTCTTACCTGAGTTAGAAGTTTTCTTCCCCAAAACGAGTCAGAAAAACCCTCTCTTGCAAAGCCAGGCATGAAACCAAAAAAACTTTCTCCCTTCTCCTTTCCCAGTGGAAGACCCCCACGTCAGGGCCCTGCCCCGCACCGAGGAAGGGGCCTGCAGACCCAGGGAGCAGGAGGAGTCCGGACAGGGAAACCCTGCTGAGTCGCCCTCAGCTTGTCACCAGTGAGCCCTGGTGACATTTCGTGTCATTCCATGTCACTCCTCCCCAGCCATCTGCTCTCAGCAAACCTAAGCGCACAGACGGTGCTCTCTGGGTCTCTCTTCATTTCTGAAGGCTCATGCACAATTCTGATTAAATAAATTCCTATCCTTTTCTCTCGTTAACCTATCTTTTGTCACAAGAGTGTCAGCCGTGATGCTTGCGCTTGAGGAAGTTTATCGCAGTGCACTGTACCTCCTCCTTCTTTTAGAGAGGAAGAAGAGAGAAGGAAAATAATTTAGGAAACTATTTCTGTCTCATTCTGCCCCAGCTAGACTACATGTTCTGGTTTGTTGTTGTTATTATTGGTTTGTGGTGCTCAGAGCTTTCTGCACGGAGCTGTAGCCTCAGACCTTTTAAAAAATTATTCTTTTAAATTTTGTGATAGAATTTCACTAAGGTGCTCCGTTGTCTGGGCTGGGTTTGACTTACAATCCTCCTGCCTTACCCTCCCAAAATGCTAGGGTTACAAGGCATATCCCACCAAACCTAGTTACGACATGCTCCTGGATACTGGTTTGCATATAGCACAGCGTTTGGTACTTAGAGCGCAGTACATATTTACTAACCAGATGAAGAAACAAAGACTATATGATTAATGGAAATCGATCAATTCTATGGAATGCCAAATTATAGAACATTTGTTACCTTTCCAAGTTTCTGTGTGAATCAAGAACCGAGGCTATGTCTTCTGTTTTTCTTACGGCCCAATGCTTATGGCAGGAGATAGAAAAGTTTCAATTGGAAGTTTCGGTGAGAGCTATTCTTTTTCCAAACACCATTACAAAGGAGTTTCTTTACACTGATGATGAAAATTCTTATTAGTGAACTCTAAATATAAATGTCTATGCTGGCTGTCAAGAAAGAAAAATAATCTCCTTCTCATGTAATTTCACTAGGAGCTAAGGCTTTTGTTTTGTTTTCTTTTTACTATATCACCACCAGAAAAACTGACCTAAAGAGAAAAACAAACATTTTTATAGAGATATGAAAAAGGCTGTCTCTACAGTCATTAACTAAACATTTTAAATAATTATTGATCATTATATAAAGCCCAAAAGTGACTTTTTAAAAAAGAACTCCAACATTTTTTAATTATTGTAGACATTTTAGCAAAATTTGTCTTTCCCCTTTTTCTTGTTCTTAGATCAAATTTACTTTTCTTTCATGGTTTTGCAGTGTGGAAAGCCATTTCAGCTCTTTGCCTTGGGTTTCCCAGGTTGCAGTGTCCACCCTGTACCTCTGTGACCCTCTGCAGGAAAATATTCTACCATGTTAGATTATGTCTAGATCTAAAAATTGCCCATGGTTGTTTGGTTACTCTAGTAACATATTTAGAAAATTTTATGTCTAGATCTAAAAATTGCCTGTGGATATTGGGTTACTCCAGTAATATATTTTGAAAATTATTCACATGTGTGTTTCTATTCGTTATATCAAAAGTATTTTGAGGAGAAAAATTATGAATACTTAGAGAATTGCATGGGGGCTAGTACTGAGTAGACATCCAATATGTAATTTCTGAATTAGTAACTATTTTTATCACTTTTTTCCCATGAGCATGAGCACAGTGCTTTGTTCATCATGAGTACTTATGCAAACATTTTTATTTTGTGAGAACCCAAATCATTTTTACTTTAATTCCTGCAGGACTTCTGAAAACTAGAGAAAATTAGGACCTATTCTCCCTTTAGTGGAAATGGCAAAATACAATTATTTCTAATGATTCATATAAAATCTTAAATTTGTACTATATAAGAAATAGTTTGGTTAAAATATCTTTAAGACATGTTATTGAAGAATGTTCATTCAAATTTTGTTGCAGTTCGTAACACATTTTTTTTCTTAACCAGTTTAAGAAAAAGTTTTCACTGAGCATTTGTGGATGCAGATAATGTCCAGGTGCCATTTTTATGTTACAATTTTATGTTCCTGAATTTTACTCTTAAAATACATTTTTATTTATTTCTTCTGTGCTTAAAAATAACACATGCTCATCACAGATAATCAAGCCATTATAAAAATATTTCACAGAAATACCAGAAATCTGTTGATAATACAGAGTATATTCCTACATTTTTTTCTACAGATTTATTCACACAAATAATATTTTATGCAATCGAATCACAGTGCACATGCTATTTTGGTTTCCTTTTTTTTACTAAATAATGTATCTAAACTTTTAAGTGTGAAATATTTTTCAAGACTAGCAAATATAATCCAAAGAAAATGAAATTAGTATATTGAAATTAATTTTCATTCACAAATAAATTTGCTGCCATATTCACAATAGCCAACATATGGAGTCATCCTAAGTGACTTGCAGAGGCATGGATAATTAAAATGTGCTGACCATGCCTGAACACTACTGAGGCATAACAAGAGTGCAGTCCTGTCATTTGGAGCAACCTGGATAGAACTGGAAGACCTTACATTAAATGAAATAGGTCAGGCACAGAAAGACAGACGCCACATGTCATCACTTACAAATGGCACTGAGAAAGCTGATCTCACGGCAGCATCGAGTGGTGCTTAGCAAAGCCTGAGAAGGAAGGGAGGGATGGTTAAGGAGCACGGCAGAGCTGTACAGGAAGAGTAACAGTAGGATGACTTATGGTGGACCACGATAATTGAATATGTCAAAACACCTAGGAGAGAGGAAGTTGAATGTTCTAACACAGAGAATTGGTATCCTAGGCAAAGAGAACTGCTGCCAGGTCTTCAGTAGCATGGTACTAAGTTCTTGGGGGACGAAAGCACTCTGTGGGATTGTGATTACGTTTCAGTCTTTCTGTGAGCCTGTTCTTCTGGACTGTGAACATCACAAGTGTTTCTTAGTCTTCCACCACCCAAGGTGGGATCGGGTGGTGTTCAGTGTTCTGCTTTCCTCAGATCAGTTAACTTCTGTTAAAACCCAAACAGGGTAAGTCCTGATCAGACAGTATCTCCTGTCAGCAGATCTTGTGTAGAAGACCAGAGTGCTTTGGTATATATCAAAGTGATTTCTCTTTCTCTCTGCCTTCCAGAAGCATGAACAGATTTTTTTCCAATATTTTCTGATAACACAGTCAGATAGTTGGTGATGAAATTCGTAAAAAAAGAAGATCCCCTTACAGTTAGTTTCCCTAGGGCTTTGAATCCAATGATGTTTTCACACTCCACCTCTAGCAATTCAGAAATTACAGTTTAGGTTTTCCACCCCAACACTGGTCCCCATGGATATATAGTGATTCTGTGTATGTACCTGTCCATCTCGCCTATTCTGCGGTTAGAAATTGACCTTGTGGCCTCATTTCTTTTATGACCCCAAGAAGAATTGTTGATTTCTCAGTTTGTTCAGCTTTTTACTTACAACAGAGTGATATCTTCTAAGCTTTTTACAAGACAAATGGGAAGCAGTCTTAAATTTACTAATTTTCAGGAATAAAGAAGCAATGAGTGTTCACAAAACAGCTTTTTTTTATTTTTGGACATATTGGTCAGCCCATTCTTTCCTACCAATTCATGAAAAAAAATTTCTAACTTTAAAATGATTAAATTAAATGTTAAGTTGCAGAAGCTACTAGTTGCCCACTAGCAGTTCTTGTGGTGGTCTAACCTCCTTTTTGTGGCCATCTTTAGTGGACATTGCATTTCCAACTTG